>NC_142868.1:94846590-95149621 GCF_051225735.1 Oryctolagus cuniculus
CTGCTTTCCCAGGCCATAGCAGGGAGCTGGATCAGAAGTGGAGCAGCCGGGTCTCGAACCAGCGTCCATATGGGATGCCGGTGCTTCAGGCCAGGGCTTTAACCCACTGCGCCACAGCACCAGCCCCTGTGCTCATTAAGTTTGATACTATTATTTTTTTGTTAGACGTCTAGGGAATATTGTTTCTCAGATAGAATCTGAAAAATCCTTGTATTCAGTCCCCCTGACTCAGAGCAACTCTAAACTGTGAAATCAGCACCTACTTCAGACCTACCCGTGGGTGCAGGGATGCGGGATTAAATGGATAGAAAGCGTTAGCGTCATGACTGCACCCAGGAAGGACTCAGTGTTAGGAGCCACTTTTATTTTCGGATTATTTGACTTCTCCGGAGTCTCTCCTGTCAAATCCTGACAACCTACCCCACTCAGAGGATTTTGTGAGCATCAGGTGTGGTCAGACCACAGCAAGAAACTGCAAAAGCCGCAGGAGGCATGCATGTCACACGGATGGAAGCCTGCAAATGCGGGGGCCTGCGGGTTTGCTGTCACAGTCGGCCCAGCGGCCAGGCCGCTAGGAGAGTTAGTCTCCCGACGGCGCCTTAGCGCTTCAGAAGGAAGACAGCGTAGCGATTCCTGTGTTCAGTTTCCCAGGTCAGCAGTGGGGACCCAGGTGTGGGAGAGAACGCTCTCAGCAGGGCGCTGGCAGTGCGGAGAGCGCCTCACCAGCTGGCTGGGGTCTCCCGTGAGGAGAGCGCCTCTCCAGCCGGGTGTGGGGGCCGGCGCCGCCCTCCCAGCCCCCTCACTGGCCGGGGTCTCTGTCCTGCTCCTTTGCAGTCTGGTCGCGATTCCCGTGTACGTGAAACATAGCATCAGCTTCCGGGACAGCAGTGCCCTGGGCCGCTTTGAGATCACGGTGGGGCCCAAGCAGACGATGGGGAAGACCATAGAGGGGGTGCTGGTCAGCAGCCAGATGCCCAAGGGCGTCCTGAACATGAGCCTCACGCCGTCGCAGGGCACGCACACCTTCGACCCCGTGACAAAGGTGAGGGGCAAGCCGGCTGTTTGGCAGCCGTGGCCGGGCGCCCTGGGGACCGTCGTCTTGCTGGAAGCGACGACACTTGTCCTTTTTCCTCTTCCTTTGAAGATGCTGTCCTGGGATGTAGGAAAAATAAACCCCCAGAAGCTGCCGAGTCTCAAGGGAACCATGAGTCTCCAAGCCGGGGCGCCCAAGCCCGACGAGAACCCCACGGTTAACCTGCAGTTTAAGATCCAGCAGCTGGCCATTTCCGGTAGGCGGCCCGCTTTGCGCCTCCCCTGCTCCCTGGGATAGGCTGGGGTTCCCTTAGGTCAAGATCTGGGATCTTGAGTGACAGCTTTTCCAGCCCCTTCCTGGGGCAGGGTGGCAGTCCTTACTGTGAAGCTGGCCCAGGTGGCCTGGATAAAAGTGTCTGAGAGACAGACACGAGCGAGAAGCAGCCTTGGCACCCTGCAGTGCCCGCGGGCTGGTGCCAGCCCCATCCACGGCCTGCCCTCGTGAGCTGCGTTCTCAGCGGGAAACTCAGAGGTGTTTCCGCGCCTCCCTCCCAGCCACAGCCAGCTTCACGTTTGCTTGTATTTATTTAAATTCATCCTATTTATGATTTCATTACTCTGCACCGATTGGGTTGCACTGTAGCCTGTGCCTGCCTTAGGAGGTTGGTAATTGCAAGTTACTAGTCAGAACGGCTTCATGATGTGTCTGTGAAACTCTTCGAAACAGGTTTTCCCAAGAGATTTATTTATTTATTTGAAAGGCAGAGTTACAGAGAGAGGAGGGGAGAGAGAGTGAGTTTCCATCTGCTGGTTCACTTCCCAAATGGCCACACAGCCAGGGCTGCGCCAGGCAGGAGCCAGGAGCCAGGAACTCCAAGATTACATGGGTGCAGGGGCCCATGCACTTGGGCCATCTCCCGCTGCTTTTCCAGGCGCGTTGAGCAGGGAGCTGGAGCGGAAATGGAGCAGTGGGATTTGAACCAGCATTCTCACAGGGGGATCCTGGTCTCCCAGGCAGTGGCTTAGCCCACAGTGCCACGAGGCCAGCACCCCAGCACTTCATCTTCAAACATTTAATAAACTGTTACGCTCTATGCAGTTGCTTAGAAAAATAAATTGTTTCTCTCTATACAATTTTTCTATGCAATCTACAATATTTTTTGCTTGGTACAGTGAGAATGTTTATGATGTATTCATCTATTAATTCATTGAGTTATAATGTGTATCATTAATTTTGTTAGCGATTTATTTCTTGGGTCCGAAAACCTATGGTGGCCTAATTGTCCGGGCTGCAGGTGGCTTTGCCCTTTCCCCGAGGAAGCGCGCGCCTCACAGGGAGTTTGGTCGCAGCACCGTTTCACCGCAGAGCATGTGCCAAGTGTCAGGCCCCTCAGCTCAGCAGACGTGGTCCCAGCGAGAGCAGACACCCCCCCCCCCCCCGGTGCCAGTGCCCTGTTACACTGCCCACCTCCTTGGACTCGCACTCATAGCCTGTTCTTGTCTCCTCCCTCCCTCCCTCCCTTCCTTCCAGGACTCAAAGTGAACCGCCTGGACATGTATGGCGAGAAGTACAAACCCTTTAAGGGCATAAAGTACATGACCAAAGCCGGAAAGTTCCAAGTTCGAACCTGAGAGGCGGAGAGTGTTGCCCAGGGAACAGTCACGAACTTTTTCATTTCTTCCTTGTCTAAAAGTTAAAAAAAAAAAAAAAAAAAACCCACCTGTCTCCTAGGTCAGTCCCTGCAGGACCCACCTGCCCCTTGTCTTCTGTAGCTCCCGCACCCCGGAGCTCACGGAGGGAATCGGGTCCCACGGAGAAGCGGACGGAGTGAGACCCACTCAGAGCCACCTGGTCCTCCAAGGCAGAGGCGGCGATGGAACAGCACGCACCCAGGAGGGCCAGCAGGGGTCGCTGGCGTGGCTGCGGTCGCCTAAAGCCAGCTAAGGGACTCTTGATTAAGGCAGAAGAAAGGAAGAAACGTGAATGTGTGTCAAAGAAAGGCCAGTGGAGGATCTGACTTGAGAGGGAGAAGAAAGACCGGCGAGGCCGGATCCTGCACTGATGGTTGCAGATAGCGCGTCTTTCCCTCGTCCCAGACCATTGAACTCAGTTCCTGGTGCAGGGCCCGGCCCCGGCCTTTTCCCTGCGAGCCGAGCCTTCACAGGAGTCAGAAAAGGCAAACCGGCCGCGGAAGTGCTGCTCCCGTCACCCCCAGAGCAGCCACATGTCTGTGCCGTGGCACTGGGGCAGAGGGGGCCAACCACAGCCGGAGCCCGGGGGTCCCGCGTGGCTGTGCAGGGCAGTGCTGGGCCGGGCCTGGTCCCCAGCCCGCCTGCCTGGCGCTCCCTGAGCCGCCCCATGAAGACGAGCGCTTTCCCTGCAGGGTACGGCCGGTCCTTGAGTGTTGATGGACACGAGGTAGCTCCCACTCCACCTTGGGTTCAGGACCAAAAGAAAAAAAAAATCCTTGAAATCTTTGAATAAATCAGTGCTGCAAGAGGCAGGTGACAGCGCGGTTTCAGAAACCTGCAAGGGAAGCCCCTCGGCCTTCCCCAGTGGGGTTTATTCTAGTTCCGTGGGAGTTAGCCATTTCAATACTTACATATAACATACAGCGTAAGGGGTGGTGGTGTGCTGTGCTTTGTGCGCGCAGACAAAGGAGGGGCTGCGAGTACCCAGCCCTGGGACCAGTGTGCCTGGAGTCCTGTTGGCAGGATTGGTGCGGGTGTTTCCTTTCCCGCTGGGGGCCACCTTTGCTGCCGACTTGGCAGTCCTCGTGGTTTTCCTGTAGGGCGCGCTGTGCTTCGCGGAAACGCGCGGGCTTACCGTCCCAGCAGCCCGGCGGGCCCTGCGTGTCCGCCCGTGCACACATTCCCACAGAGAGGCGGCCAGCACGCGTCTGTCCAGGCTTCAAGTGCAGCTGCTGGCTCCTGTCGAGGGCCACCCAGCTTCCAGGGACGTCGCCGGGAAGCAGCAAAGGGTCTGGACTGTGGGACCTGCAGGCCTACACATCCGTGCAGTGGCCGTCCATCCCCGGGCTGCAGGCTGTGGCGTGCAGCCCTGCCCAGCTGTGGGTCAGCATGCGCGGGCCGGTGCCGCCTCGGGCTGTTTGCTTTGTGTGTGTGTGTGCGCGCGTGTGACACGTGAAGTCGCCTCTCTATTTAAATGACAATGAAGTTGAGTCTTAGCTGTCCTGTGTCCTGTGTTTCCTGGGGTTGACGGTGGCGCAGGGCCCTGCGTGCCTTGGCAGAAGCCGAAGGGGGTCCCTTGCTGTGGCCTCTCGCTACTTCCATGCTCTGCAGCCACTTGGGTGGTTGTCGGGTGGGGAGGGAGGAGGTGTTGGCAGGCGATGTCATTGTAACATGGTCTGCCCTCAGTCCCGTTACTCTTGGGGAACACAAAAGCAGGCTGTGGACGTCTGTCCTGGTACCCGCGCTGGTCCGATCACCTGCCCCCCAGGTTAACTTCACGGGAGCATCTACTGTCGCAGAGAGCTCCGGAAGGTGAGGCGTTGGGGGTCTGGGGTGTGGATGTGGTGGTCATTGCCTATGTGAACTGGTGTCCTTCTGTAAAACTCACAGGCTTGCAGGTTGGGGTGCTCTTGCGACACCTGCATCCCATAGCAGAATCCCAGCTCCACTTCTGATCCCAGCTTCCCACTGGTGTGCAGGGAGGCACAGCTGATGGCTCAAGTGTGGGAGACCCAGATGGAGTTCCTGGCTTCAGGCTTCAGCCTGGGCCAGCCCACGTGTTGTTGGCATTTGGGGAGTGAACCAGCAGATGAGAGATGCCCCCCCAACCCTTTCAAGTAAAATGAAAGTAAATCTATTTGAAAAAGAAGGGCTGGCCTTGTAGCGTTGTGGGTTAAGCTCCACCTGTGATGCTGGCATCCCATGTGGGTGTGTCCCAGCTGCTCCACTTGCAATCCAGCTCTGTGCTAATGGCCTGGGAAAGCGGTGGAAGATGGAACAAGTCCTGGGGCCTCTGTGCTCATGTGGGAGGCCTGGAAGAAGCACCTGGCTCCTGGCCTTGGCCTGACCCTGCCCTGGCTGTTGTAGCCATTGGCAGAGTGGATCACCGGATGGAAGATTCATGCTGTCTCTCTCTCTCCCTGTCTGTGTAACTCTGCCTTTCAAACAAATAAGCCTTTCAAAAATCTACAAATAAAAAGACTGACTTGCTAAGCACCACGAGGATTTGCTGATAATTAACATTCCACCCTCCCTCTCTCTGTCACTGTTTAATACACTATTCCTTCCAGCCACGTTTCACCCTTCCCAGTTTCTGAAAACGTTCACTGGAAACGTCGAGAAGTGATCGGGTTTGAAGTGCCTGTCGTTCTGAGAGGTGTGGGAGCCTGGTGCCCCTGCTGCTCCTGTCCTGGCCGGCGAGGAGGCCGTGGCTTCTGTGGAACGTGGCCCCCCGCTGCCCCGGTGCGGCCCATGGGTCACTGGGCGGCCATCTCAGGTATCCGACGTAACCCTGCGTCCACTTCACAGTGCTCCCTAAGTGCTAGACCGGTGAGAGCTCTCAGGGAAAGAAAACCACACACACCGGTCGCTCCGCAGGCCCTTGCGCCTGGGTCACACCCCAGCCCAGAGGCTGCAGCTGTGAGTGAGGCGAGTGCGGCCTGCCTGCTTGCAGCCCAGCAGGTAGGTGTGCAGCCTGGGGCTGGGAGATGCGTTCTGAGCGGGACCGCGCTGCGCAGGGAAGCCAGGAGTCCAGGCAGGGACTCCAGCAAGGGCCCACACGAGTGAGGCCGGCCACTTGCAGGGTATTGTTAGACTTGTGCTGGTAATCAATCTGCTGTCCTGACTTCTAAATGACCCTCTGTCAGGCGTGCAGGCCGCCTCGAAACGTTCACCCAGACAGTGGATGAGCGTCTACTCTGGTGACGAGTTGTTTCACGAGGGCGCGGCTTCTGCAGAGTGTGCACTGCCATGCGCTCTGAAGCCCCCTCAGATGCACACAGGGAAACCTCGCACACTCGAGGGTCGGCTGTGGTGCCGTTGGCTGTTTCAGGCATGCACTGGGGGTCTTGGAGCGGGTCCCCGTGGGTGAGGGGCGTCCTCTGGCCCCCCTCGGTGTCGCGGTAGCCTGTACGTCCCTCCATGGCCAGTAGGCGGCGACGTGGTGTCGCCGATAGGACGTGTTAAGACCTAAAGGGCGTTTAACTGGAAAGATTGACGCTTCCTCTAAGACCCTAAGCACTCATTGGCTCTGGCGGTTTGCGACGCTTTCTAATAACAGGCAGTGTGCTCCGGCCCGGGCTTCCTCTGCCTTCTAAGCCTTCAGTCATTACAACGAACTGCCTGGTTACAAAGGACTCTTCATCTCTGGGCCTGTTGGTGTCTATTTCTTTCATTAAGCAGCTAGGGGTAATGAGGAGGTAATATTTGACTTCCCCTTACCCCCGTCCCCCTCCCCTGGCAAGTCCTAGACACTTTGTCCGGACTTTCCTGCCGGGGCGGGGGTGGTGGTGGTGGTGGTGGTATTTTCAAAGGGCTCATTTCTTGCTGGGCTGGAGCCCCGCCCCGAAGCGCAGTCAGCAATTGTCTGCCTGGCTCCCCGGTTCCCAGGGCTCCCAGAAGGAATGCCGGGCCTTTTAACCCTGCAGGCCTGGCTGCTTCCAGGGGGAGGGGAGGAGGCCAGTGGCCGGGGTGGGGGGAGTTCTAGCTTATTGCAGGGTTTTCCTGAACTGGCAGATCTGCCTGAAGTCAAATCCCGGATGTCCTACGTGAGCCGTCTGAAGTCACAAGGCTGGGACTTCAGTGTGTGTGACCCGTTCCTTAAGTGGCCCCTCACCCCTAGTCAGTCTCTCGCGCAGGCACCATCGCCGGCACCCACTTTGTTCTTGGAAGCGGGACTGCCTATCTCCTGCTTCTGTATTCTGCCCCGGCTGGCGGTTCATTCTTCCTGATGCGCAGACGAGCAAAGTAGGATGGGGGTGGGGGGAACATGGCCCCAGAACTGGCTTCTAGCCTGCACCACCCACGGAGACGGGGTTGCTTCACACCATCAACTTTCCCCAGCCGGCCCCATTCGACACTCGGCCCCCTACCCTGTCCCCGTCGCCTCCAGCATAAAGGCCAAAGCCGGCGTGGTTCCTAGGGTGCCCGTAACCCACACTGCAGCCTCCGTTTCAGACAAACTCTGCTTTGCACTCCCAGCTCCCCTCCCGCTGTATCCCCAGGCAGCCTCTCCCACTGCCAGCCCACAGCCCTGCCCCGACTCTGTTTGATCTTTAGGAGCCCCCAGTCCTTCTGTGTTCCCAAGAGCGCCCGCCAGTCTGTGGCCTGGCGCCAGTCTACCTTGTCCAAGCGTTGCGTGCCTCTCCCTCCCCTGGCACCCACTAGCTGGTGTGAAGTATGTGGTTCTGCCTATTGGATGCACAGGAGGAAGTAATCCCACTGGCTGCAGACGGGAACGCCAATTGGCGAGCCGTGGGGTTGCACACAGGTGACAAAGCCATTCCACGCTAACATGGGGAAAATGTGAAAAATACATCTACATTTATTAAGTACAGTATAAATACACAGTGTGGCAACAGGACACACTAGC
Organism: Oryctolagus cuniculus; assembly: GCF_051225735.1. Classification (NCBI taxonomy): domain Eukaryota; kingdom Metazoa; phylum Chordata; class Mammalia; order Lagomorpha; family Leporidae; genus Oryctolagus; species Oryctolagus cuniculus. The sequence goes on from NC_142868.1 coordinate 94,854,185, forward strand.
ATGGATCCATAAAAATATGCTACAGCTCTGCTTTTGTCAGCGATCCAAATGATACATTCTCCTGAAGATTTACACTGTACACGAAAGGAAAGGAGCCTTCCAGGAGCTACGGAGCGCCCAGGGGAGGCGGGCCTGCATCCAGGGGAGGCCTCCTGCGACTGCCCAGGGGGAGGAAAGCCTGCGTCCGGGGGAGGCCTCCTGCGACTGCCCAGGGGAGGCAGGCCTGCGCCCAGGGGAGGCCTCCTGCGACTGCCCAGGGGGAGGCAGGCCTGCGTCCAGGGGAGGCCTCCTGCGACTGCCCAGGGGGAGGCAGGCCTGCGTCCGGGGGAGGCCTCCTGCGACTGCCCAGGGGGAGGCAGGCCTGCTTCGGGGGAGGCCTCCTGCGACTGCCGCCGCGCTTGCTATTCCTCGGGCTGTTGCGATACCCCTGCAGCAGCGATCCAGTTCTTGTGCCGGCCTGGGACACACTGGGAGGTGGGGCTCCCACTCTTGAAACCGGACGGTGTTCCCGAGGGGCCGGCCCTGGTCCATCCGTCTCCCACCTGACTGACACCCTGTGACGTCAGCCTGGAAAGTCCCCCTGTGGCATGTGCACCCATCCCTCTCCTGGGGAGGGGCTCTCTGCCCCACAGCTGCTGTGGGAGTCTCGGCGGCCCCTCACGCACCCTCGGGGCACTGTGTCTCCTGGTCACGGTCCCACGTGTTGCTGGATCCAGCCGAGGTAATTAACCACCTTGGTGTACACGCCCGGCACGTCCTTCTGCCCACAGCCCAGCCCCCAGCTGATGATGCCGATCAAGGTCATGTGGCCGTCTGTCATGCACACCAGGGGTCCTCCTGAGTCACCCTGAAAAACAAGACCCTCGTGTGGGCCACAAGCAAGGCAAGGCGGGACCCTGGAGGAGGGAGCGTGGCTGGCTGTAGCCCCCTGCTGTGGTTGGAGGGCTGGGGTTGCATTACCAGCTCCACTCCTGATTGCAGCTTGCTAACTCACAGCCTGGGAGGCAGCAGGGATGGCTCAAGTGACCGGGTTCCTGGCACCACCTGGGAGACCTGAATGCAGTTCCTGGCTCCCAGCTTCAGCCCCAGTGGGCATTTGGGGAGTGAACCAGCCCGTGGGAATTCCGTCCTTCTGCTTCTTGGATAAATCAACACAGATTTAAAGAAATGGGTTTTGGGGCCAGTGCTCTGGCTAAGTAGGCTAAGCCTCTGCCTGTGGTGCCAGCATCCCATATGGGCGCTGGTTCAAGTCCTGGCTGCTCCACTTCTAATTCAGCTCTCTGCTTTGGCCTGGGAAAGCAGAGGAGGATGCCAAGTGCTTGGGCCCCTGCACCTGCGTGGGGGACCCGGAAGAAGCTCCTGGCTTCAGATTGGCTCAGCTACAGCCGTTAGTTATTTGGGGAGTGAACCAGTGGATGGAAGACCTCTCTGCCTCTAATTTGCCTCTCAAATAATATTTTTTTTTAAAAAAAGGAATGGGTTTTGTGTTTAACACCCTTTGGTGTTTCACTGTGCACACAGCCTTGTTTTGGCAGTGAGCCGAAAGGTTCAGCTGTGGTTTCTGAGGAAACCATACCAAGGGGACCACAGACACAGTCAAGGGCACAAGGGGGGGGGGCGCTGAGAGCGCCCCCTAAGAACGAAGCCACAGAGTGTCCGTCTCTGTGTTTCCCCACCGGCCTCTGCCTCAGGGGGAGCCTGGCGCGAGGCCCGCAGAGATGCCCGAGAGCAGCAGACCAGAGGTCTCAGCGGCAGCGGGATGAGCTGCCCCCTGCCCCTCAGGGTCCTGCTCATCATGGGATGGAAAGCTAATTCTGCTAAGAATGCCGACACGCAGGCTGACGCTGCGGCACACCACCTCGATGCCTGCATCCTAGGTCATAATCCCCGTTCGAGTCCCGGCTGCTCCACTTCCAGTCCAGCTCTCTGCTATGGCCTGGGAAAGCAGTGGAGGATGGCCCAAGTCCTAGGGCCCCTGCATCCACATGGGAGACCTGGATGGAGCTCCAGGCTCCTGGCTTTGGATCGGCCCAGCGCTGGCTACTACGGCCATTTTTTTTTCTTTTTTGACAGGCAGAGTGGACAGTGAGAGAGAGACAGAGAGAAAGGTCTTCCTTTTGCCGTTGGTTCACCCTCCAATGGCCGCCGTGGCCGGTGGGCTGCGGCCGGCGCACCGCGCTGATCCGATGGCAGGAGCCAGGTGCTTCTCCTGGTCTCCCATGGGGTGCAGGGCCCAAGCACTTGGGCCATCCTCCACTGCACTCCCGGGCCACAGCAGAGGGCTGGCCTGGAAGAGGGGCAACCGGGACAGAATCCAGCGCCCCGACCGGGACTAGAACCCGGTGTGCCAGCGCCGCTAGGTGGAGGATTAGCCTAGTGAGCCGTGGCGCCAGCTACTACGGCCATTTGGGGAGTGAACCAGTCAGTGGATGGAAGATCTTTCTGCCTTTCAACCAAAAAAAAAAAAAAAAAAAAAAAAAGCACAGAGAATCCAAAACAGTTTGCTTCCCCAGGTACCAGGGTGAAATAGGAGTTTCTGAAACTCATTTCCTACCGAGCACCTCAACTCTGTGTGCTACTACACTGCTCCCTCTTTTGCCCTCTGCCAAGCTGACTCCATTCCCTGGCAGCCCCAGAAGTCGAGAGCTCAGCATCGCGGTGCTCCGGTCATCAGTTCAGTGAGCACCTGGCCGTCTGTGCTTACAGGAAATCCTGCAGTGGGCGGAGCTTCCTGTGCAGACGCGGGATGGGGGCTGGGGGGGGGGACCTTCCGCGCTTTAGAATCCTGAGTTTAGCAGGCTTCGATCCTCCTCCGAGGGCTTTGTTCTCTGAGGCCCTCATCTGGCATCCCCAGGGAACTCACTCCTGGCTGGCTGCACCTGTCCTCCCAGCCGCCCCCGCCCCGCTTACCTGGCAGGCGTCATGCAGGTTCACCTGGGCCCCCCCACTCCGCGTGTCTCCAGCACACAGCATGTTGCCCGTGACGGTTCGGTTCTTCAGCTGCTGGGGCGTGCAGCGGCTGGAGGGGTACAGCCGGACGTGAGCCTCCTTCAGCTGCTCGGAGAAGACAGGCGAAACTGCAAAGACACCCGGGGGAAATGCCTGGTGGTTTTCAGGGAAGCGTAGCCAACGTTTCCTACAAGAGCTAACCAAGCGTTTACACCTGTTGGGTGGAGTCGCAAACCACTGCCAGGACTGTCGTTTGCACCCACAGCTGCCTCATGGCAGCGCTGTTTCTGGGCCAGACAGTAGGTGGTGGGGGTGGGAACATCACCCCAGGGGAGAACCACAGGCTCCCCCTGCTACCATCTCAGCTAAGCCTCATCTTGGAAGCAGACAGCCAGGCCCTTCTTCATCCCACCAGTGAGGAGACTGAGACTTGGAGCCGACTACTGTAGAAATTCATGTCCAGGCTTACGTAGGGTTTGAACTTGGGTCTGCACAAGGCCATCATCCCCCACCCCATAAGCCTCAACCACCTCGTGCTCTCTTAATGGGCACAGCGACCCCGTGTGGTAGAGAGGGCGGACGCAGGCGCTTGCTGCGCACGCGCACTGGGCCTGCCTGGTCGCCCTAGCAGACACAATGGGTGCGGGGCTTGCCGGCGCACTTACACTCCTCGTGTTTGCCATAGCCGGACAGCTCGCACTCTGTCCAGTCGGGCAGCTGCAGGCTGGCGTCGGGCAGGCAGACGAGGCGCACGGCCTGGCTCTCCTGGGCACAGGATCCTGAAGTGGATTTCAGCTTTAGCAGCGCTGGGGGCAATGGGAAGGGAGGAGGAAAAGGATGAGCCGGGGGCGGGGCGGGGAGGGGAGATTGGGGGGGTGGGGAGCGGCCTCCCCTCGGCTGGGGGTTGGATTGGGAAGGAGGAGGAGGAGCGTGTGTGGACACAGCCTGCACCGTGGGCATCGTACCGATGTCGTTGTCGTAGGTGCCTTCATCAAATCTCTCATGCAGGATGGGCTGTTCCACTTCGAATATCTGCTCCTCCTCTGCCGACACCAGGGGGTACGTTCTGCCCAGGATCACCCTAAGTTTCTGCTGTGGGAACCTGACGGAGGGACAGCCTCAGGAAGCCAGCTCCAGGCAGGTGCCCGGTGCCAAGACCTGGGACAGGAGACAAGACGGTCTCCTGGGGGAAGGGGCGGGTGCCGGGCCCACCTACCTCTCCAGGAAGCAGTGGGCAGCAGACAGAACCCAGCAGGAGTTGATCAGGATACCCCCGCACAGAAACCGCTCCCCGGGCGACCTCCTGTTGTTGGTGAAGATGGCCGCCTGCCAGGGGTGAGCGGTGATGTCGGTGAACAGCCCCCCTTTGATGCGGAACTGGGGCTGCTTGTCCTGTCGCAGGCCACAGGTGGCTGGGGAGGAAGGGATGAGAACGGAGGTGAGGGCTGTGGTGCCCAGCGCGGTCTTCATGGTGAGAAAAGTCAGTCTGCCACGCATCACGTGTGCCTTCCTGGAGGAGGAAGCCGCCAAGGGCCAGGGAACCCAGCTCGCACCCGCGTCTGGAGGACTCCAGCTCTCGGGGTGGGGGGCTTCCTCCCTCTAACTTGTTCCTGCAGCCGGGAGGGGCTGAGGCAGCTTCCTTCGGAGGGACGGCCACGCCCCTCCTCGTTCTCCACCTATGGAACCCTACCTGTCGTGCAAGGCACAGGTGAATTCCAGGTCTTCGCAAAGCTTTTGGAGTGAGCCTGGGGCTACGGTCCCTGAGGACCCACCATGAGTGCCCTAGGTTGCAAGTCCTCTGCCTTCCCATCCCCGGTCCACCCTGTGTTCCTTGAGGAACGTTGCAGGCCATCTGCAGGTTTGCGGGAGCTAAGGCCATCTCCCGAGATGGCCAGGAGAATGGGTGAAGGCGGCTTGTTAGCCAGGAGCCGCATCAGTGAGATGGGCCCGCGCCAGCCCTTACCGCACTGGGGCACGTCGCAGTACTCTATCACCAACTTGCGGTTCTTCAACACGTGGCACCAGGGCTTGGAGTCTCCGTCTGGGTTCCTGGAGGGTAAGGGAAGGAGGAGGTGGAAGTTTTCCATCGCAGCACAGGGAAGAGGACAAAGGCTCCGCAAACCAAACCTTTGGCCAGAAGCAGAACCGGGGACGGGCAGACCCCACCACGTTCTGCTCTCACAGGCGCCGGGAGCGCTTCTGGGAACGAACGCTTTCAGTCCGTAGAATCAAAGCAGTGGGGGAGGAGTGGACAGCTAAGGACGGAGTGGTTATGGCGGGCTGACCAGGAGCCCGGGGTCTTGGCTGGAACACTGCTGTGCCTTGCTTTTCACAGCAGGTGTGACTAGCAGGTGCACAGGCTCCTACCCGCCCGCCGGCTATTTTGTCAGCCCCCAGGCCCTGACTTCTCCCAGTGCACACCCCAGGCCACGCACCTGCAGTAATTATGCTTGCCCAGGCCCAGGGCCTCTGCGTTGCTCTGCCGCGCTGTGTACTTCTCGCCCACCAGGAGCATGGAATTCCACGGGAGGCACGAGGCACCCGACGTGGTGAGGCTGTGGGTGCCGCGGTACGCTTGCCCCTTTCCCAAGTAGCAGTTCCCATTTTTTTCTGGAACAAAAGACACGTCCAAGTGAGACCAAAGCCAGGAAGATGGGAAGAATGACCAGTCTGGCTCCGAGGAGCGTGGGGTGCCCCCACCCCGGCTTTGCTACTTTGCCATCTGCCGTGCCAGCTTCCCGGATCTCCATGCCCCGAGGGACCCGAGGGCCTGTGCAGGTTCACCAGGGAAGGGGGCCACGTTCTGCCGGTGGCGACTGTTCCTGGGGCCGCTTTGCAACCCAACTGGGGGCTTCCTTGTTTGCACCTGATGCTCGTGGTGAGCCAAAGAGTCTCAATTTGGAGTGTGTGTGTGGGAGGGCGGTTGGCAGCCCCCGCTTCCCAGCTCTGGGGGATTTGACCCTCAGAGCTCTGCCTGTGTTCATCTGCTTGCCCTGCTTAACCTCCTTCCTCCCCTTTGAGCCCACAAAGCAGACCCCTACGCATGGGATCTCTGGGGTAACCCAGGCCGGTGCATCCTCACTTAGAGAGATCCCAGCATGACTGGCGGCCAAGCAGCCAGAAGGTACACAATGTTTGTGTGCCTGTATCTAGAGGTTTAAGACCTCGCTCACGGGCCTGGCGCTGTGACGTAGCAGGTAAAGCCACCGCCTGCAGCGCCCGCATCCTGTGTGGGTGCTGGTTCAAGTCCCAGCTGCTCCACTTCTGACCCAGCTCCCTGCTAATGAGCCTGGGAAAGCAGCAGAAGATGGTCCAAGTGCTTGGGCCCCTGCACCCACATGGGAGACCTGGATGGAGTTCCTGGCTCCTAGCTTCAGACTGGCCCAGCTCCAGCTGTTGTGGCCGTTTGGGGAGTGAACCAGCAGGTGGAAGACCTCAGTCTTTCTCTGTGTCTCACGTCAGTATTCCTAAAAACACCACAGCATCGTGGTAGCTTATGTAACAGCATGTTTTGGGGGAGGGAGAACACTAAACTGGGAGGTCCATTCCTTCTCTAAAGGCCTGAGAATCGCTGGTCCATCCCCACCCCCTCCTCTGTAGACAGCTGAGGGAACTGGGGTCAGCAACCAGCTCCAGGCCCAGCAGATGGCAAGGCCAAGGCCAAGGCTACACGAGGATCTCTACCTCCTCCCGAGACCCTTGACATTCTCCCCTCGACAACCAAGACGATGGACTCGGGAGCCTTCCCTGGGCTGCAAGACGGGCAGCCCAGGCCTCCCAGATTCCCCCTACCCCGTGACACCTGCAGGGTGGGGGGAGCAGGGCGGCGGCTGCTACTTACCCTTGGAGCAGGCGGGCGTGCTGCAGAACTCTGGGCTGTACGTCCCTGCCCTAAAGACGTAGCACCAGGGCTTTGTGTCTCGGTCTGGGTTTCTGAAAAGAAGCAGCAGGGAGGGCCAGGGGAGGTTTAAAGTGCAGCCTCCAGGGGCCGGCTCTGTGACTCAGCCAGCGAAGCCACCACCTGCTGCGCCTCCCGCATCCCGTAAGGGCTCTGTCCCATAGGTGGCTGCTCCACTTCCTATCCAGCTCCCTGCTGATGCACCTGGGAAAGCAGTGGAGGATGGCCCAAGTGCACCCACATGGGAGACCCGGAAGAAGCTCCTGGCTCCTGGCTTCGGATGGGCCCAGCTCTGGCCATTATGGCCATTTAGGGAATGAACCAGCGGTTGGAAGATTCTCTATATCACTCTGTAACTCTGCCTCTTAAATAAATAAATAAAAACCTTATATCTATCTATCTATCTATCTATCTATCTATCTATCAGCAAGTCCCAGCGCGCCAGACCACAGGTGGCACGGGTTCTGTGTCTCCGCGGGCCCCGGCAGGGTGGGGCCCAGGGCCTGCGCCCGGGGACAGCCGGCTCTCACCTGCAGTAGTTGTGGTTGCCCAGGCCCAGCCGGAGGGCGTTCGGCTTCCGCCCGCTGTAGGGCTTCAGGGCCAGCCAGCTGCTGTTCCAGTTGACACACTGTGCCCCACTCTCTGTTGTGCTCCACGTGCCTCTGTAGCCGATGCCCCTGTCCTCGTAGCACCTAGCACGGGTATCTGATGCGGGCGGGGGGCGGGGGGGCAAGACAGGTGACAGCTCGCACATGGAGATGTTCCAAAGGCTCTCCTGTCCCCACCCAGCTGTTGGGGGCGGAGCGGGCTAGCACTTTGCTGGTCCTTCCCTGTCCGCAGCCCTGCCCCTTGCCCCCACCACTGCACGCTTCCTTTTCCCTGAGGGTAGATGGGAGAGTTGGGGTCTCGCTCGCACCCACCCGCCTTCCCACTCACCGACTTCGCAGCGTTTCCCGACAAATCCTTCGGGGCACTGGCAGACAAAATCCGAGAAATACAGAGCCTGCGAACACGTGCCACCGTTGAGGCACCTGGGCTCGCTGCAGCCTGTCGAGGAAACCCCCGATTATCTTCAAAGGAGCCCCCAAGATAGGCAGCTAAACGTTTGTGCACGCTCTTTCTAGGCAGCTCGTTCCAGCCGTGCAGCCAACTGTGGCATGCACACTCCTCCCATTTTACAGGTGAGAAAACTGAGGCTGGGCTCATGAGAGTGTTTGCCCGAGGAGGCTTCCTGTCTCGATCATGCGCGTAGTAGGTCTGTGCATTACCCTCTGCCTAAGACCCGGTGTGCCTGGAATCTCCCCTTTGCAGCTCTGGGCGGGCTGAGCAGCAGGAAAGGGAGACGTGCTCTGGGCCCCCCGGGGCCCGAGCCTGAGCTCGCAGCTGGACCTGGAAGTGGGTACGTACTTTGGACGGGCACCGAGTGGCACCGCGGCCCGCCGCTGCTGCACCTGCAGTATTCCACACGGTTGCCTCGGAGCCCCGGGCGGAGCCACGACTCCCGGCGCTGGTACGTCAGCTGCGTCTGCTGGTCCACACAGGTCACTAGGACAGAGCACGGGGCGACCACTGAGAATACAGCTCAAACAGGAGGTCCAAGGATGCCCCACCCGGGGCCTGTCGGTGAGAGGCACTGCACGCCACTTTTCTGAAGGCTGCAGATGGCAGCCTTGTGTTGGCACCCAAGGCTCTTATTTTTTTTAAAGATTTATTTTATTTATTTGAAAGAGTTACTGAGAGAGGGAGAGGGAGAGGGAGAGAGAGAGAGAGATCGTCCATCTGCTGATTCACTCTACAATGTCTACAACTGCTGAGGCTGGTCCAGGCTGAAGCCAGGAGCCAAGTATTTCATCTGGGTTTCCCATGTCAGTGGCAGGGGCACAAGCACTTGAGCCATCTTTTGCTGCTTTCCCAGGCACATTAGCAGGGAGCTGGATGGGAAATGGAGCAGTCGGGACTCGAACTGGCACCCATATGGGATGCCGGCGCCGCAGGTAGAGGCTTAGCCCACTGTGCACGGCGCTGGCTCTGCTTCACTCTTCTTGGACTGCTAGAAGGGTCCCCAGCTTCCTGGAGTCAACTTGAGATGTCGCTTTGCACAGAGGAATCCTGCGGGGTGCCTCCTTGCTCTTTCACCGACACATGCTCCGGGGGGCCCGGAGGCTGAGCCAGCTCCTGCTCCTACTGGGGTCCAGAGGCTCGGCTGCCTGGCCCTGCTGCCGCCACCGACAAAGCCGCTCGACTTCCCCAAGCTCCCTTTCCGCGTTTCTGAGCCACAGCAGCGGGGCTCAGGAGCCGCCTGACCGGCTGGGGCTAAGCCACAGCCCGCACAAGGGCCCTGCCAAGTTCCCCTGCCGGTCATGGCAGGGGAGGCGGTTCTCCCGGCCCTGGCTCCGCCTCCCGCAGCCCCGGTGCCCCGGTCACCGCATCTCACCTCTGAAGGATCTGGCTCCTCTTCTGACTCGGGCTGGGGCTTCCTGCAGAGACACGGGGGATGAGGAAGGGTCAGCCACCAGAGTGTGTGCAGAGCCCACCCACAGAGCTGCCAATCAGACGCTGCGCGACAAGGAGCCAGCCCCGGTGGATTTCCAGCGCCTCCCTCCCTCTTTCTCTCTGTATCTCTGCCTTTCAGACAAATAAATAAATCTTAAAAAAAGAAATATGAAAAAATTAATATATATATCTGTTTGAAGGGCAGACAGAAAGACAGAGCAAGCTCCCATCTGCTGGTTCACTCCCTAAAAGCCAGCAAGGGCCAGGACTGGGCTAGGCCAAAGTCAGGAGCCAGGAACTCAAACCAGGTCTCCCATGTAAGTGGCAGGAACAGAACCTTTTTTTTTTTTTTTTAAGATTTATTTATTTATTTTCAAGTCAGAGTTGCACAGAGAGCAGAGGCAGAAAAAGAGAGAGAGGTCTTCCATCCACTGGTTCACCCCCCAATTGGCCGCAACAGCCGGAGTTGTGCTGCTTTGAAGCCAGGAGCCAGGAGCTTCTTCTGGGTCCCCCATGTGGGTGCAGGGGCCCAAGGACCTGGGCCATCTTCTACTGCTTTCCCAGGCCACAGCAGAGAGCTATTGGAAGTGGAGCAGCCAGGACTCGAACCAGCACCCATATGGGATGCCGGCACTGCAGGCGGCAGCTTTACCCACTACACCATGCACTGGCCCCCGAACATAACCTTTCTTGCTCTGTCACTGCAGCCTCCTGGGACTGCATTAGCAGGAAGCTGGAATCGGGAGTGGAGCTGGGATTTGAACCCAGGTACTCTGATATGGGATGTGGACGTGCCAACCGACATCTTGACCACTGGGCCAAAGCCCGCCCCAGCCTCTCCACTCCTCTCCCATGCTTGGGATGCTCCGGACTTCTGGTTCTGCCGAGCGCCGTCTGGAAGCACCGGAGCCTTGAGAGACAGGGCGCGTGGAGATGCGCGGACCACTCACCTGGCTGGGCCGAGCGCAGGCTGCTCCACACAGCAACAACACACACAAGAGCTCTCTCACCCCTGGGTTCCACATCTCCGCGTCTCTGCAGACAGCTGCTGGAGTTCTGCAGGACGGAACAGAGAGCTTAGGCACGCAGGTGAAAGGGTACACGCACGCAGTTCGCAAGCCTGAGCTTTGCCACGGCTGCATCCGTCCAGTAGCTTCCCCGAGTGCTAGATGCCAGGCCAGGGTCTGGAAGGCGACTGTTCAGAAATATACATCATGGTGGAAAGCACTCGGCAGGTTCACCGTCTGAGCCACGTATAATATGGTATCCAGTGAGAGTCAGATGTGCACAGTGCTGTATACCCATCACCACCACCCGTCTCCGTAATGTTGTCATCATTCCAAACTGAAACTGTCCCTGTTGAATTCATGACCTTAACCAGGCTCACCACCATGCTGTTTGTGTATATATATTATATTTAATATTTTTTGAATGGCAGAATTACAAAGAGAAAAATGGGTCTTCCATCTGCTGTACACTCCCCAGTTGGCCACAATGGGCCAAGTCAAAGCCAGGAGCCAGGAGCTTCTTCCAGGTCTCCCACGCGTGTACAGGGGCCCAGGCACTTGGGCCACCTTCTACTGCTTTCCCAGGCCACAGCAGGGAGCTGGATGGGAAGTGGAGCAGCTGGGACTTGAACCGGTGCCCCTATCGGATGGTAGTGCCTCGGTGGCGGCTTTGTACCTCCTGTCTCTGTGACTACTGCTTCCTGTATTATGCCCTGTAAGTGGGATCAGGGGTATTGTGTCCCGCTGGGTTGACATGTTTTGTTTAGTACAGTGTCTGCCACGTTCACCCCCAAGTCCGAGTTGCCCTCCCTGCAGTCCGCTGGCTGCACAGCTCCGTGGCTCCGCTCATCGGCAGGCGGGCACGGGCTGCCAGAACATGTTCTGCGTGGAGCTGTTTGTGGGCTGAAAAGCAAGGTCAGGCTCACCCTGCCAGGCTGCCCTGGCCTGGTTTCCTGCAGGGCAAGCCCTGCCCTGGGGTGGACCAGGCGCAGCCACAGGGGCGTCCTCTCTGACTTTGTCAGAGAAGCTGGAGGGATGAGCAATCTAGAGAGAGAGACAGAGAGACAGAAGAGAGAGGGGCGCGCTGTCCACGCCGGCCTTCCTGCCCGCCTCGGCCATCTCCCAGCTGACCCAGGGACAGCCGCAGCCGTGGAGGAAGCCTCTGGCTTGAGTCTCAGACTCACATCTTCCCCAGGGAGTCGTGCCCTCAGCCGCTTCAAATAGGTTAGTCGGTCGGGTGTTACTCTGTGGCCTGGCAGGCCCTCGCTGCGTGGCCGCGGGCCTGGGGAAAGCTCTCCTCTTGAGTCATTTCTCCGTCCCGCCCCCTCCCCATCCTGAGGCTCCTCCGGGCTTCCCAAGGCTGGCTGCTGCTTGCAAAAGAACTGCTCTAAGGCCAGCGCTGTGGTACAGTAGGCTAAGCCTCTGCCTGAGGTGCTGGTTCGAGTCCCGGCTGCTCCACTTCCGATCCAGCTCTCTGCTGATGGCCTGGGAAAGCAGTGGAAGATGGCCCAAGTGCTTGGGTCCCTGCACCCACTGCTGACATCCATCCAGGTCTCCTATGTGGGTGGCAGGGACCCAACTACTTGAGCCGCCACCGCTGCCTCCTGGGGTCTGCGCTAGCAGGAATCTGGAGTCGGGAGCCAGGATCAGCAATCAAGCCCAGGTCCCCTGATGCAGGACGCAGGCATCCTAGGCCTTAGGCTAACAGCCCACTGCCCTGGGAGCTTCTTTGTGCCTGACTGATGCTTCTTGGGCTGATGATAGACAGAAGCAGGAGCCTGGAGCTGGGGGAAGGGGGAGTTGGATGCAGGTGTCTCTTAGCCACAGGGATTCAGATAAGAAAATCCAGGCCAGGAAGCCCGTGGAGTCTGTTCAGCTGCACACACCCCTCCAGGGACTCCCCAGCCCTGCTCCTGCCCTGTGCGATGCCCAAGGCCACCTCCCATCTTCCACAGCAGGCTGGCCAAAGCGCTGGGCAAGGAGGCAGCTGCCCTGCTGCCCACGGCTTTCGGGCACTTGTAGGGGCAGGCAAGCAGGCAGCAGAGGTCACACGGGGGTACACACGGGAGCCCTTGGTCCACAGGGAATTGCTCCAGGTTTCTACTTAATTTCCCCTTTGTGCAGATTCCCCACATCCTCTGAAATCCCCCTTAATGTTATCCTGTCACTTAAGACCTTTAAAAAACTAGCCCTTCCGAAACTTGCTTCCCCCCCCCACTCCTCCCCATGTTCTCGTGCAAGGACACTCCAAGAAGTCAGTGGGAAAATGGAGCTAGAAGATGGTGACTGGGGCCGACGCTGTGGCGTAGCGAGTGAAGCCCTGGCCTGCAGTGCTGGCATCCCATATGGGTGCCGGTTCTAGTCCCGGCTGCTCCACTTCCAATCCAGCTCCCTGCTAATGTGCCTGGGAAAGCAGTGGAAGATGGACCAAGTCCTTGGGCCCCTGCACCCACGTGGGAGACCTGGAGGAAGCTCCTGACTCCCGGCTTCAAAATTGGCGCAGCTCTGGCCATTGCTGCCATTTGGGAAGTGAACCAGCGGATGGAAGACCTCTCTCTCTCTCTTTCAAATAAATAAAATAAATTCTTTTTTTTAAAAGATGGTGATTTTGGTACAAAAAAATACCCCAGTTGGATGCATGCATAGCTCTTTTTCGTAATATGCATGTTCACGGGCCCTCTGAAGACCTCCTCAGACGTGGGCAGGGACCCCAGACTTGGCAGGATGCAAGCCACAGGGCTGGGTGTCAGGCTGCAACAGCCACAAGGCGCTAAACCCGCTCCCCAGAGAGAGTCTGCAAGAGGGAGACACGAGTGTATTTTTTTGTGTTCTGCCTGCCAGAGTTTGGGACTCATATCTCCCTTTGCGCCTTTGCTGGGCCTTGGTTGAGTGGGTGCGTCTCGCCCAAGCCAAAAAGCCCCATCAGCAACACACAGAGGCCACCAGAGCAGCTGGGAGGGGGAGAGGCTGACAATGAAGTTAGTCATCTCCTTGAAGAAAAACAGGGAGCCGGGGAGAGGGGGGAGAATGTGTCCTTGTTTTGCCTTTGTTAAAGAGGTGGATGTGGAAGGCTGGGGCTGGGGCCCGGGCCAAGGGCCAAGTGTGGGCTCAGACGCTCAGACCAGATGGGACCACATCTCCTCCCCCCACCCCACTGGGGGTGGGAAGAGCTGCAAGGCCTGGCTGGCTCACCCTAGCCCTGAGAGTTTTATTTTTGCAAACTTGCAAAAGACACCACCCCCCATCCCCCTACCCATCTCCCGGTGGGTGCAGCTGGGCAGGCTCAGGCTGACAGGGAATGCATCCGAATTAGAAAGCGCAGGGGCGTGGCTTGGCAAATAAAGCAGGGTGCCCGGGGTAGGCACCTCTGCACCGGACACAGCTGCGCATCTGTGCTCAGCCAGCCCGACTGCTGCTGACACGCGATCTCTGTGTGTGTGTGCGTGCGTATTCCACAGAACACTGCCCTCCTGTCTGGAGGCCAGCGTTGCTCCTACTGTCTGCACCAACAGCGCGATGGCCGCCGGCCCCTCTGAGCAACCTGAATGCCAGGGTTGGTAACTCGTGGAGGAGCCTCGCTGGAGGTGCCCGCTCCTGAGATGCCCTGCTTCCTAGAGCTGAGAAGTCGCCCATTGTGCAAGCCAGGAGCTGGGTGCTAATTCCTGCAGCAGTCCTGTGGGGGATGGTAACTGACGGGCACCGTTAACACCTGATCCTGGGCTGGGCAAAGCCCAGGGGAGACCTGGAAAGCATTAGGGGAAGTGCTGTCCCCGTGCCCTCCGCCTGCCTCCTGCCTCGTGCATCTTCCTGCCCTGAAATACGGTAAAAAAAAGAATGGCGGTGCAGAAGTCAACAATGCCGCCCTTCCAGGAAGGATTTACAGCTTAAACAATCCGATCTGTTCCCAGCGAAGCAGACCCGAGGGGGCAGGACTGCCGTTCTGTGGTTTCTGCTGCTGTGAGAACAGACGCTGTGATGAGCACAGCCGTGCGAGTGGAAAGTCTTACTGTGCAGGCTATGGAGGAAAGTGACTTGCAATCAAGGAACTCTACAAACCAGTCAATCGTCAGACCCCGCAAACAGTGCAAGTGGCCCACGTGTGTCAGCGATCAGCGGGATTTGTAGCCTGGACTCCTGCCCGCGAGGAGGAGGCAGAGACGCGAGCACACTAAAGCAGGATGGAAACGGCTCGGGAAAGACCGAAGCAAGCGGCTGCCATCGGCAGAACCCGAGCCGCCGCAGGGGCAAGGTTTGCTGCATCTGTATTTGGGAAAAGCAGACCCTTGGGTTCTGACTGCTTTGCACAGCGTCCCTCTGGAAAGCCAGGAAGGGAGCCGGCCTCTAAGACCCCAACACTGAAGTGACTCATGACTTGAGACCAACAGCACATTCCTACTGCCCCAGCACCCTGACACCACAGCCCAGAGTGGAAACCAACAGTCAGAAAAGAACCGACCAGAACCCGTGCAAACAGCACAGGCCTACTGCTAGTGTCAGGACAAGAGGTGCAGGGAGAAGCCGGGTGGTGGAGCAGTGAGGCCTTGGGAAGCCCCACTGTTGTCTCGGTCACAGTCAGACCCTTTGGGGGCCAGCGCTGCGGCGTAGCAAGTAAAGCCACCGCCTACGGTGCTGGCATCCCATATGAGCGCTGATTCGAGTCCCGGCTGCTCCACTTCCGACCCAGCTCTCTGCTATGGCCTGGGAAAGCAGTGGAAGATGGCCCAAGTGCTTGGGCCCCTGCACCCACATGGGAGACCCGGAAGAAGCTCCTGGCTCCTGACTTTGGATTGGTGCAGCTCTGGCCATTGCAGCCATCTCTCTACCTCTCTCTCTCTCTCTCTCCTTTCTTTCTCTGCCTCAGCCTCTCTGTAACTCTGCCCTTCAAATAAAATAAATAAATCTTAAAAACAAAAGATGCCTCCGAGTGCCCAGGTTCAATTCCTGGCCCCGGCTCCTGCTCCAGCATCTGCTACTGCAGACCCTGGGAGGCACAGCAGGCATCTCAAGGGCTCGGGTCCCCGGTGCCCACGTGGGGCCCTAGATTGAGTTCCCGGATCCCAGTTCCCACCCAGCCCAGCTCTGGTCACTGTGGGCTTTTGGGACTAAACCAGCAAACGGGAGTTCTCCCTCTTTCTGTACCTTTCTGCCTCTCAAATGATAAATAATTTTTTAAAAATGACTTGTATGATGGTGGTTTTTGAAAATGTCTCTTTGCGCCGGTGTTGTGGCGCAGCGGGTTGAGCCACTGCCTGGAATGCTGGCATCCTACACGAGCACCGGCTCGAACTGGCTCTCGCTACAGCTTCTGGAAGTTCTGTTTTTCCATGGATGTCTGATGGGTCGCCTGCTCCTTTTAGACTGTTCTAAGTCACCACCCCCTGTGTGCCCTGCCTTGGAGAAAGCTCGGTTGACATGACACTGCTCATCTGAAGGTGTCTGAGCTGGGGGCGCCACCCTCGAGGTCCCTGTCTCACCCCCCACCTCCCACCCCCAGACCTATCTCCTCTGCCCCTGCGTTGCCAGGAGGTAGGTTGCTAGTGCTATCTGGTAGCTATCAATCAAGAGCTTACTGAGCGCCAACCAGGCACCAGGCACAGGCGCTGAGATAAGGAGACTCAAAGGACACAGAGCTCAGGAGGGGAAGGACGACAGCTCCACAGGCTGGGCTGTGCTGGGTGGGTGGGGAGAGCGGCTCGGAGAGACCAGTCTTGTGGAGGTGGGCGTGGTCAGGGTGGGCGTCCTAGAGTTCCCGAGACTGGAGTAGGCAATTGAACCACAGTGGGAGCTGGCCAGACAGTGAGGGGTGTTCCTGATGGGGGTCACTGCCTGGGGCCCCGGGGATGGTGGCACGGGCAGCCGGAGCCCCCTCACTTTTGAGGGCAAGAGGTATGATGGGCACACCATAGGCTGTGCCCTCGGGGGTGCCCCTTGGGGGAGGGAGAGGTGTGGTTCGGGGGTCCCTGAGAAGGGAGGGCCTTGGGGGAGGTTGGTGTGGACCTGTGGTTTAGTTGTTGGTTAATGGGCTATCTGGGGTGATTTAACAGCGAGCCCCTGACACGCAGGTCTCGCCCTATCCTGATCGCACCAGGAATTCTAGCTCAGTCAAGCTCAGCCTAGGAGCCACAGCGCCACCTCCACTGTTGGTAGAAAACAGCCTCCTACGGATAATGTTTGAACGCAGCCAAAGGCCCCCTTAAGGAACTGTAAAATCCCACGACCAGGGCCCGGTGTTCTGATTCTGATACGGCAGCTTCTGTTGCCACCTGTGACACCTGTATCCCATATGGGCGCCAGTTCGAGTCCCGGCTGCTCCACTGCGGGCCCAGCTCTGCTAACACAACAAAAGAAGGTCCACATGCTTGGGCATCTGCCACCTACATGGAAGACCCGGGATGGGGTTCCAGGCTGCTGGCTTCAGCCTGGCCCAGCTCGGACTGTTGCAGCCGTTTGAGGAGTAAGCCAGTGGATGGAAGATTCCTCTTGCTTTATCAGTCTGTCTTTCAAAGAAATCAACAAATCTTTTTATTTGAAAGAGGTTACAAAGTTACAGAGAGGCAGAGAGAAAGAGAGAGAGAGAGAGAGAAAGAGAGGTGTCTTCCATCTGTTAGTTCACTCCCCAAATGGCCACAACAGCTAGAGCTGGATGGCCCAAAGCTAGGAACCAGGAGTTTCTTCTAGGTCTCCCATCTGGGTTTGGAGGCCCAAGCACTCAGGCCATCTTTTACTGCTTTCCCAGGCCATAGCAGAGAGCTGGATAAGAAGTGGAGCAGCTGGGACTCGAACCAATGCCCATATAGGATTCCCACACTGCAGGCGGCAGATTTATCTGCTATGCTACAGCATCAGCACCTCAATAAATCTTAAAAAAAAAAAAAAAAAAAAAAAAAACAACCTGCTGGCAGATTAGTACCAGGCCTCACTTGGACAATAAGCCTTCCCAAATGCACCGTGGGCCGGCTACACCCTCACGCACACACCAGTGGCATGTCTGGGCGGCTTGTTAGCAATGGTTTGACCGCCACGGGTCATCAGCTCTGCTGTCAACAGGCCCCAGGCGAGCTACAAGGCTTACAAAGTAAAAGCAGGATAATCGCTCTCGCTCACCTACTCCCTGGCTGCAGGGGAGTAACTCCCACGGCTGCTACTGCCCCTGGACTGCGATGTAGCAACGGGGAGTCAGACCGTGGAGGGAGCCAATGGGACACATAGAAAAACATGAGCTGAGATGGTCTCGGGCGTCCGAACACGGATGGAGCCCCTTGGGGGAAAGGACAGCTTTGCAGCTGCTCCTGGAAAGATTCAGATTCCAGGCTCGGAGGACGGCTCAGGGCGAGCACGTGGGGTGGACGGAGCGGTTGCAACACCCACGGGCATCCCTGCCGGTGCCGAGTCTGACTCGGCTGTCACCGGAAGCAGCGGCTCAGGCTGACCGTCATATATTGACTCTGGAGGAGCCGGCGTCTGCAGCCCAGGCTGAGTCTCCCGGGCCTTGAGTGAGAACTGCCGGGAAGCCACCTTGGGCGGGAAAGTTCTTGGCCACTGGATCTGCAGGATTCCTTCCTGGGGTTTTGCAAATGCACACAGATGCGCCCCAGCATGTATGCACGCAGGTACACACACACACACACACACACACTTTGGTCACCTGTCAGCTGCCGGAGACCACCATATCATACCAAACCGTCCAGCAGAAGGGTCTTTGCCTGCACTGCTTTGCGCTCCAGTGTGCCGTGAACGACCCAGGAGCTCGGCGTAGGTCCCTCCCTCCCTCCCTCTCTCAGCTGCCTTCCCTGGGAGACTATGAAAAGAAAGACAATCCCAGTGAAAATCTAGACAGCCTTGCGAAGCTTCCGGCAGATGCCCGAGGAATGAAAAGACAGCCCCCTGGTGATTGAAAACTCCTTAAAGAGGCCCGCACTCCTGACGAAGTGCTTGGAGAAAAACAATGGGGGACAGACCGGCCGGCGGGAGGCTGGGGTGAGGGTGTGCGGCGAGGGCAACGTGCGAGGCGGTCAGAGAGGTTTCTCCACCCTGACTCGCTCGGAAAATCCACCTGCGTCTCCGCGTCCCACCTGGTTAATCACGAGCTGGGTGCAGGTCACCCTGCACGCCCCGCCTGGGCTCCTCACCGGCTCACCGCGGGGGGGGGGGGGGGGAGTGGGGCAACAGCGGACACTCCCATCCTCGGGCCCAGGCAGCCTGAGCCTGCAGGAGCCCGGTCCACCTTCGCAGTTTGCTGTCGCGCAGTCACGAGGCGGCCTCATTCCCTTCACTCGGCCGCTCTCTGCCGCACGTCCCCAGCCACCTCGCCCTCGAGAAACGTCGCAGCGTCCCACCGGACTCCACGCACACACAGAGAAAGGAACCCTCCTCCCGGGGCAGGTTTTAGCTGGGCCTGAATGGCAAAGTCAGTCCCTCTACTTCAGCATTGGCTCAGATTGCCCAAAAGACTTTGAAGAGTGAGAAGAAGAGACGGCGGCGGCGACAGAAAAGCCCAGAATCCCATCTTACCGTGCCTCTGGCTGCTGCCGGTGCGCCGGCTCCTCGGCTGCTTGGTGTGGCTTTCTCTCCTGCCCCGGGCCAGTCTCCCGAGCCAACCGCTCCCGCCTCCTTTAATTTCAAGGCAAGGGGGTGGGGTCGGCGGCCCCGGTGGGCGGGCTCCAGAGGATGCCCAGAGGACAGGGCCCCCGCAGGGAGCCAAGCAGGGGGGCGGGCTTGTGTTCAGAGGAAGGGGGGAGGAAGTTGTCCCTGGAAGCAGCTCGGCCCATCCTGGCGCGGGGCCAGCCTGATTATTCACCGTCCTGATGTCACCAAATCCGAGGAATTGGGGAGCTGCATGGACCTTACGTACCGTCTTCCCGGGTTAGGAGGCTGGGTCAGCAGCTTTATCTGTACAATGCCTGCTGGCCGCCTTGCCCTCTGGGGACCCGAGTGGGCGGGGTGGGGGTGTGTGGGGAGGAGCAGATGGGTCAGCTGCACCCAGGACAGGGTTGGAGCTCCTTGGGGTGGGGGTGGGGACAGGGCTGGCCGGCCTCACCTGCAGTGAAAAATGCACCCTTCTCCCCCACACCCGGAGGTGGTTCCAGGGACAAGCATTTCACTTCTCTGGAAAGACAAGGGCTGCACCAGTGGGCCCTCTAGGTCTCTCCTTTCTGCTTTGCTTGAGTGGGATGGAGAGAGAGAGGCTGGCGTGGGAGGAGAGGTGGGAGACCCGAATCAGGGCTCTGCGGGAGCCCCATCCCGGCCACCCAGCCACCTGTCCCTCAAGCTGCTGCAGACCAGTCCGGTGCTCCAGGATTTGACACTCAACGCCCGTGCTCCTGCCAACAGGTGTGTGGATGCTGACGGAGGTCAGGGAGTCTCGGGTTTGAATTCGGATCTTTCAGGCATTAGGGATACAGCCTCAGGGGCCTCTCTGCAGGTCACGTGAGCAGGAGAAACTGGCAGCACTGTGCTGGCCAGAGCCCCTCCTGGTCGAGGTCCAGCTGGGATGCAGCATTGGGAAAAACCAACAAGAGGTGCAGGAAAGGGCGCCTGGCGAGGGGAGGCAGCGTTCGCGGGATGGGCAGCTGGGGTGACCACAGCTCCAGGAGAGCCAGCTCCCGCGTGCTGACCTCCAAAAAGCTCATGAAAAAGCAAGAACTGTGCATGGATCTTAAACCTCTTTTTTTTTAAAAAAAATTATTTATTTGAAAGGCAGAGTTACAGAGAGGCAGAAGCAGAGAGAGAGAGAGAGAAAAAGAGGTCTTCCATCTGCTGGTTCACTCTTCAAACTGCAACAACAGAGCTGGGCCGATCGATCCAAAGCCAGGAGTCAGGAGCTTCTTCCAGGTCTCCCACGGGGGTGCAGGGGCCCAAGGACTTGGGCTATCTTCTACTGCCTTCCCAGGCCATAGCAGAGAGCTAAATCGGAAGTGGAGCAGCCGGGACTTGAACTGGCGCCCATTTGGGATGCTGGCAGTGCAGACAGCAGCTTTGCCAGCTATGCCACAGCACCAGCCCTGGATCCCAAAATCTTCTGCACCAAAACATTGTTGGGTGCCATGAACTTTCTGAAGCACCCTCTCAGACTCATATTTGCCGAGCTGGGAGAGTTGATTTTGAGGCTGGAAAATAAGGTAGCCACGGCTGAAGCCAGACGCCAGATGGCTTTTCCACATTATCCAGCTGTGGCCTTGCCAGGGGGCAGTGAGGGGTGAGTTAGCCAAGGAACCCTGGGGTGACGGACAGCAGCTGGGCTGCGCTGGGGAGGCCCTTCTCGTGGGAATGCGCATGGCTCGCGATGCTGGGGGCGAAGGGGCTTTGGATTCAGCCACGGTGGAGGAATTGGTGGTCCTTTACAAAGTGGGAAAATGCGATGAAATGTTATTTTGGGGCCAAAAAACCTTTGAGATCCATGCACGCCTGGTTTCCTATATTCGCATGAACTCCAGCTCCCGTGGAAGCTGACTTCCTCTGGCAAGAGTGGACTTCCTCTGGCAAGAGTGGACTCTGGCTTCCAGAGCCTGGGCACCGAACCAGCCGGCAGCGCGGTGAGGCAGGCAGTGACTGAAATGGGAAGGATGGAGGTACTTTCCTGCCCCCCAAGTCCATTTTCAGGCCACCCTCCTCTTCCTCCTCCCCATTAAAACAGCTAAGCTTCAAAGCAGAGTCTGCAGGGGGGCTGGCCACCTGCCCTGCAGCCCCTCTGGGAGGGGGAGGGGGCTTGCAGGTCACCAGGGTGTCCCTGGGCGGCTCTGGAATCTGCCCGTGACTCAGCGGGAGAGGGAGCGAGTACCCTGCAGCCCCCGAGCTCAGGCCTCTGTGTTTCCCACTGAATATGAGATTGTTTCCTTCTGAATCTGTGTCCTGGGAGGCGGGGCCGGGTGCGGGGTGTGGGGAGGGTGAAAGGGTGACAATGGAAACCCTGATTTCAATCAAGGGCTCACTGCGGGGGAGGGAGAAGAGGGAAAATCGAAAATAAATCCTGGTGACATCATATCCTGGGAAAATGGCACCAAAGCCCTTTGTTCTCAAGATAAAACCCAGGCCTAGAAGGCGCAGTGCACCCAGGAAAACCGGAGGAAGGATTCGGGCACTCACGCTGCGTGGGCGCCAGGCGCCGGGCGCCAGCAGGGGCTGCTCCCACCCTATCCAGCAGTGGGCCGCGGAGCCACGGCCAGCGAGGCCCCATCAGCCCAGGGAGAAACGAGGTGATGTCGGCCAAGAGGCAGAAGGGAGCAGGTGGTTTGGGGCCAGCAGACAGGGGTTCTGTTCTGGACACTTCTGTTGTTTTCAGGGAATGGCATAAAGGGCCATGGTGGATTTGAACTTGGGAGTTCCTGCAGATGCATTGTCAAGGCCTTCACCTGGCCTGGGGACACCCACACGTGGGCCAGCTCTGGACTCCACACCATGGAAGCTGCACACGCTGACACACTCAGCTCACACGCTGACACACTCACACGTGGGCCAGCTCTGGACTCCACACCATGGAAGCTGCACACGCTGACACACTCAGCTCACACACATGCTCACATGCTCACACGCTCAGCTCACACACACCCCGACATACTCTGCTCACACCCTGACACACTCACACGTGCGCCAGCTCTGGACTCCACACCATGGAAGCTGGACACGCTGACACACTCACACGTGGGCCAGCTCTGGACTCCACACCATGGAAGCTGCACACGCTGATACACTCAGCTCACACACTCACACATTCACATGTGGGCCAGCTCTGGCTGCTGCGTGAACTCTGCACCATCGAGCTGAAGGCTGGCAGGCGGCCCGTGAAGGGGCTCCGAGGGGCTCACCGGGCTGCACGGGGCAAGCTCTGCCGTGTTCCTGCGACTCTCCCTCAGTCTCAAGTTCTTTCCAGATCGGCTTGTTCACTCGGAGCAGAAATTGTTTTGACAACTTAATCCAATGAAGTACCTGTTTAAAATTCCTATATGAGATAATGACAGGTCTAAAAATCGCTCCGACTAACCAAAAACTAAAAAGAACTCAGATGGATGAAAGTAGGGTCCGACACCCCATCAGTATGTGCGATGTAATATGGTGCAGCCGCCATGATGACCGGCATATCAAAAACAACCATAAAATTTCCTTGCTGCACAAATTATCTAACAGATTTGTGTACAAGCTGTGACCTAGGCTATGTAAACCCCATAGGAACGTGCGGGTAAAGATTAAAGGAGAAAGTGGAAGCTGGGGAGCTGTCACTATTGGCGAATGACTTTCGATTCTTTGTGCACTGATTTTGAGTGCTTATTGGTTTCACATTGGCCCTGGGCCAGTCTCTCCAACACAGCCACTGGAAGGTCAAGGTCAAGGTCATAGTTGTCCATGAGAGTATGTTAGAACAACAGGGCTTTTCTTATTCTGGGGTTAGCCAAGAATTTATTCAAATTCCTCTTTTTTAAAAAAAAAAATTCCTCTTTTTAAATTTGAAAGGCCACAGCTTATCCCCCTACACCACGCGTGGGCCCCTCAACTTCCTCTCAAAGATGTCTCATTTCCACTGAATTCCCACTGCAACTTCTGCGTCCTAAAGCTTGGTGGTTTGGGCTGCCAGGCACAGCTCCTCGGTTCAGTCACTGAGGACTCGGCACCAGTGGCTGCGTCCCCCAGGGCATCCACCTGGGCCGAGCTGTGTGGTCTTGGAGAGAGCCGGGCCTGGACGTCGGGAAGTTTGACTTTACTTTTCCCCCTCTGGGGTGGGTCTCCTGAGTGTGGGCAAGTCCATTTGCCCTGCGTTTAGCTTAGCGTTCCTGCGTCCTAGGCATAGGATAAACTCCCGAGATTATCACTTCCCTCCGATAAGAGAACACGGGAAAGAGAGCACTTGGAGGTGACACAGCTCCCAGTGGTCTAGAAAAGTGACAGGGAAGCCGTTCTGAGGGCTCAGCCCTCTCCTGTGTGAGGCCGCTGCAGGGCCTGCCTTTGGCTCTTTCTTCAGAGTTGCTGAAAAGAGCCTCAAAGACCACCCCTCCCACCTCCCCAGCTGCCTAAGCTACACAAGGGGCACACACAGGGCCGGGACTACCCCAGCATTTTTGGACAATGCGTACGATGACAAAGCCCTGCGTAGATTTCAAAAATTTTTGCACTGCGTAAATGAGTGCTTTAATTCTATTTCCCATAAGCTTTTCATTTTTTAAAGATTTATTTATTTATTTGAAAGTCAGAGCTACACAGAGGAAGAAGGAGAGGCAGAGAGAGAGAGGTCTTCCATCCACTGGTTCACTCCCCATTTGGCTGCAACGGCTGGAGCTGCGCAGATCCAAAGCCAGGAGCCAGGAGCTTCTTCCAGGTCTCCCACATGGGTGCAGGGGCACAAGGACTTGGATCTTCTACTGCTTTCCCAGGTCATGGCAGAGAGCTTGATGGGAAGTGGAGCAGCCGGGTCTCGAAACGGCACCCATATGGGATACCGGCACTGCAGATGGCAACTCTACCCGCTACACCACAGCGCCAGCTCCATTCCATGGGTTTTTGAAGTACTCTTATGTTTTCTGTATTTTTTAATAAAGATTTTAGTTATTTATTTGAGGGGTAGAGTTATAGACAGTGAGAGCAAGAGACAGAGAGAGAGGTCTTCCTCCCACTGGTTCACTCCCCAGATGGCTGCAACAGCGAGAGCTGTGCCAATCCGAAGCCAGGAGCCAGGAGCTTCCTCCAGGTCTCCCACATGGGTGCAGGGGCCCAAGCACTTGGGCCATCCTCCACAGCCTTCCCGGGCCACAGCAGAGAGCTGGACAGGAAGAGGAGCAGCTGGGACTCAGACTCCCACATGTGGCAGATGGAGGATTAACCTACTGCGCCACAGCACCGGCCCCAGTGTTTTCTGTATTAAAAGCAATGTTCTTGGGGCTGGTGTTGTGGTACAGTGGGTTAAACTGCAGCCTACAACAAGGCATTCCAGATGGACACTGGTTTGTGTCCTGGCTTCTCTGCTTCTGATCCAGCTTCCTGCTCACACGCCTGGGGAAGCAGCGGAAGATGACCTGAGTGCTTGGCCTCTGGTCACCCCTGTGAGAGACCCGGATGGAGTTGCAGGCTTCTCCTGTCAACTTGGCCCAGCCCGGCAGTTGTGGGCACTTGGGGAGTGAACCAGCCAAAGGTGAATTTCTCTCTGTCTCTCTCTCTTTCACATAATAAACCTTTCCAAAAAGGATCAAAAAGCTTTGGTTGGGATTGGTTTGTACAGTAACTAGTGCATATCTAAGGGTATTCAGTCAGCACCTTACAATTTCGGGAATGTCTGGCCAAGCACAGTCCACCTCTTCTGCTGGCCCTGTTTCAAATTTGAGGACGAGAAGGGACTGACCGGTCCTCACCAGGTATCCTGTCTGCATAGAAGGCGCTTGTTACACTGTCCCTGGTGCCACCGGGTCGGCGACCTTCTTACCTCTCTGATCATTGCTTTTCTCTTTGTTTTAAAAGAATGACAATAGCAATAACCCAGCCGAGTGCACAAAGACCACTCCATCCCCTGGATGGCAAGCCACCCCAGCCCCCACCCCACGGCCGCCCACGCCCTCCTCACCTGAGCGGTGAGCTCATCTTGATCCGGGGAGCAGGCTCCGGCCTGGTTTCTGCTCACCAGCTGGGGGCTGCAGGAGTCCGGGGCCGGAAGACTCTGTTTACCCTGGACCCGCCTTCCTGCTGCAGCCTCCCGGGCCTGACTCCCTGCTCCGCTTCCTTCTGAGCTGCACATTTTTGCCCGGTGAATATAGCTTGGCAGTAGCTTTCCGTGGTCCCCCGCCCCCACTCTGCTCGGGGAAATGTGTGTGCTTTGTAGAGATGTTCTTTTATCTCCTAATAGCTGAATATTTTTTTTTCACCCCTGGGTAAGGTTTGCATCAATCCAAGTCAACCGGATGTCATTTCCCCCTCAGCCTTCCGTTATCTGTGGGGCACAGGGCTTCCTGTCTGATTTTAATCCCAGACAGGTGGGGGGTAGGCTTAATCACATCTCAAATGTCCCATGGCAACCCATCTCACCGGGCATGTGGCGGCTCAGCCTGCAGCTTTCACTAGAAACGAAAGGAAGGCTCCAGAACACACACTGGATGAAGCCCCAGGGCTCTGACTCATCTGGCTTCAACTCCAGTTCCGAAGACTCCACCTGTTGGGATCACAGCTCGACCAGATCAAAGGCGCAGTCCCAGCCTTTCACCCTAAAGTCACCGCTGGATGTGTGGCAGCTGGTTTAGAAATGGCTTTGTAATAGACCAGCTGACAAGACATTTTCAAATCACACATTCCTGGGGTCAGTGTTGTGACACAGCCCCCACCTGTGACACCAGCATCCCATATGGACGCTGGTTCGAGTCCCAGCCCCACCTCTTCCAGTCCAGCTCCCTGCTAATGCACCTGGAAAAGCAGCAGAGGATGGCCCAAGGGCTTGGTCCCTGCCACCCACGTGGGAGACCCAGATGGAGCTCCAGGCTCCTGGCTCAGCCTGGTCAGCCCCAGCTGTTGCACACTCCCCAAAAGGGTGAGCCACACAGGAGAGGATCGAGCTGCAGAGGTGATAGGGAAGAATATTTGCAGCCAGAGGTTCAAGCCCCCCCACCGCCCCCAGCACAGAGCGTGGAGGGGGTCTTGGGTTTGGAATAAGACGGAAGCGTCCAGCATGCTCATGGGCACTGTGGCAAGATTGTCATGTGCTGGCCTGCAGAGGGCGCCGGGTGCTGGGGAGCAGTGGGGCTGAGGCCAGGAGTGAAGGATCTGGCGAGGCCACTGGGGCCCCAGGAGCTGGGAAGGATGTCGGGGTGGGGTGGGGAAGGGTGTTCCAAGTCCTCAAGGAAAGGGGAACTTACGCCTATCCCTTGGTGGTGTGGCCTCCAAGCCAGGACATCCAGAGAAGAGAGGAGAGTGGGGAGGAGAGGGAGAGGACTCCAGACACGAGCAGGAGACTCCCCAGGTTGAGCCCGCGTGGTAGGCTCAATGGGTTGCTGGTCACCAGAGGTGTGCTGTGGCTCCCAGCCTCAGCGGAGTCTGGGGAGGACGCATCTCAGCGAGGGTGGAGGCGTGGCTATTTCTGCCCGCCTCGCTCCCTGCAAGACCCACACCACATCAGAAATCCCAGGGCGTGGTGGCGGGTGCGTGGGCTTCTGGAGTTCCAGCACCGCTGTGCTCACCAGGACTTCACACGGTCAGCCCTAAGGCAGAGCCGGCTACCCCACCTCTTGTCTCCCATGGATCTCCTCCCATTCAGCTCTCTTGGGGATGCAAATAGAATATCCCTTCCCCCAAATCCTCCAGCCTACTGCCCCACTCCCTTCTGGCCCTGTGAGCTCCTCCAGCCTAATTGTGGCAACCCTCAGGTCTCAAATGGCCACAGCCTCCTGGGCTTGGGGTGGAAGTGGGAGTGGGAGCACCAACCCCCAGAAGCAGAGGCTGCTGGGACACTTGGCCCTGGCACCTGTCTCTGCTCTGGGAGGCCTGGGACAGCTCCCTCTGCTCCATCCCCAGAGACACCTGAGCCGCTGACCAGAATCCTCAAAGCTGTCCCTGCAGGTGCTGCGGGCCCCACGGAGGTGGTGCGTAGTCCTCTTGGCCTGTGCTCGGCTGTCCCGTGTCACAGCACGAGGAAATTGCGCTCCGCGGGGGAAGCACGGCTTTCCAGCTGAGAGAGGCCGGAGGGGCAGGTGGGATGAACAGGCCGAGCTCTGGGCTTCCGCTCTCAAAGCTCTGACTCCTGCTTGAGCCTCAACACGGCATGGGCAGGGGGGTCCAAGCAGGCTGGAGGCCGTCAGCTGACTCCTGGGGCTGAGACAGTCACTTCCACAGGGGTTCTGCAGGATCCAATGAGAACTTGACTGACATCGCTTTGCAAGTGTGAGTTAAATTGTTCTCCCAGGGCTGCTGTGGCTCAGCAGGTAAAGCTGCCACCTGAGATGCCATTGGCATTTCCTATGGGCACCGGTTCGAGTCCCGGCTGCTCCACTTCCGATCCAGCTCTCTGCTGTGGCCTGGAAAAGCAGTGGAAGATGGCCCAGGTCCTTGGGCCCCTGCACCCACATGGGAGGAAGAAGCTCCTGGCTCCTGGCTTCGGATTGGCCCAGCTCCAGCCCTTGAGGTCATTTGAGGAGTGAACCAGCGGATGGAAGACCTCTCTCTCTCTCCTCTTTCTAATCTCTGCAACTCTTTCAAATAAATACATCTTTAAAAAACGCAACATCTGGGGCCGGTGCTGTGGCTCACTTGGTTAATCCTCTGCCTGCAGTGCCGGCATCCCATGTGGGCGCCGGTTGCTCCTCTTCCAGGCCAGCTCTCTGCTGTGGCCCGGGAGGGCAGTGGAGGATGGCCCAAGTGCTTGGGCCCTGCACCCCATGGGAGACCAGGAGAAGCACCTGGCTCCTGGCTTCGGATCAGCACAGCGCCAGCCACAGCGGCCATTTGGGGGGTGAACCAACGGAAGGAAGACCTTTCTCTCTGTCTCTCTCACTGTCTATAACTCTACCTGTCAAATAAAAATTTTAAAAAACACAACATCTTTAAAAGACACAACCTGAAGACTACAGCCAGGAAGGTGGGGAGCGGCAGAGAGGCAGAGACGCCTCTGTGCAAGTGTAGGGATTGGAGTCCCGAGCTTGCTAAATGCCGGTCTCTCTTCTGTCCTCTGGCTGCTTGCTCACCTGCTATGCTCCCCTGGGATTTATGACCTCCTGCCCCCACCAGCTCCCCTGGGATTTATGGCCCAATGCTTCCCACCAGCTCCCCTGGGACTTATGGCCCGGTGCTTCCCGCCAGTGGCTCCCCGTGCCATCCCCTTTGTGTGGCCTTCCCCCCACATAACCTATATAGCCTTTACATTTAAATGAACCAGTGAACATGTTAGGTCCCAGTACCTTGCCATATAGAGAGTAAGAGGGTAACCTACGTAGGAGATGACCTGCACCCTTGCAAGTGTGAGGCTACAAAAACCTCTCTTATGCAAACGAAGGGGCCTTTTGCCTGTGCACTGCTAAAGGGCTGTGTGCGGGTAGGGGGTCCCAGCGGCTGGTAACAAACAAGCCTCTGCTTTTGCATCCGCAACTGAGCCTTGTGCATTGATTGGGAAATTCGGACTCTACACAAGCAATGCAGCTCCGTGGGACTTTGCTCAGGCCCCCGGGGGGGTCAGGCAGCTGGCTGCACCAGGGCGGGGGCCGGGGAGGGCCGGCAGGACAGGGAGCAGAGGCCTGAACAACGCAAAACGGTACCATTCCTTGAAGCATTTCTGCCTCTCCCAGACAGGAAGTGGTTCTGGGAGAGCTGAGTTCCTATAAATGATCCAAGGTAAAGCAATACACAAAAATACATCTGAAGTGGGCCTATCCGGCTGGGAGTCGGGTCACGCAGACAAACACAGTTAATTGTCTGTGAGTACACACAGTTGCCATCAGTGGCTCAAACTTCCTCAACTGGGACAGAAGACGTCAGAGGCCAGTGCTCCCCTCGGCACACACGCCACGCCCCACTGGAAGGAACGCAGCAGGAAGTGTCAGGTGCATGAGAGAGGCGTGTTCCCTGAAGGACCTGCCAGTCGTGCCCGCACGCACGCACAGCTCTGCTGCCCCACGTGGGACAGCGAGCACCCAGGATCCTGCCTCCTGCTGGAGCCAATGGAGGAACCACCGGTTCTTCTGTGGTCCAGATTTCAAACATCTCCCCACCGCCAGCTCCTGGCCTATCACATAACAAGTGATCTCCATAGTTTTAGTGAAAGGAAAGCCAGGGGCTGGTGCTGTGGCCGTAGTAGGCTAAGCCTCTGCCTGCAGTGCCAGCATCCCATATGGGCACCGGTTCCAGTCCTGGCTGTTCCACTTCCGATCCAGCTCTCTGCTATGGCCTGGGAAAGCAGTGGAAAATGGTTCAAGTCCTTGGGTTCCTGTACCCACGTGGGAGACCCGGAAGACGTTCCTGGCTTCAGCCTGGCACAGCCTTGTTTGTTTTGGTCATTTGAGGAGTGAACCAATGGATGGAAAACTACTCTCTCTCTGTTCTGCCTCTCCCTCTCTGTAACTCTGCCTTTCAGATAAAGAAATACTTAACAAAAAGAAGAAGCCAACAGGGGTACCAAGAGGAAAACCAGTGGCCACAACAGGCCCCCTCAAGAGGACGTAGGGAGACCTGTCTCTCTGCGCTGACATCCTGGTACCTCCCTTCCAGGAGTAGGGAAGGAAGCTGGTACCTCCAACACCCAGGATAGAACGCGGCAGGCGTGCAGGCCACAGTGCTGGGAGAAGCCTGGACCGCTGTGCTTTCCACTTCTCAGCCTATTATCAAGTGAGTTTCCCCTTTTCTGGACCCACAGACACTCAACCGGTCGCAGAAATGGCACTCAATTCCCCAGGCTCCCGGCCCCAGCCCAGGGCTCTCTCTAAAACATTGTGAAATGAACCTCAACACTTCAAGGAAATGAAATCAGGTGAAGTTAAACGTGGTTGCTGGGCAAGCAAGACTGTTTATGGGTAGCATAGGCTTAAAATGTCCCAGCCAATCAAATGCCATTTTCACTTCGTGGCATGCTGATTGGATCCTCACTTACACGATTTACATACTGATTGATGCTCCTTCCCCCAGACAGCAGCAGGTGCATCCAACTTCCGCCAGGTCTCCCCACGGGTCTCCTGTCCCCGGCTGGGTTGCACAATTCTGGGTGTCCTGGGAGTCAGCCTCAGGAGCATGTCGCAGGGCGGGTGAGTCCTTGTAGGCCGCCCAGGTGTCCACGATCCAGGTAAGCTGCTTTATTGCACTACTCCTTCCTGGGAGCCAGGAAGCCTGTGTCAATCAAACGGACCTCACACCTGTTGCTTCAAGCCACACAACCGGCCCTCCCCTTACCTAAGGCTCAGGAAGACCAAGAAATAGCAAAGAAGGTAATGAGAGTGCAATAGCACTCAAAATGGAGTTGGGAGTTCAGACACCTGTGACCGAGACTTTGACCTGGGCTGTTCTGTACATACCCACCTGGGCCCATGGACAGGGCAAACCTGCCTTGGCAATGCTTGATGGGAGATTCCCCCCTGCTTCCGGAGACTGTCCAGTTTCCTCCTCCCAAGACAGTCTGACTCTTGCTGCACATAACGCAATTCCTGGAGAGCAGAAAGGTGAAATTACGGCCGGCGCCGCGGCTCACTAGGCTAATCCTCCGCCTTGTGGCACCGGCACACCGGGTTCTAGTCCCGGTCGGGGTGCCGGGTTCTGTCCCGGTTGCCCCTCTTCCAGGCCAGCTTTCTGCTGTGGCCCGGGAGTGCAGTAGAGGATGGCCCAAGTGCTTGGGCCCTGCACCCCAAGGGAGACCAGGAGAAGCACCTGGCTCCTGCTATCGGATCTGCACGGTGCGCCGGCCGCGGCGGCCATGGGAGGGTGAACCAACGTCAAAGGAAGACCTTTCTCTCTGTCTCTCTCTCTCTCACTGTCCACTCTGCCTGTCAAAAAAAAAAAATCTAAAAAAAAAAAAAGACAAAATCTTCTGCAACTACGCAACCAAGTAAAGCAGACACAGTGGGAAGAGTCCAGGATGACGCCTCAGCAAGAATCTCTGGAATTTCTGACCTTTATGACCTCAGGAGCACAGAGTAGCCACGCCCCTTCTGAGTGCCAGGTGGGTCTCAGCCAAGACCAGCAGAGCAGAGCAAGCCCTTGGCCACAAGGGCACGCCCGGCTTTCCTTGGCACTGTCCTGGATCCCGAGGGGCTGGCTGTTCCCCAGCCCAACTGAGATCACCGTTCAGGGTTCAGCTCTCCCCTCCCCTCCCTCATCACTGAGTTTCTGTCCAACCCGAGTAGTCGTGGCATGCACCGAACTGAGCCTTGTGGATAGAGGGAGGCAGGCCGCCGGCAGTGGAACAAGGGACCTGTGGAACAAGAGGCTCTCCAACAGCGGGCTGCAGCTTGGAGGGAGCTGGGAGCCTCGTGCCCACCAGATCTGGGTTTGAATCCTGATTCCACCTCAGAGAGGCAGTGAACCTGGAGCTGGTGTTGCCATCAGAAAATGGGGACGGTGCAGGGGGACTTCAGGAAGTTCCTGGGAAATGGACTCAAATGACAAACCATTCCCCGTGAATTCTTCCAAGTCCCGCCTCTGGCAATCCTGATGTCACCCAGCTTTACAAGAAAGAAAATGAGGTCATTGTATAAACTAACCGGAAGCTCACAAGCTTTCCTCCACCTCTGTCGCTCTCCACGTTCAGGACAAGGACCAAAGTCCTGGGCGTGGCTCCGACAGCCTCCCAGAGCTGACCCCGCCCCCCCCAGGGCTCATCCCCCAGGGCTCATCCCCCAGGGCTCCTGCTCCAGCAGGGTGGTAGGGCAGTCCTTTTTCCCAGCCCAGTTGGCAAAGTCCTAATTGTTTTCACTTCCGCACAGCCATGCTGTCCCCGAAGCCTGTATCGTCCCAACCCCTCCTGTACCAGGTGCTCACATCAGGCAGCGATGTCCTCACACACAGCCCCAACCCAGCCTCCCGCCCTTCGACGTGGCAAGTGGAGCTTTATCAGAACCCAGCCGCCTGCCTTCGCTTTCACGCCGTCATAGTGGTATGTGTAGCTCTGACAGGCTGCGTAGCCTGCAAATCCTGGAAGATTTACCCTCTGGTCCTTTAAGGAGAAATTCTGCCAGCCACCTGCCCTGATGCCTGCTGTCCCCCTGCACTAGACTATCAGCTCCTTGAGGGCCCCGGGGGCATGTTACTTGCTGCTCTGACAACACAGCAGGAACCCAGCACAAATGAATGAATGTGTTACCGGAGAAATTCGCAGGGTTCTTGCAAGAAAGAATTCAGGCGTGAGACAGAGAGTAGTAGGAGGTAAAATGGCAAGGTTTATTAGGGAAGAGACATCCGTAAGGATGGATGGGCACCTCTCCAGACAGGACCTGAGAGGGTGCCCAGTCACTCGGACTGGGGTGGGAGGGAGCGAGGTTACATGTTGAGAGGAGAGATTACACCTGGCCAGACCAGGCGGGCGACTCAGCAGAGAGGCAGAGGGATGAGCGCGCAGTCCGGTTGAAGCCGGGGGTTTTTAAGGAGATGGGTCTCTGTCTTCACACATTTCCTCCTGAAACAAAGGATTTTATGGCTGTAAATACTAAGAAGCTCCTGAGTTTTCCCTTGAAGGTATCAGACAGGAGGAAGCCTAGCTGGCACCATCCTAGGTTCAGAGGAAGGGTGAGCAGGACCCCCTAGAGAATGGGGATCCGAAGCAGTGTGTTTGAGATGCAGATACTGGGCTGCACCTGGGAGACTGTGGAAGATTTGTCAGGCAGAAGGGGCAGGGACCTCCACCTGGCAGGTTATCAGGTAGAAGGGGGCAGGGCACGATGCAAACACTGGACTGCCCCTGAAGCATTATCGGGATAACTTTGAGATGTAGATGCATATGCTGGCCCTAGAAGTCTTCTCCGAAGGCCTTTGTCACACACACATAAGCTCATATCTAACTTCCTGCCTAACAAATGCATCTCTTATCTTCTGAGGAACAAAATAAGAGCAACCTAGTGAGGACCGGGGTTGTGCAATAGCACCCATATGGGCACCGGTTCGAGTCCCAGCTACTCCACTTCTGATCCAGCTCCCTGCTAAATGACCTGGGGAAGCAGTGGAAGATGCCCCAAGTGCTTGGGCCCCTGCACCCACGTGGGAGACCCGGAAGAAGATCCTGGCTCCTGGATTCAGCCTGACTCAACCCTGGTCTTTTGCGGCCATTAGGGGAGTGAACCAGTGAATAAAAGATATCTCACTCTCTCTCTCTAACTCTGCCTTTCAAATAAATAAAATAAATCTTTTAAAAAAATCTACCTAGTGGAGAATAAAGGAGCATTGCACTTTTTTTTTTTTTTGACAGGCAGAGTGGACAGTGAGAGAGAGAGAGACAGAGAGAAAGGTCTTCCTTTGCCGTTGGTTCACCCTTCAATGGCCGCCGCACCGCGCTGATCTGATAGCAGGAGCCAGGTGCTTCTCCTGGTCTCCCATGTGGGTGTAGGGCCCAAGTACTTGGGCCATCCTCCACTGCACTCCTGGGCCATAGTAGAGAGCTGGCCTGGAAGAGGGGCAACCAGGAAAGAATCTGGCGCCCCGACAGGGACTAGAACCCGGGGTGCTGGCGCCGCAGGAGTAGGATTAGCCTAGTGAGCCGCGGCGCCGGCCAGATTTTGTCTTTTTGATTCCATGCTCGGAAAGTCGGAGTCAGCCAGGCATTTTGGCAGGTGTGGAGTTAAGCAATTGCCCTTTTTAAAAAAAATTATTATTTAATTTATTTGAGAGGCAAAGTTACAGATGGGGCGGGGGGCAGAGAGAGAAACAGAGAGAGAGAGAGAGAGAAACTTCCATCCACTGGTTCACTCCCCAAATGGCTATACTACCCAGAGCTGGGCCAATCTGAAACTAGGAGCCAGGATCTTCTTCTGGGTCTCCCACACGGGTGCAGGAGGAGCCCAAGACTTGAGCCATCTTCTACTGCTTTCCCAGACCATAGCAGAGAGCTGGATCGGAAGTGGAGCAGCCAGGACTCAAACCGGTGCCCATATGGGATGCTGGCGCCGCTGGTGAAAGCTTAAACTACTATGCCACAGCGCCGGCCCCAAGCAATTGCTTTTCAAGTACATCGCATATACGAACGTCTTTTTATTTAGCTCTTCGCATTTGCATCACGTCAGGAACTTCTGCAGGCGGCGTACAGAGCTTTGTTCTTCCGAGAAGTCTGGCTCCCGGCTGCTGCCAGTGAGAATTTGGGTCGGCGGTGCCAGCGCCAGCTGGGAGCCTGATGGAAGTGCAGACCTTCTGAATCAGGATCTTCATATGATGGGGTCGCCAGGTGACTCACGTGCACCTTCAAGTGTGGGGAACACGGGGGCGTGAGATTGCAATGGCACCCAGAAATGGCCACCGACCCAATTTGATTCCCTAGATAATTTGTAAAGTTGATGTCCCATATATATTGTGAACCCAGCTACACTCCGAGTCCATAAAAGAGCATTAGTCCCCACAAATCTCTTCCTGTTTCTTTTCAGAGCATCTGCCCCATTTCTGCTTTTAGCAACAAGGGAACTTAGAATAGGTGGACTTCCGGTGGAGAGGGGATGGGCGAGGTGGACTTCCGGTGGAGAGGGGATGGGTGAGGTGGACTTCTGGTGCAGAGGGGATGGGTGAGGTGGACTTCTGGTGGAGAGGGGTGGGTGAGGTGGACTTCTGGTGGAGAGGGGATGGGTGAGGTGGACTTCCGGTGGAGAGGGGATGGGTGAGGTGGACTTCTGGTGCAGAGGGGATGGGTGAGGTGGACTTCTGGTGGAGAGGGGTGGGTGAGGTGGACTTCTGGTGGAGAGGGGATGGGTGAGGTGGACTTCCGGTGGAGAGGGGATGGGTGAGGTGGACTTCTGGTGCAGAGGGGATGGGCGAGGTGGACTTCCGGTGGAGAGGGGATGGGTGAGGTGGGCTTCTGGTGCAGAGGGGATGGGTGAGGTGGACTTCTGGTGGAGAGGGGTGGGTGAGGTGGACTTCTGGTGGAGAGGGGATGGGTGAGGTGGACTTCCGGTGGAGAGGGGATGGGTGAGGTGGACTTCTGGTGCAGAGGGGATGGGTGAGGTGGACTTCCGGTGGAGAGGGGGTAGGCGGGAGAGGTGGGCTTCCAGTGAAGAGGGGGGTGGGCAGGTGGACTTCCGGTGGAGAGGGGCGTGGGCGAGGTGGACTTCCGGCAGCTTGGGTGCTGGGACCGGCAGACGCCCCGTGGCGACTGCGGTGGGACAGGTGGACACCCCGTGGCAGGAGTGGTTATTGACCTTCCAATGCCATGGCGGTTGGAGCAGAAAGAAGGAAGTGAGAGTAGAAAAAATGTGTAAGTGACACATTTGAGGGTGAGAGGAAACTCTCACCTCCGAAAGTCCCCTCTCCTGTAGGCTGTGTGTATCCTGTTTCCTCTTTGTTCATTCCTTTGCCCAGCCCTTAGAGCAGCGCCGGGGAACCCGGCCAAGGGCCGTTTGAGTGTTTTTTTTTTTTTATTTTTTTTTATTTTTTTTATTTTTTTGACAGGCAGAGTGGACAGTGAGAGAGAGAGACAGAGAGAAAGGTCTTCCTTTTGCCGTTGGTTCACCCTCCAATGGCCACCGCGGCCGGCGCGCTGCGGCCGGCGCACCGCGCTGATCCGATGGCAGGAGCCAGGAGCCAGGTGCTTTTCCTGGTCTCCCATGGGGTGCAGGGCCCAAGCACCTGGGCCATCCTCCACTGCACTCCCGGGCCACAGCAGAGAGCTGGCCTGGAAGAGGGGCAACCGGGACAGAATCCGGCGCCCCAACCGGGAGTAGAACCCGGTGTGCCGGCGCCGCAATGTTTGAGTGTTTAGGACACCATTCGCGGCCGTCCAAAATGCCCAACTGAAAGACCTGCCTGCTGTAGCTTTATTGTCTTTCTTTCTTTATTTTATTTGAAAGGCAGAGAGATAGATTGATTTTCCATCTGTTGGTTTACTCCCCAAACGGCTGCAGTGGTTGTAGCTGGGCCAGACCGAAGCCAGGAACTTCTTCCAGGTCTCCCACGTGGGTGCAGGGGCCAAGCACTTGGGCCATCTTCTGCGGTTTTCCCAGGCCACGGCAGAGGGCTGGCTCAGAAGTGGAGCAGCCGGGACTTGAAACAGCGCCCACATGGGATGCTAGCGCTGCAGGCAACGGCTTTACCCGCTGCGCCACAGCGACGGCCCCAGATTTATTGAATTTCGAGTCCTGCCTGGCAGAGCCCGACCAAACAATTTCACGGGCCTCCCACGGTCCACCCCTGCTTTGGAGGCTGAGCGTGTAGGCAGGGCGGCTTCTCCAAGGTGACAGAGCAGGCAAGCAGCCAGGCTCGGGGTAGGAGAGGCACGCAGGATCCCGTGTTGTGCCCCAGCCCCTGGAAGCGCAGCAGCCGCGTTGCCAGGCGCCCGACGCTCAGCCGGCACTGCTCTCTGCGCCGCAGAAGGGTTCTGTATTTCTAACAGGTGCCGGGGTGCAGGGAAGAATGCCAGCTCCAGGGCCACACTCGCCTGCTTGGAAGCTTCCACGGTTACCCAGGAGTGTGGCCTTCAGGGGGGCACATGTTTTCTGAGCATGTTTCTTATTTTTTTTTTTAAAGATTTATTTATTCATTTGAAGGCAGAGTTACAGAGAGGCAGAGGTGTGTGTGTGGGGGGGTCTTCCATCTGCTGGTTCACTCCCCAGATGGCCACAACAGCCAGAGCTAAGCTGATCTGAAGCCAGGAGCCAGGAGCTTCTTCCGGGTCTCCCACAAGGGTGCAGGGGCCCAAGCACTTGGGCCATCTTCCACTGCTTTCCCAGGCCATAGCAGAGAGCTGGACCAGAGTGGAGCAGCCGGGACTAGAACCGGTGCCCATATGGGATGCTATGCTGCAGGCGGAGGCTTAGCTCACTGTTGAGAAAGGTGATCAGCCTTCAGAACGCCACGCCTCCACTTCTGGTCCCCACCCACCCTGCCAGCCCCCTGAGCTGCTGCTTCACAGATGTGCTATGGCAGGACCCCTGATTTCCTTGTCCCTGACACAGAGAGACATTATTTCTTCCTCAAATATATAGATCAGCTGAACAACTTAAGAATGCTGGTGGTTGAGGGGTTGGCATTGAGGCATAGAAGGCTAAGCCTCTGCCCCTGTGCCGGCATTCCATGTGGGCGCTGGTCCGAGTCCCAGCTACTGCATTTCTGATCCTGCTCCCTGCTGATGGCCTGGGAAAGCAGTGGAGGATGGCCCAAGTGCTTGGGCCCCGCACCCTGTGGGAGACCCGTAAGAAGCTCCTGGCTCCTGGCTTCGGATCAGCGCAGCTCCAGCCGTTGCGGCCACTTGGGGAGTAAAGCAACGGATGGAGACCTCTGTCTCTGTCTCTGCCTCTCTGTCTCTTAAATAAGTAAATAAATATTTTTTTTTTAAAGAATGCTGGTTGATTACAGGAATTAAGTCGCTTCTCTTCGGCCCGTGGAGGGGATTTTGGCACTTTTATTCACTAACAAAGAATATTTCCTATTGAAGAAGATCTGTGCTTTCTTTTCTTATTCAAGTACCCTGAAGGTTATTATTGCTAAACTTTATTTAAAGTTTAACCTAAATTCCATGTAGACAACTATGTCTAGGAGGAGTTGGCCTCTCCCCGCTACTAATAAATCCTCTATTTGGCAATATAGATGACCTCACCCTGTTAATTGTTCATGAGTTGTTCATTTAGTTATGGGGTTTTAAACTGATAAGATTTGGGGTATAAAGTTCTGTTTTTTTTTTATGCTAAAGATGTAACGTTAGTATTTGGTAGCTTTTGCAATTACTTTGTCATTTCCTTATAGCATTTTTTCTAGATTACAGTGTTTTTCACCTCAGTGATTGAACACATATGTTTGGGGAAATGTTAAACACGGTTCAATTAGCCTTAAAAAGTCCTAGAGGGGCCGGCTTTGTGGTGCATCAGGGAAATCCACCCCCTGAGATGCCAGCATCCCATAGCTGAGCATCGGTTCAAGTCCTGGCTGCTCCACTTCTGATCCAAACCCCTGCTAATGCGCCTGGCAAAGCAGCAGAGGATGGCCCAAGTGCTTGGGCCCCTGCAGCCACATGGAAGGCCCAGATGGAGTTCCAGGCTCATAGCTTCACCTTGTCCCAGCTTTGGTCATTGCGGCCATTTGGGGAGTGAACCAGTAGATGGAAAATTCTCTCTCTCTTTCTCTCTCTCTCTCTCTCTCCCTTTCTCTCTCCCTCCCTCCCTCTTTGTCACTCTACCTTTCAAATAAATAAATCTTTGGAAAAGATCTAGAGTGGATTCAGAGCCATTGGGGGTCCCCCAGACACCCCAAGTAAATTGACGCTTGGTGAATCAGTTGGGGTACTGATTACTTTTCATGACTGTAACAAAACCCCTGAGGCAGGCAGACTTTTCAGAGGAAAAGAAAGATTCCCCCACCTCCCAACAGCGCCACCTTGAGCACAGGGCCCTTGGCGGGGTTGGGGGAGCACCTGTCATTCAAGCCGCGGTGCCTGGAGTGAGCTCTAACCAGATCCTTCTGCTTGCCCTGCTGACACAGCTCCCTAGGTGCGCCGGAAAACTCATCACTTGATGAATTTAAGGTCTGCCCCTGACGAGTGAGAAGCCAGTGTGCGTGAGTGCTGCATGCAATGCTGTTTATTAATTATTAAGTGCTCCTGTGGGCTTCGGGGACTTTCATAAGCCGTCCAAAGGAGAGGATGTAGCCTGTTTATGTTTGATCCAAATACTGCATCCTTTCTGGAGAGTTTTGTAACTAGTGCTTACTCTTCTGCTCAAGCAAGGCTTTGTTGATAAGGCGGGTAAACAAGCTGAGGTTTGTAGGGCGATGTCAGTTATGGAATGGCCTCTCCAAGCATGTAAGTACCACGCACAGTTTGAGTTAGAAGCTATTATTAGTGATTCTTTGCGGAAAAAAATGTGCCTCTGTTAGCTTAGGATAAAGTCTAGTAGAAGAGCTCGCTCTCTCTCTCCCCCTCTCTCTCTCTCTTTCAAAGTCTTGACTTAAGTGTTCTGTAATATTGAAGCTAGTTTCCTGAAATCACCTCTCACGATCCCAAAGGAGCTAATTTACTCAGCCAAGGATCACCCATAGATGCTAAAACCATTATGTGAAAGGTAGGGATGAATGGAACATTTCATGGCACCAAAGAACCATCCACAGATCAACCTTAAAAGGCAAAGGGAGGGGCCATAGCTGTGGTGTAGTGGGTAAAGCTGCCGCCTGCAGTGCCGGCATCCCATATGGGCACCCGTTGAAGTCCCGGCTGCTCCACTTCCCATCAAGCTCTCTGCCATGACCTGGGAAAGCAGTAGAAGATGGCCCAAGTCCTTGGGCCCCTGCACCTATGTGGGAGACCTGGAGGAAGCTCCTGGCTCCTGGCTTCAGATTGGTGCAGCTCCAGCCGTTACAGCCAACTGGGGAGTGAACCATCGGATGGAAGATCTCTCTCTCTCTTTCTCTCTCTCTCTCTCTCTGCCTGTCCTCTCTCTGTGTAACTCTGACTTGCAAATAAATAAATAAATCTTTTAAACAAAGGTTTAAAAAAAAGAAATTGTCTTTTGCAAGGCAAAAGTTAACTTGAATGAAATTTCCCTTATTAGGCCTGCGTTGTGGTGTTGTGGGCCCCTGCATCCACGTGGGAGACTTAGAGGGAACTCCTGGCTCCTGGCTTCGGATTGGTTCAGCTCTGGCCGTTGCAGCCATCTGGGGAGTGAACCAGCAGATGGAAGACCTGTCTTGCTCTCTCTCTCTCTCTCTGTAACTCTGCCTTTCTCAAGTAACTCTGCACCAATCTTGAAGCCAGGAGCCAGGAGCTTCCTCTGGGTCTCCCACGTGGGTGCAGGGGCCCAAGGACTTGGGCCATCCTCTACTGCTTTCCCAGGCCATAGCAGAGAGCTGGATCGGACATGGAGCAGCTGGGACTTAAACCAGTACCCAAATGGGATGCCGGCACTGCAGGCAGTGGCTTTACCCACTACGCCACAGCGCTGGCCCCAGCTTACTTTCAAATGACATAACTAATATGGCAAAACGTCACCACTTGTTTCATTTGGGAGGAAGATGTATGGATTTTCACTGTGCCGTGCTTTCAACATGTCTGTATGTTAAACCTCCCTCCTCCCTCCTGAAATGACACGTAGAGGAACTTCCGGCCTCACTTGTGTTGCAGCTAGTGCTGCCCACAGTTTAGCTGACTTTGAACTTCACTTTTTAAGTCATACTTTACATTGGGCAGTGGTGAGCGCCTTTGGCTGAGCCTGGTGCTGGGCTTCTAGGTTTGATGAATCAGAGGCCCTTGGTAATGAGATGATGCTTGTATGCGTAATTCTGTTCTTAGAAAATTTTATTGATTTGTGAGAGGTGGAGAGATACAGACACAGAGATATGCAGATTTATCTCTCATCTGCTGGTTCACTTCCCAAATGACTATGATGACTGGGGTGAGCCAGGTTGAAACCGGGGGCCAGGAGTTCAATCTCCGGAAGCTTTTGTATGCTGTGTGCGCTACGTCTGTATTAAAGCATGAAATCAGGCAAGTTACATAAATCAAAATCCAAGTTAACAATTTAATCGGCTACATGAGTCATTTTAATGTTCTCTGTACTTAACAATTAGTCTTTTTTTTTTTTTAAAGATTTATTTATTTGAAAGCATTACACAGAGAGAGAAGGAGAGGCAGGCAGAGAGAGAGAGAGAGAGAGAGAGAGGTCTTCTGTCCTCTGCTCCATTCCCTAGTTGGCCACAATGGCCTAAGCTGTGCCAATCTGAAGCCAGGAGCCAGGAGCTTCATCTGGGTCTTCCACGTGGGTGCAGGGGTCCAAGGCCTTGGGCCATCTTCCACTGCTTTTCCCAGGCCATAGCAGAGAGCTGGGTCAGAAGTGGAGCAGCCAGGTCTTGAACTGGCGTCCATATGGGATGCCAGCACTGCAGGTGGTGGCTTTACCCGCTATGCCACAGCGCCAGCCCCAACGATTAGTCTTTTGATACAGGATCGTAGCTCTTGCTGATGCAATTACTAGTTTTACTTTGGAGGCTTCATAAGATCATGAAAGTGCTAGGCTCAGTCATTCAAGGAGTGGAGGGGGTTTTCAGTCAACTGTCACTCCCCCCTTCATGGAGGAACGACACTAAACCCTGCCTAGGCTTCATATCCGAGTCACGGCACCATTATGTCGCTCCCCGTCTTCGTGGAGGAACGACACAGGACCCTGCACTGTTCTTTTGTCTGCTCGGCCCTTCCCGGGTTTGCTGCTGGTTCTTCCCGGGTTGGCTACCATCCCTTCCACCTCCGTGGAAGGGCGGTTCCCCCTGCCACCTTCCCCACTTCCGCGGGGGAGCGGCACACCACCGGCCGGCTCTCTCGGGGGCTGCTCAGGTGTTCCTTCAGATAGATGTTCCCCTTAGATATTCCTGGTGCATGTTGTCTCTCTCCTCCTTTATAGTCCTCTTCCACCAATCCCAACTCTGCTACCCACACGCCAAGTACGCTGCTCTCCTCCAATCAGGAACAAGATCAGCTCCTGCAGCTCAATCAAATTGGCGAGAGGCAGCTGCGTAGAAGTTGTTACTCCCTTCTCAGCGCCATATTGTGGGAGAGCAGATGCATAGAATAAGTCTTAATTCCAGTAACTTAGTCTAGTCCGAGTTGCTCCCCACAGTCAACTAAACTAATTTTATATTTATTTCTAGTTATACTGAACTGACCTGTGTAACTGTGTCTCTGCATAAATCCCTCTATGCATTCCTTTTGAGAAAATAGGTGTTGTTTTTTTTGTCCCATCTCACAAACATTAAGCAAGCAACATCTGTAGGTTACATGCTATGAGTTCTTAGTCTATACGTAGGCTTCTGTGGTCATTCCTGGATTACAGTGTTCCCTCTAGTTAGTGCAGGTGATGCCAGTTATACCCTTATGATCTATGCATTCTTCTGATGGTGTGCTAAGGTCACATTGACATGAAACAGGAGCTGGCCCCACTCATCTGTCATGTTTGACAATAGGCCACTTGGTTGTGAATCTGTTATTGTGATTTTTTAAAAGATCTATTTATTTATTTGAGAGACAGAGTTACAGACAGAAAGAGGGAGAGACAGAGAGAAAGGTCTTCCATCTGCTGGTTCACCCCCAAAATGGTTGCAATGGCTGGAGCTGGGCTGATCAGAAGCTAGGAGCCAGGAGCTTCTTCTGGGTCTCCCACATGGGTGCCCAAGCACTTGGGCCATCTTCTACTGCTTTCCCAGGCCAGAGCAGAGAGCTGGATCAGAAGAGGAGCAGGTGGGACTTGAACCAGGGCCTCTACAGGATGCTGGCCCTACAGGCACAAGCTGAGCCTGCTATACTACAACATTGGCCCCATGTTGAATGTAACTTTTCCTTCAAAAGAGAATGAAACAAATATGGCAGAATGTTAACATCTATTTTAACATGGCCGCAGGACAGGTAATTATTCTGAAGGCAAAATATTTAATAATTTACATAATATATTGGGAGGGGCCCTCAATGAAAGAGAGAGTGTGAAGGCAGAATGGGAAGACGCCTCCTGCCCCACTGTGTCCAGGTCAGCAGCAGAGCTATGATTAATAGAAATCACACGACTCGAGTTGCTTTGTAGCAATGGTGAGTTGCTTTGAATGCTTACGTTAAGAGATTTTTCAGTAAGTTGGATCATCATGCTCACTCTTGGTAGGCAAAAAATTGAAAAAGCAACATTTTTGAAAAAGAGATTTCCTTTTTAGGACAAGTTGGGGTTCAAAGCGAAGTTGAGAGGAAGGTACAGAGAATTCCTACCAACCCCGACCCCACACAGGCACCACCTCCCCTGCCAGAGTGGGCCAGTGGTTCCACATCACTGTAAGTAGATGTTTTGGTTCTGTTTACCAAGGTTTTATTTACCCAATTTCTGTGTTATACTTAGCTTGAGCTAAAAAGTTCCCTTAGATCTGGAAAAACAAACCATTAAAGATCAAGTATTGGGCAAGCAAGAAGTTGTAAATATGATAATATCTCGGTAAGTTTAACTGGCCCCATATAATTCTGTTTTGCTTGACCTTGGTTAGAAGTTTCCAAGAACCCACCAGCTTTTCCATTAGCGTTCTGGAAAGCATGACCCAGTCCAAAAACATTCTTACCCAAAACTGTGGACCCACTTCCTGGCAAGTTGTTAGGAAATGCACCTGGGGGCCGGCATCATGGCATAGCAGGTGCCAGTTCGAGTCCCGGCTGCTCCACTTTGCATCTTGCATCCAGCTCTCTGCTGTGTCCTGGGAAGGCAGTGGAAGATGGCCCAAATGCTTGGATCCCTGCACCTACGTGGGAGACCTGGAAGAAGCTCCTGACTCCTGGCTTCGGCCTGGCTGTTGCAGCCATTTGGGGAGTGAACCAGCAGATGGAAGATTCTCTCTCTCTCTCTCTCTTTGTAACTCTGCCTTTTTTTTTTTTTTTTTTTGACAGAGTGGACAGTGAGAGAGAGAGACAGAGAGAGAGACAGAGAGAAAGGTCTTTCTTTTGCCATTGATTCACCCTCCAATGGCCACTGTGGCCGGCGCACCACGCTGATCCGAAGCCAGGAGCCAGGTGCTTCTCCTGGTCTCCCATGGGGTGCAGGGCCCAAGCACTTGGACCATCCTCCACTGCACTCCCAGGCCACAGCAGAGAGCTGGCCTGGAAGAGGGGCAACCGGGACAGAATCCGGCGCCCCGACCGGGACTAGAACCCAGTGTGCCGGCGCCGCAGGCAGAGGATTAGCCTAGTGAGCCGCGGCGCCAGCTGTAACTCTGCCTTTCAAACAAATAATAAACAAATCTTTGATATGGGATAAGCGAGGTAGCTAGATTAGGGTCACGAGCTGGAGGTCACAAGCCACAAGCCCTGGCACCAGGTAGTTCTACCCACCTACTTGTCAATCAAACTGCCGCCTTCCCAGGATGTGTTTATCTCCACCTGGGATCCGCAGGTGGAGGCAGCCGATAGCCACTGCTCTTCCAGCGTCCTGAAAGAGTGGCCAGCATCTCTGTCCGCAGGCGAGAAGGAGAAGGCGCTGAGGGTGCCCACTCTTCACTCCCCTCCCCCATCCCATTCCTCCTTCTGAGCCTCTGCACTCATCACCTCTGCCTGTGTGTTTGCAAACTCCAGGGGCCGGCACTGTGGCTTAGCAGGTAAAGCCACTGCCTGCAGTGTCAGCATCCCTTACGGGTGCCGGTTCAAATCCTGGCTCTGCACTTCCAATCCAGCCTCCTGCAAATGCGCCTCAGAAAGCAGCTGAGGTGGATAATCTTACAGTAAAACGTTGTAAGCAAATATTTCAAGTTATAATTTGAACCGTTTCAGAAACTTGCCCATTACTATTTCAGTATTTTATCTAATTTGGAAATAGCTAGAACTTCAAGGAGCGGTATTGATTTAATTGACTTTAACAAATCTCTAAGGGTGTCAGTGCCCAATGAGATTTGGGGAATTCCTTTTAAGTAGACATATTGTAAACCAGAAGCATTGTTGAAAAATCTGTTGGTAACTTTTATTTCACTTATATCTATTTAATTCATTTGTTTCTTTTTAAAAAATTACTCTTGGGTTACTTACAAAATTTTCGTGAGCTAATCAGCATCCCAAATTATGTCCTTGTTAAGGTATTTGTACATGTTAGGCAAGAGCCACACAGGCAAAACCTGGGAAGTTATAGCTGTGATTTTTGGTCTTACTGCTGTGCTTCAGTTACGCACTGCAATTTTATTGTACATTCGTTCTTAGGTTGAATTTTTTTTTTTTTAGTGTAAAAACAATCTATTAAGCATAATACAAGCTTATTTGCCTAGCAAACCCAGGCAGGGCAGAATAAAAGTATGTGCGTATTTTGTGTTGCCAATTCTGAAGGTTTAAACATTTTTTAAACTTAATAAGCCAAAAATATTC
Source organism: Oryctolagus cuniculus (assembly GCF_051225735.1). Classification (NCBI taxonomy): domain Eukaryota; kingdom Metazoa; phylum Chordata; class Mammalia; order Lagomorpha; family Leporidae; genus Oryctolagus; species Oryctolagus cuniculus. The sequence continues at coordinate 94,898,937 of NC_142868.1, forward strand.
TTATTTACTAAAGATGACCTAAGTCACTTGGATTTGGAAAGCATTTGATTCAGTTCCTATTTTTTAAGGAGAATCCTTAAGTTATAAAAATGCCTTTTTTTAAAAAAATTCTATTTGATTTGTTTGAAAGGCAGAGTTAGAGAGAGAGAGAGAGAGAGAGAGCATTCACCAGTTCTCTCCCCAGATGGCCACAACAGCTGGTTGTTCAGCTGGGAGCAAAACCTCCACCAGGGTTCTCCATGTGAGTGGAAGGGGCTCAGTCTGCTGCTGCCCTCCCAGGCGCATGTGCAGGTAGCTGGGTCATAAGTAGCCAGAATAGAACCAGTGCTCTGGCGACAGCTTACCCCACAGGTCCACAGCGCCAGCACCTGAATGCTTATTTAAGCCAATTAAATAGAGCTCTTTTGCAATTGCAAGTTTATAAACCATAATAAATTTTGGCAATACCATCTGGTTGAAAAATATCACAGATCTAGAACATACATGCAGAGACAGATGTTCGTGGAAAAACAGATCCTATTCCTTCCACTTCAGCATTTTAGCCGCATGCCAAGGACAATGATGTGAGAATTAAGAGTTTGCAGGATCCAAACGTGTTTACAGCAGATGGATGGAGTTAAACTGACTCTATCAGATGGCTACAGTTCTTGCTACCATTTGTGGAAATGACTTAGCATCAGCCCTGTTGGTTTCCAAACTAAGTGTTCATTTCAAAGAGATGGGTTTCAGAGTCTGGAAAAGACAGGATATTTATTTATTTATTTGACAGGTAGAGTTATAGACAGTGAGAGAGAGAGACAGAGAGAAAGGTCTTCCTTCCATTGGTTCACCCCCCCAAATGGCCGCTATGGCTGGCGCTGCACCAATCCGAAGCCAGGAGCCAGGTGCTTCTTCCTGGTCTCCCATGCGGGTGCAGGGGCCCAAGCACTTGGGCCATCCTCCACTGCCCCCAGGCCACAGCAGAGAGCTGGACTGGAAGAGGAGCAACCGGGACTAGATCCCAGTGCCCATATGGGATACTGGCACCACAGGTGGAGGATTAACCAAGTGAGCCATGGCACTGGCCCCAGAAAAGACAAGATAGAAAACACATATCTCAAAGGCGCAAAGAAAGGCTACAAATCTCTCAGAAGGATTTGTGGGTGCACATGCCCAGGACCAGAGATCAATCTGATGGAAGCCAAGGGCCCAGCAAACATCTCGCAGCTACCTACATGTGTCCAAGACCTGAATGGATGAAACCCCCAGTCTGTTTCCAAATACTTTCTTCTTTTTCAGCCTTAGTTGATCTGAGAAGACCTTGAGCCCCTTGGGAGTAGGGGAGCCCCAGGTTCCAGTGTCTGGGGGGCTGGAGTGGGGAAGACACAGTATGTCCAAGGCGGACATGAAGCCACGCCCCTTACCCCCGCACCTTCTGCCTTCACTTTATCAGGCCCCGCTATCTCGTCCTCAGCTTGCACTTCCTCTGCAAAGATTAACTCACGCGGTGAAGGGACGGAGCCAGGGTAAGAGCCTGAGTCAGCCACGGGCATTGCCCTTACAGTTAACATCTCAGTGCCAGCTTGTGTTCTGAGAGGCGTGCAGGAACTCACAGGCCCTGAGCAAACAAAGCAAGCCCCAGTCTCCCCTTAGACCCAGACAGCCTGGAGCCCACCCCACCTTCACCACCTGAGGGGAACAGGCTGGCCGCCCCTGCCACTGACCAGGCAAAGGAGGGATCAACCACAGCCTGCACAGGCGCAGATTCTGCCTTGCTCATCCATGACTCTGAACTATAAGTTTCTTTTTATAAAAGATGTATGTTTTTATTTATTTGAGAGGCAGAGTTATAGACAGAGAGAGAGAGGTCTTCCATCTGCTGGTTCACTCCCCAAATGGCTGCAGTGTCTGGAGGTTGGCTGATCCAAAGCCAGGAAGCAGGAGCTTCTTCCAGGTTTCCTATGTGGGTGCAGGGGCCCAGGGACGTGGGCCATCTTCTACTGCTTTCCCAGCTGCGTTAGCAGAGAGCTGGATCAGAAGTGGAGCAGCCAGGACACAGATCGGCATCCAGGTGGGACGCTGGCGCCGCAGGCAGAGGCTTAGCCTACGGTGCTGCAGCATTGGCCCTTGTATGAGATGCACTGCCTTTGAGCCCTCAGGGAGTCTAGGAATTGAGCACCAGAGCCTCCTCCCAGGATGCTCTGTGATCCTGGAGGAGCTGGCCTCTGGGAGAGCACAGGGCCGAGTTTAATTTGCACTGTTCATACACAGCTGCCTTTTTAGCACGCGGTAGTGGTGGTGGGGGGGGAGTCGCTGCCAGGGAGACTCTGGCCAGGAGTCCTGGGCTGAGAGACCTGAGATCTGGCTGGGGGTTCCGGCCGGGGGCTCCCTGGTGGAATCCCTCCCTGCTCTTGGTCTGGGTTCTGACCTGGATTCATCTTGATTTCATGCACGCAGCTCAGTGGACTTTGGAGCTGGCTGCTTTCTAAGCTGGTATCTTGAAGCAAAAATCAATTTGGATTTTCAAGATTTTCTGCCTTTTGCTGAAGCTGAAGGTGCTGCAGTCCCCCAGATGCAGATCTAGCCTCCGACTTGTCAGCAAAGCGCCCCTTTGCCTGGGCTGCACCCGCTTCATCTGGGACCTGTAAATCTGGAGAGTAGCCTCCACGTGAACTCGAGGAGGTGCCATCGAATTCCCGGGCACCTTATAAAAGAGGCCACCAACAGGGGGCGCCCCAGCTGGAGGTGCTGCACAGATGCCCTTTCTTGTGCCCTCCCCCACACCTCCCCCGCTTGGGCAGTCCTCCAGCCCACTCCTAGCAGGCATTTCTCCATGTAGGGCAGTCCATGCTCAGGTGTGCCTGTGTGTTCACTTTCTCACCTTTTGAACGAGCTTTGTTGTCACTTGGTGTGCCTTACACACATGTGCACTTAGAATGCTTGTCCATGTGCATGACGGCAGGCTGGAGTGAGGTTAATACACCCTTAACCGCCTCCACAGGACAGCCAGAGGCCAACTGCTGCAACAGGGCTGTAAGCCGACGTGTGCACTTGCAACTGCAGTGTCGTCTTAGGTTAGTTTCCCATAGTCCAACAAGCTTTTCCCAGCCAAGTCGTCTGCATTTGTGGGCGGACCTGGGAACCTGTACCACTCTTAGCTTGGGATCTAAAGTCCACCAGGTGTCCTGAGGCAGCCCTCCACAAAAAAAGAGAGAGATGTTTGTCCTAAAAGGGAAATGACTGGTGTTTCTCAAGGAGAAAGAGTAACGAGAGGAAATCTAAGGATGCCTTAGGAGGCTTGTGGAAGGTAAATCTTGGGTGAGATTAGGAGGGAATTATTAATATGGGTTTCTAAATATTGAGCCTTAATATCAAAGACTCTCTGACCCTGACTTTTGTCTAGAATTTTAGCTAGAATTTGGCCCCTGTGTGAGAGCAACAGGGCCTACATAAAGAATGCATCTACTAGGAATTTGCCAGGTGTTTTGATGTTTAATTCTGTAATCTGTTGTTTAGTTTCCCAACCGCCTTCTGAACTGCAGGTTCTCCTCTCAGTAGTTTCTGTGTAACTGGTAACTTTCTCTTCAACTTCTACTTTGTTCCTTTGTATGCTTTTTCCTTCCTGGCTCTGTTATGACCAGACACTAAAAATGTTTATGTCAGAAGTTTAGGATAAATTTGCTACTTTCCTTCTGACTTTTCTTGATGTATTTAAATTATTCCAATGCTAATTCTTCTATTTCTGGATTTTTTTTTTTTTTGGACAGGCAGAGTTAGAGAGAGAGACAGAGAGAAAGGTCTTCCTTCCATTGGTTCACCCCTCAAATGGCTGCTATGGCCGGCACTGTGCTGATCCGAAGCCAGGAGCCAGGTGCTTCCTCCTGGTCTCCCATGCGGGTGCAGGGCCCAAGCACTTGGGCCATCCTCCACTGCCTTTCTGGGCCACAGCAGAGAGCTGGCCTGGAAGAGGGGCAACCGGGACAGAATCCGGCGCCCCAACCGGGACTAGAACCCGGGGTACTGCCGCCGCAGGTGGAGGATTAGCCTGGTGAGTCGCGGCGCTGGCCTTTTTTTGCCTTTTGATAGCTGATCAAATTAACAAAGATTTTGTGTTTTGTCTAGATGGCCTCTTATTTATTTTTTTGCTGCCTTTGTTGGGTCCTGCTTGCTAGGCAAAAGCTAGGTCTTAAGTTTGTTTTTGGATATCAACTTATTCTGAAGTACTTGAGGGCCGGACATTGTGGCACAGTGGGTAAAGCTGTTGCCTGTGACACGGGCATCCTGTATCAGTGCTGGTTTGAGTCTCAGCTGCTCTACTTCCTATCTAGCTCCTTGCTAATTGCCTGGGAAAAGCAACAGATGTTCCAAGTGCTTGTGAGTGGGAGACCCAGATGAAGTTACTGGTTCCTGTAACGGGCTGGCCCAGCCCTGGCCGTTGTAGCCCTTTGGGGAATGAACCACTGAATGGAAGATCTTTCTTTCTCTGTCTTTCCCCTTGTCTCGCTCTCTTTTTAAAAAGATTTTATTTATTTGTTTGAGAGGTAGAATTATAGACAGTAAGAGGGAGAGACAGAAAGGCCTTCCGTCATTGGTTCACTCCCCAAATGCTGCAATGGCTGGAGCTGTGCCGATCCGAAGCCAGGAGCCAGGAACTTCTTCCGGGTCTCCCATATGGGTGCAGGGGCCCAAGGACTTGGGCCATCTTCCACTGCTTTCCCAGGCACAGCAGAGAGTTGAATTGGAAGAGGAGCAGCCCAGGTCTAGAACCCGGCGCCCACAAGGGATGCCAGCACTGTAGGCGGAGGATTAACCTACTGCGCCATGGCACTGGCCCTTCCCTTTCTCTTTGTAATTCTGACTTTCAAATTAATAAGTAAATCTTTTTAGAAAAGAAATATTTTAGTGATCCCTTTATAACTGATTAATGTGGTCTATAACTCTGGTCAGTCAACATCATGGAATGGTTGACTATTATGTCATAGCCATCTGGAATCCTATTTTGACCAAATGTTTTATTTTTTTGACAGGCAGAGTGGACAGTGAGAGAGACAGAGAAAAAGATCTTCCTTTTTCCGTCGGTTCACCCTTCAATAGCCGCTGCGGCCGGCGCGTTGCACTGATCCGAAGCCAGGAGCCAGGTGCTTCTCCTGGTCTCCCATGCGGGTGCAGGGGCCCAAGGACCTGGGCCATCCTCCACTGCACTCCTGGGCCACAGCAGAGAGCTGGACAGGAAGAAAAGCAACCGGGACAGAATCTGGCACCCTGACCGGGACTAGAACCCGGGGTGCTGGTGCCGCAGGCGGAGGATTAGCCTATTAAGCCGCGGCACTGGCCTTGACCAAATGTTTTAAATCCCTGACATCTCTGATGGACTTTTTCAGATTCAAATTTCTAAATTAAGTCTTTTGACTTTGAGATTTTCAGTTGGGCCCTGGAGATTCTCAAAGGAAGTGTGGAATTGATGGAAAGCATTTTCAGGTTGTGAAATAGAGTTCATTTTCAAGTTGTGTTTACATAGAGCTGTTGATGTAATATAAATAATTTAGAGATTACATGACATTTATAGAGGTTTGATGTTCCTGGGGGACTTTATCTGCTGTCATTGTAATCTTCATGAGAAAGAGACATAGAGGTTTGTCAAAAATTTTTTTTGATGATTTAGTTATTTATTTGAAAGGCAGAGTTATGGGGGTGGGGCAGAGAGAGAGAGATCTTCCATCTGTGGTTCACTTCCTAAAAGGCTGTGACACCTGAAGCTGGGCTGATCTGAAGCCAGGAACCAGGACCTTCTTCCCAGTTTCCCACATGGGTGCAGGGGCCCAAGGACTTGGCCATCTTCTGCTGCTTTCCCAGGCCACAGCAGAGAGCTGGATTGGAAGTGGAACAGCCAGGATACGAACTGGTGCCCATATGGGGTGCTGGTGCTGCAGGCAGTGGCTTTACCCACCATGCCAAAATGCCAGCCTTGTTATCCAAATTTCAATCACGATGATTTTAAGTCTTTGGTTATCTACAGTTCTGTTTCTTCTCCAGAGACATTTACAATCAGAAAATAAATATTTTAAAATACAGGTTTCTGACAAAATATCAGTGGACTAACTAAAAATTTCCAGAACTGTGATAGAGAAACTCATTCATAAAATTGCTAATGGGCATCAACAAAACAAGAAGTAATTACAGGAGACTCAAGCAACTGATGAAATTTTCAGATTCCTATGTCTTTTACCTAAAACATTGTTGGTTCTATACTTAAATGTTTTGTAGTCTAGGCTTAGAGAAATTTTTTTCCCGAGATCTTTAGGGTTTGCAAGTCTTCAGTAAAATATTTTTTTAATTATTTAAAAAATTTACTTTTTCTTCCTTCTGAATTCCTCCACTATTCAAAAACTACTTAAGAGGATTTTTGTTTTTCCATGGTGATGTGGGTGAGGTGGGGAGTGTCAGGGAACAAGGGAGCTGGCAGATTTTCTGTAGTTTCTGTTTTTGATTTTTTTAAAGATTTATTTATTATGTGAAAGGCAGAATTATAGAGGCAGAGAGAGAGAGAGAGAGAGAGAGAGAGAGAGAGTCTTCCATCCGTTGGTTCACCTGCCTGATGGCTGCAACATCTGGAGCTGCGCTGATCCCGTGCCAGGAGCCAGGAGCCTCTTCCGGGTCTCCCACGTTAGTACAAGAGCCAAGCACTTGGGCCATCTGCCACTGCTTTCCCAGGCCACAGCAGAGAGCTGGATCGGAAGAGGAGCAGCCAGGACTCAAATCAGCGCCCATATGGGATGCCGGCATCGCAGGCGGTGGCTTTACCTGCTGCTCCACGGCGCCGGCCCCCAGTTTCTGTCTTTAACGCTGCACCCACCTCCTCCAGGGAACGGCACTTCAACATACCCACTTCCCATGATGCACCGCAGTCTTGCAGCATGAAGAGAATGCCGTGATGAACATGTGTACACGGAGCTTCAGGGGGAGATGCCACATCGCCATCACAGGAGCTGAACCACACCCAACCCCACCCACCGGGTTTACTCAGACAGGCACCACACCTCCCTAACCCAATCCCACCCACCGGGTTTACTCAGACAGGCACCACACCTCCCTAATAGAGGGGTCCACTAAACTGCGAGGTGTCCTCTCCCTCACCTCTGCGAGGCAGGAGGCCCGTTCTCTTCACAATGTCTGTTTCTCCCCATGAGATTGAATGCGTACTCACTCTCTTTAAACAAATCCTGCTCCCATTTCTGCTTACTTCCATTTCTTCTCCTCTCATGCAGGCACAAGGACCCGGGGTATAGCAGCAGACGCTATTCCCACAACGGCAGTGTGATTACTTCCATACAGTCGTTAAGATGTGCTCATTGGCGTATCTAAAGGTAGACACAGAATCCCTAATTTCAAGGGCTCCCAAACATGCAGTGAGTAAATAAAATGGTCATTTCTTAGTAGATCTTAAAATGTCAAAAAAAACTTGGTCTATAGTTTAAAAATCTATGTCCAGGGGCTGGCATGCTGGCGTCATGGGTTAAACCTCTGCCGGCAATCCTGGCATCCCATATGGTCACCGGTCTGAGTCCTGGCTGCACTACTGCCCACCCAGCTCTCTGCTGTGGCCTGGGAAAGCAGTAGAAGATGGCCCAAGTCCCTGGGCCCTGCACCCACGTGGGAGACCTGGAAGAAGCTCCTGACTCCAGGCTCCCTGGCCCAACCATGGCTGTTGAGGCCATTAGAGGAGTGAACCAGTGGATGGAAGATCTCTCTCTCTATCTCTGTCTGTCTCTGTGTCTCCCTCTGTCTCTGGAACTCTGCCTTTCAAATAAATAAAATAAATCTTTTTAAAAAATCTGTGTCCACCTTGCTTAGACTTCCTGACTTTGGGAGTTGTCTAAATCTGAACTTACTGTATGATAAAATCAACTTCTCTTGTCACAATTTTGCAAAGCGGTCAACCATACCATGCCTGCTATTAGGTTACAACTCTGTTCATTGTTTTAAGATACAAACTTGATTTGTTGTGCTCTGCCCTCAGAACAGGAGCACGACTCCTTACAAGGTAATGGGACAAGTCCACATTGAGATAAAGGCGCTCACCTGCTGAACTGATAATGTTAAATTTCAAAATGGACTCTAGGGAAAGTCAGCCTAAGAACCACTCCTAAAACCTTTGTGGGCCGGTGCCGTGGCTCACTTGGTTAATTCTCCGCCTGCGGTGCTGGCATCCCATATGGGCGCCGGATTCTAGTCCCAGTTGCTCTTCTTCCGGCTCAGCTCTCTGCTGTGGCCCGGGAGGGAATCGGAGGATGACCCAAGTGCTTGGGCCCCTGCACCCGTGTGGGAGACCAAGAGGAAGCACCTGGCTCCTGGCTTCGGATTGGCGCAGCGTTGGCCGTATCGGCCATTTGGGGAGTGAACCAATGGAAGGAAGACCTTTCTCTCTGTCTCTCTCTCTTACTGTCTATAACTCTACCTGTCAAGTGAAAAAAAAAAAAAAAAAAAAAGACTGCAGAGCTACAATCTCTGCGCTTTGAAAAGAGAGGTGCTAACCAGATAAGACGCTTTGCATCGTCACAGCTTGTGCTAGAATCCAGTGAACTATCCATACTTACCAAACCTGAGAAAGCCCTTTGACTTCTTTGTATACAGTGGTAAGGGTTGAGGCCGGCGCTGTGGCATAGTGGGTGAAGCCACCACCTGTAGTGCTGGCATCCCCTGTTCAAGTCTCGGCTGCTCCTCTTCCAATCCAGTTCTCTTTAATGGCCTGGGGAAGCAGCAGAAGATGACTCAAGTCCTTGGGCTCCTGAACCCACGTGGGAGACCTGGAAGAAGCTCCTGGCTCCTGGTTTCGGATGGGCGCAACTCTGGCTGCTGCAGCCATTTGGGGAGTGAAACAGCAGATAGATGGAAGACCTCTCTTTCTGTCTCTACCTCTCACTGTAATTCTACCTCTCAAATAAATAAATAAATAAATCTTTTTTTAAAAAAAGAGAGATAAGGATTAGGGCTGAGAGTATTGACTCGAAAATTTGGAGAAAACGTTAACACCTAACGGTTAGAACCTCTGTGTTGTCACTTGAGTTTGATTTGTAATTCACTCTTGCTCAGCTGCTGTTCCTAGAACAACAGGGGGTCGCCAGCCCCCTTCCAGCCACTTGGGGAGATACCCAACCATATTATGTGATAACCTGAATGTTTCTCTAAAAACTCTGTTTTCTTTAAAGCCAGCTCCTCTGCTTCCAGACCCCTCTAGGGGAATCTATGCATGAATGTTTATAGCTTGTTGGGCAGTAACACAGCAGGTTGGATCTGCCCGATGTCCACTTAGAGAATCCAGATCTGGAACTCTTCATAGATGAAAGCAACTTCCTTGGTAGGGGAAGTTGAAAGGGTGAGTGTGTGGTAATAGTGTCCAGGAAACCTTGGAGGCAGAAGAAGCATTGCTATCATGCACCTTGGCCTGGGAGGCTGCACTCATAGTCCTCGCCAATGCCTTATGCCCTGGGAGGAGGTAAGAGAGTGAGCATTTATACTAATGCTGGTACTCTACTCTGTATTACAAGCTCATTTAAAAGGAAATGGGGCTGGTGTTGGGGCATAGCAGCTTAAGCCACCACTTGGAACACCAATATCCCCAATTGGAGTGCCAGCTGGAATCCCGGCTACTCCACATCCCACCCAGCTCTCTGCTAATGGGAAAGCAGTAGGAGGTGGTCCAGGTGCCCCTGTGACCCATGTGGGAAACCAAGATGGAGTTCCTAGCTCCTGGCTTTGGCTTGGCCCAGACCTGGCTGTTGTGAGCATTTGGCATTTGGGGACTAAACCAGTGGATGGAAGATTCTCTCTCTCTCTCTCTCTCTCTCTCTCTCTCTGCCTCTCAATTAAACAAATCTAAACAAAATAAAGAAATAAAAGGAGGGGGCCAGCGCTGTGGCTCACTTGGTTAATCCTCTGCCTGCGGTGACAGCATCCTATATGGGCACCAGTTCTAGTCCTGGTTGCTCCTCTTCCAGGCCAGCTCTCTGCTGTGGCCCGGGAGGGCAGTGGAGGATGGCCCAAGTGCTTGGGCCCTGCACCCCATGGGAGACCAGGAGAAGCACCTGGCTCCTGGCTTCGGATCGGTGTAGCACTGGCTGTAGCAGCCATTTGGGGGGTGAACCAGCGGATGGAAGACCTTTCTCTCTGTCTCTCTCTCACTGTCTATAACTCTACCTGTTAAATAAAAAAAAAAAAAAAAAGAAAGAAATAAAAGGAAAGAGGATTTTCTTGTTAAATGCTTAAGTTTTTCTACTTGGGCAGTCTTCCAAGGCAAATGGCTTCAAACGTCCTCGCAGCCACGCAAGGAGAATTTGCGTCCGCATTAGAACAGGATGCTGCCTGCATGTCCCTGGCCCGCTGGGAGCATTACCCTGGCTCTCCAAGCCCCCCTACCCAGCTTAATGCTGTGTCTGACTCTGCTCCTGGTTTGGGACTAGAAGTTCCTAGTGATGAAAATGTGCATCTTTCTGCTTTGCATTTTGGGAGCTCGGATGTGACTATGTTGCGGTGACCTGCTAGTGCACCTGCAAGATAGACTGTGCAGAAGCCGCCTCAGCCAAACCCACGACGGTGCAGAGATGTCTCCTGATTGAACCTGGGACCAAAAAAAAAAAGTTTTTGAAGGAACACCTATAGCATCCACTCCTCCAGTCCTGAGAAGTTCTGCTGTGCCCCAATTCAGCAGGAAGTAGCTAGAAGGACTGATGCCCCTGGACACTGCGGGCCTGAGGAGTTACAAGAAGAAAGGGGACTGAAGCTGAGCCCCTCACCCCTAATGCCTTACATGCTTACTTTATCAGCCCCTGATACATCTTCCTTAGCTTAAAGATTAAGGGACAGACTTAGGGTAGGAGACCCCAGTCATAAAAACTGGAATTGCTGGTATAATCTACATCTCAATGCTAGTCTATTCTGAGAGCTGGGCGGGAACTCAGGCTCTGATTAAACAAAGTAATCCTCCACTACCCTTAAACCCAGACAGCCTGGAGCCCACCATTGCCATTACCAAGGTAACAGGCAATGGTGCCTGCCACTGACCAACTCAGCACAGCAGACCAATCAGAGGCCTGCACGTGGGCAAATCAGGAACTCCCCACCCCCACCCTGACCGGTAAGCTTCGTGGCCTTCTCCGCCTGCGGGAGTCCAGGAACTGTGCATTAGCTGCCTGGCTCCACGCTCTGTACATTGCAGTAAGCGCCTGTGTCTCTGTGCCAGTGACTGGTTTGCTGGGCAGCAGGTGCATGGGCCAGTTTTGTGCTTCTATAGTAACTACTCCAACCAGTTTTGGGGGTGTTTGATAGCAGGCAGAGAGATGGAAGGGGTGGGGTTTGTAGGGTATATCTCGTGGATTCCCGAGAGTGCAATGAGAGATCGAAGGTGGTGACACAGAAGGAGGGTGTGTGTGGAGTGGCAGCTGAGATGCTGCTTGGGACGCCTGTGCCTCGTAGCGGAGTGCTGGTAGTCCCGGCTGCTCCACTTCCGGTCCAGCCCCGCAAATGCACCCAGGGATGCAGCAGACAACGGCCCAAGGGCTTGGGTCCCTGCCATCCACAGGGGAGACCCAGATGGAGTTCCTGGCTCCTGGCTTCAGCCTGACCCAGCCTTGGTTGCTGAGGGCATTTGGGGAAATGAACCAACGGAGGAAAGATCTCTCTTTCAAATGAAATGAAAATAAAGAAAAACTCTAAGAAATAGCAAAAAGCAACAAAATATATTTTTAAAAAGGGAAGAAAGAGGGAGAGCAGATGCAGTGGGGAAGAGGTTTTCAAGGCAGCAGCTTGGACAGAAGCCAAGGAAGCTGAAGTTCTGGGAGTCTGAAGCCGGCGGCAAGGAGGCAGACAGACACGGGGATGCTGTCAGCAGAGTTTTTGAGAAGGGTTTCAACACACTACAGAGTGCATGTTGGAGAAGTTGGAGCAAACGGAGAGAACAGAGAGGACTTAAAAATAGATTCTAGGAGCGGGGGTTGTGGCACAGTGGATTAAGACCAGGATGGCTTCCGTCTGGCCCAGCCCTGGCCGTTGCAGCCATTTGGGGAGTGAACCAGCAGTTGGAAGACCTTTCTCTCTCTCCCACATTCTTTCTCTGTGACTCTGCCTTTCAAATAAATAAAATAAATCTTTTTTTTTTAAGAAAAGATTCTGAGCACCGGTTTGAGTTCCAGGTGCTCCACTGCTGATCCAGCTCCCTGCTAATGCACCTGGAGGAAGATGGCTGAAGCGCTTGGGCCCTCGCCACCCGCGTGGGAGACCTAGATGGAGTTCCAAGCTCCTGGCTTCAGACTGGTCCAGCTCTGGACGTTGTGACCATCTGGGGAGTGAACTCGTGGACGGAAGATCTCTCTCTATCTCTCTCTATCTCTTTCTCCTCTTCTCTTTGTAACTCTGCCTTTCAAATAAATAAATTTTTAAAAACAAAGTCGAAAATCTCTCATTATGTTTCCTCCTTCTTCTTTGTGGAACATTACCCAAGGTACGCTTTCGCGTTGGGTCTGGTTCTGTTTTCGAAGTCCCTGCACGAGCACAGAGGTGACTCAGAGCAGGGCGCTTTGTGCTGTGCAGCCCGGGCACCCCCAGAAGAAGGGAAACCCAGCCAGTGCCAGAGGAGATACCAGGTCACCCCCGGGGAACCGAAGGACAGGACCTGTGAGAAATAAAACCCAGAATTGAAAGGCTGGCCAGATTCCAAGAGATCCCAGCAAGCACTGGCCTGGCCAGCATTTCCACACACGTGCCTTCTCTTTCCTGATCCATAAAACTTTCCCCTGACCCCAGCCCGGGAGGCAGCTCTGAGTCATGTTCCTCTGCCTCCTCCCGGCCAGCGGTAACCATTCCTGGCACCACTGTTTGTTCCTCTGCACCAGGGGCCGTTGCTTCGTTCAGGAACAATTCCACTGACCGCCTGCACCCCGTGGCATCACACCCCTTGGATGGGAATGGCTTCTGCCACCAGGTGGATGCCTACGTAGAACTCTTACTATTTGCTTTCCTTTAAACATTTCTTTTATTTATTTGAAAGGAGAGAGAGAGGTCTTTCATCTGCTGGTTCACCCCCTAAATGGTTACAATAGCCAGGACTGGGCCAGGCTGAAGCCAGGAGCCAGGAGCTTCTTCCAGGTCTCCCGTGTGGGTGCAGGGGCCCAAGCACTTGGGCCATCTTCTACTGCTTTCCCAAGCGCATTGGCAGAGCTGGACTGGAACTGGAGCTCTGACATGGTTTGCTGGCCTGGCAGGCGGTGGCTTAACCCCCTGTGCTCCAATGCTCATCACTAGGATTCTTATTCGAGGGCTCGGTGGGTGGTGTGCTCCTCTCTGCAACAGTGGCACATGCCCCTGGGTCTTAGTTTGGCAAAGAGCAGCTGGAACAGGGCATCTCTAGGTGAGTGGGTCTCAAGAGCACTCTCCCCTCTCTCCTGGCCCGTGTGTGGCTCCTGGTGGGCCCTGTGTGGGCTCCGAGGTACCGATCGCATCCCCAGCCTGGCTGGTGAGAGGCTGGGCTGGGTTTCACTGTGGAGACGGTCCTGCTGGGCCCCCCTGGGGCCGGCTTCAGTGAACTCTGCTGTCTTGCTCCTGTCGCTTGTCTTGGGTCTGTTGCAATGTGTGTGGTTTGTATGGGGGAATGCATTCTAAAAAGCAGTGCGCTGGTTGCCTATGCACCCCCCAGCAGCCCCCAGCGCACGGCGCATCTCAGACAGCTGCTCCCGCTCATCCCTTGCTGAGCAGTGACAATGCAGCCACGGTGGAGCCCAGGTTGGTTTCCCAGAAAGGCAGGGCAGAGGTCAGCGAAAGCCACACTTGGTCTGTGTTTATGTGGGGGTGTGTGATGCATTTGCACAGTTGTGTGCTGTGTGTCTCCACTCGGCTTTGTTTACAGACCGATAAGTGCTCCCATAAATTAAGACTATTGAATTGCCCCAAAGGCCTTTTGGTCCACGTAGCTTAAGTAAATCTTGGATAAATAAACTGTTTCGAAATTGTTGGTAGAAAAGAAGATGAAAATCTTTCCACGTTTGCTAGCATACATTTCCGCATGGGCTCACTGGCCAAATTAGACCTATCTCTGCTAATATTTACAGTCATAAAAGTATAATTTAAAAAATTATCTGAAAGGTAGAGTTACAGAGAGACAGGAAGAGACAGAGACAGACAGAGAGAGACGTCTTCTATCTGCTGGTTCATTCCCCAAATGGGCACAACAACCAGGGCTGGGTCAGGTTGAAACCAGGAGCCTGGAGCTCCATCCAGGTCTCCCATGTGGGAGGCAGGAGCCCAAGCACTTGGGCTTTCCCAGCCTCATTAGCACGGAGCTGGATCAGAAGTGGAGCAGCCGGGACTTGAACTGGTGCTCTTATGGGATGCCGGCCTCACAGGTGGCAGCTTGACCCACGGCGGCACAATCCCTGCCCTGAAGTGTAATTCTGACCTAAGAACAAATGACAGAGAGGAAAACGCCACGTGACCTGTGCAGGCAATTCCTGCATGTCAAATGCCATCGTTTAGCCTCTGGGGTTTTCCATTTAAAAGAATGGCCATGCTGTCTGATTATCTCAGTTTTTATAAGCAACACAGGGATACTTGGTAAAAAACAATTTATCTACCTGTAAGTGACACGAATGTTTCTAAATATGAAGTCTAGCACTCTAGGCTTCTCTCGATTCGCTTGAGCTGTTCGCTGGGCTCAGACAACTGCGGGCGCCTTCGTGTGGCTCAGAGCTGCGCAGCCTCCCGCTCCAGGGGCCCCTGTCTGGGGCACACTCCCCGGGTCGGGTCTGATTCAGCTAATCCATCGGACGCGACTCCCACGTTGTCTGAGCGGACTCCCCACAGGAAGAAGCAAACCCAGGAAAGCAGGTTCTTGTCCTTATTGGTAGCCAGCCGAGGGGGCGGAGACTTTGTGTTGTATTGAGATAATCCCTCGTGTTCTCTGCCGTGGTTAGTGGGTTTTGATGGCTCAGGAAAGCTGAGTCTTAAAACAGCTAAGATTTCTTGTAAAGAAATCCGCTTATTTTCAAATGTTTAAAAATTCATTTTCTGCCAGCGCCGTGGCTCACTAGGCTAATCCTCCCCCTGCAGCGCCAGCACCCCGGGTTCTAGTCCCGGTCGGGGCGCCAGATTCTGTCCTGGTTGCTCCTCTTCCAGGCCAGCTCTCTGCTGTGGCCCGGGAGTGCAGTGGAGGATGGCCCAAGTCCTTGGGCTCTGCACCCCATGGGAGACCAGGAAGGAAGCACCTGGCTCCTGGCTTCGGATCGGCGCAGCGCGCCGGCTGTAGTGGCCACTTGGGGGGTGAACCAACGGCAAAAGGAAGACCTTTCTCTCTGTCTCTCTCTCTCTCACTGTCTAACTCTGCCTGTCAAAAAAAAAAAATCATTTTCTAACTCTGGCTAAATCACCCTAATTAAATGGTGACTGTTATTTCGCGGTGATCAACTGGGATCTTATTCCGACCAAATGTTTTAAATCTTTGGCAGTCTTCCTCAGGGTCAAAGTTCTAACTTAGGTCTTTTATTTATTATTATTATTATTATTATTGTTTTACTTTGAGATGTCTGGCTGAGGCCCTGGAGCTCTTCAAAGCATTTCGTATCTTGTAGGGGTAATACTCTAAATAGGCTTATTTGTATGCCCAGAAAGCAATGTCAAATCGTAACATGAGGCTAAATTTTCTTTAAGTACTATTTATGCAGATATGTTATTCTACATGTCCTGAAGACCATGTAAAGTTATAAAAATCTGGTGACACTATTGGTCAGGATTACTTCCTTTAAAAAAAAAGATTTATTTATTTATTTGAAAATCAGAGTTACACAGAGAGAGAGAGGTCTTCTATCCACTGATTCACTACCCAACTGGCCACAATGGCTGGAGCTGCGCCAACCCTAAGCCAGGAGACAGGAGCCTCTTCCGCGCCTCCCATACGGGTGCAGGGGCCCAAGGACTTGGGCCATCTTCTTCTGTTTTCCCAGGCCATAGCAGAGAGCTGGATCAGAAGTGGAGCAGCCGGGACTCGAACCAGTGCCCATATGGGATGCTGGCACTGCGGAAGAGACCCCTCCTGCCATGCCACAGTGCAGGCCCCACTTCCTTTTTTTTTTTTTTTTTATAAGATTTATTTATTTGAAAGGCACAGTGATAGAGAGAGAGAGACAGACATAGAGACAGAGATCTTTCATCCACTGGTTCACTCCCTAAATATCTGTAAATGGCCAGGGCAGAGCCAGGATGAAGCCAGGAGCCTAGAACCCCATCTGGGTCTCCCACGTGGGTGACAGAGACCCACATACTTGGGCCAGAATCCACTGCTTTCCCAGGTGCATTTGCAAGAAGTTGGATGGAAAGCAGAGTAGTGGAGATCCAAGCCAGCATCCTGACCAGAGAGGAGGGAGTCAGTGGTTAACCCCCTGTGCCACAACACCGGCCTTGAGAATAATGCTAGCTTTATTTGTTGAGGTACTGCCATACAGTTTTCCACAGTGGCTGCACTACTTTGCAAATCTACCAACAGAGCATAAGGGTTCCACTTTCTCCACATACTCTTCAACACTTACTATTTTGTTCTGTTTTTTTTTTTTTATTAATTATTTAATTATTTATTCAAGAAGCAGAGAAACAGAGGGAGAGACAGAGAACAAATGAGCAAGCACCCCAATGTGCTGCTTCATTCCCCAAATGCCTGCAATGATCCCAGGTCATTGCCAAGGCCAGGAGCCAGGAACTCATTCAGGTCTCTAGCATGGCCTCCCTCCTAGTGTCTGCATTAGCAGGGAGCTGGAATCAGGAGCAGAGTTGGGACTTGAACCCAGGCACTCAATATGGGATGTGGGCATCTCGACCAGTGTCTTAACCATCAGGCCAAGTGCCAGCTCCTGTTTTGTTTTGTTTTTAAGATTTATTTATTTTTTATAAAACATAAAGAGAGAGAGAGAGAGAGAGAGAGAGAGAGAGAGAGAGAGAAAGGTTTTCCATCCACTCCCCAGATGGCTGCAACGGCCAGAGCTGAGCTGATCCGAATCCAGGAGCCACATGCTTCCTCCAGTCTCCCACGCGGGTGCAGGGGCCCAAGGACTTGGGCCATCTTCTACTGCTTTCCCAGACCATAGCAGAGAGCTGGATCAGAAGTGGAGCAGCCGGGACTTGAACCAGCGCCCACATGTGATGCCGGCACTGCAGGCGGCGGCTCTACTCGCTGTGCCACAGCGCCGGCCCCAACACCTGTTTTTAATTTCACTTTATATTATAGTGTCGTTCCTGCTGAGAGTGTGGCTGTGCCTCACTGTGTTCTGAAATGTGGTGATGAATGTCTTCTCATGTGCTTACTGGTATTTGTACTTCTCTGTGAACTGTCTGCTAAAATCCTTTGCCCATCTTAAAATCGAGTTGTCAATATCGTTGCTACTGAGTTGGAAGAGTGCCTTGTATATTCTGGTATGAATCCCTTTCTCAGGTATAAGAACTTCTAGAATTTTCTTTTTTTTTTTTTTTTTTTTGACAGGCAGAGTTAGACAGTGAGAGAGAGAGAGAGACAGAGAGAAAGGTCTTCCTTTTTCCGTTGGTTCACCCCCAAAATGGCCCCTACGGCCGGTGTGCTGTGCCAACCCGAAGCCAGGAGCCAGGTACTTCTCCTGGTCTCCCATGGGGTGCAGGGCCCAAGGACTTGGGCCATCCTCCACTGTACTCCCGGGCCACAGCAGAGAGCTGGACTGGAAGAGGAGCAACCGGGACAGAATCCGGCGCCCCGACCAGGACTAGAACCTGGGGTGCCGGTGCCGCAGGCGGAGGATTAGCCTGTTGAGCTGCGGCGCTGGCCTCTAGAATTTTCTACCCGTTCTGTGCACTGCTCTCTTTTTTTTTTTTTTTTTTTTAACTCTGTTGGTTGTATTCCTTGATGCACTGGAAGTTTTACATGTTCCTGTTGCCCACGTAGTTTTGGTGCCTGTGTGTTTCGTATGATATCCAAACACCCAGTCTGGCTGCATCTGATTTGGATCCCGTTGGGTCACTTAACCCCTGGGCTCGTAGAGGAAAAGCAGCCCTAAGTTGGCCAGATCTGAGAGCCCTTATCTGGAAAATGTGCACAAAGCACAAACATTTTGGAGAGCAATTTGGCACAACTATAGCAACATTTATGCCTGTGTGCTTCTCTAACCAGGAATCCTGCTCCCAGGGACAGCTGCGGCGCTCCTCTCCTGACATGCGTGCAGGGACACACACAGAGTGATGTTCACCGCAGCCATGGAGTCCCAGCCAAAAGGGAACGCTCGTCCACAGCCAAGGGTAAGAGCTGCTACGGGAACACTTGGGACTTAGCGCTTGAGTGAGGAAACCTGGGGAAGAGCTCCTCGCTGTGAGAGGCCTCGTGGGGGTCTCACATTTATAGCTCCTCCTTGCTCTGGGCATTTTCCTGCCCAAGATGTGTTCTTTTGCATTCAAAAAATAAATGCATTGGGGCCGGCCCTGTGGCATAGCGGGTAAAGCTGCTGCCTGCAGTGTCCGCATCCCACATGGGCGCCAGTTCAAGTCCCAGCTGCTCCTCTTCCAGTCCAGCTCTCTGCTATGGCCTGGGAAAGCAGTGGAAGATGGCCCAAGTGCTTGCGCCCCTGCACCCATGTGGGAGACCCAGAAGTCTTGGGGCAGCTCTGGACATTGTAAGCATTGCAGAGTGAATCAACAGATGGAAGCTCTCTCTGTCTGCCTGGTTCTCTCTCTCTCTCGCTCTCTCTCTCTCTCTCATTAATACTTGCTTTAAACAGACTCATGATGACTAAATACAATCTATGATCCTGGATTGGATTCTCGGTGAGTGAAAAATAGTCACAAGGGCATTATCAGTACAATGGACAAATTTGTATTTTTTTGAAGATTTGTTTATTTGAAAGTCAGAGTTAGAGAGAGAGAGGGAAAGACAGAGAAAGAGAGATCTGCTGGTTCACTCCCCAAATGGTCACGATGCCCAGGGTTGGTCCAGGCTGAAGCAAGGAGCCAGAAACTCCATTCTGGTCTCCCACATGGGTGCAGGGGCCTAAGCACTTGGGCCACCTTTCACTGCTCTCTTTGCACATTAGCAGGGAGCTGGATCAGAAGTGGAGAAGCTGGGACTCGAACCCACATGCATAGGGAATGCCAGCGTCCCAGGCAGCAGCTTAGCCTGCTGCACCACAGCCCTGGCCCCTTCTTCCTTGTTCTCCAAAGAGGAAACCTGATGACTGTCTCTCCTCCCAGTAGGGTAATTGACTACCTTGTGCCGAGTGTGGGTAGAGCTCAAAGGCTGGGAAGATCTAAAAACAGTTAACCCATTGAAGTGAAATCACCTCGCCAACGTGAAAAACGTACGTGCCTGGATTTTTATGTTTTGGTTGGATGACCTCAAAGCCTGACGGAACTGCCAAATCAAATAAAGAATACATTGTGTGAAGAGTGCCCATAAATACAGTCAATGGAACCGAAGCTCGGTTTCCAGAAACCAATACCCTGGAGAGAACAGGGAACCTGGTTTGGAGTTACTACAGGGAACGAGCTTGGAATTCCCTCATCAAGCCACATCTGCCCTCAGGGCCCTGCACCTGCTGAGGTCAGCCCACTTCCTACCTACTTCCTCATCTTCAGTGTGAACAGCATTCTGGGCCACATGCAATTCTTTTTTTTTTTTTTTTTTAAGAATTATTTTATTAGCTGGTGCTGCGGGTCGATGGGCTAATCCTCCGCCTGTGGCGCCGGCACCCCAGGTTCTAGTCCTGGCTGGGGTGCCGGATTCTATCCCGGTTGCTCTTCTTCCAGTCCAGCTCTCTGCTGTGGCCTGGGAGTGCAGTGGAGGATGGCCCAAGTGCTTGGGCCCTGCACCCCATGGGAGACCAGGAGGAAGCACCTGGCTCCTGGCTTCGGATTGGCGCGGTGTGCAGGCCGCAGCGTGCTGGCCGCAGTGGCCATTGGGGAGTGAACCAATGGTAAAGGAAGACCTTTCTCTCTGTCTCTCTCTCTCTCACTGTCCACTCTGCCTGTCCAAAAACATTATTTTATTTATTTATTAATTATTATTTTATTTATTTGAGAGAGGTGGAGCCAGAGAGAGAGAGAGAGAGAGAGAGAAAGAGAGGGCTTCCATTCCGCTGGTTCACTCCTCAAATGACTGCAATGGCCAGAGCTGAGCAGATCAGGAGCCAGGAACCAGGAGCTTCTTCCAGGTCTCCCACATGGGTGCAGGGGCCCAAGGACTTGGGCCATCCTCCACTGCTTTCCCAGGCCATAGCAGAGAGCTGGATCGGAAGTGGAGCAGCCGGGTCTCAAACCTGGCACCATCTGCAAGCGGCAGCTTTGCCTGCTATGCCACAGCGCTGGCACTCTCTCTCTCTCTTCTAATACAGCCACCAGGATTCAATCACGGGGCCTCCACCCCATGCCCTTGAACACCTGGTGGGTTCAAGCACCCACCCTCGCGTGCCTCATTGCCTCGCAATGAGGCCTGCATTTCAGCACGAGAGCCCTTCTGCACACTCAGACCACAGCCGGAGCCTGGCAGGAGGAGGAGCAGCTGCTTTACCTACGCCCTTTCCCAGTGCTGCTCGGGTCCTTCGGAAACAGCAGCAGGAATAACGTGAGAAAATAGATAGACATCTGCAAGTGGCAGACGTTCAGGGAAGTGAGTGAATCCACAGAGGCGAGCCAGGATCCACACTGAAACACCGCCTGCAGCTGACACAGAAGGGAGGGTGTGGGGGTGCGGAGAGCAGCTGCCGGGAGCGGCTGTGGGCAGTGACCTGGAAAAGCACAGGCAACAGCGCCTGAAGGTTTAGTCCCCTCTTCCTGGTAGAGACACAGAGACGCCCTTACGAATGGAGGCTTCCTTTAGAGCAGTGCGTTTCTCTGGTTTTCTTTCTTTTTTTTTTTTTAAGATTTATTTATTTATTTGAAAGTCAGAATTACACAGAGAGAGAAGGAGAGGGAGAGAGAGAGAGAGAGAGAGAGAGAGAGAGAGGTCTTCCACCCAATGGTTCACTCCCTAGATGACCGCAATGGCTGGAGCTGGGCTGATATGAAGCCATGAGCTTCCTCCAGGTCTCCCATGTGGGTGCAGGGGCCCAGGCACTTGGGCCATCTTCCACTGCTTTCCCAGGCCATAGCAGAGAGCTGGATAGGAAGTGGAACAGCCGGCACTCAAACCGGTGCCCATATGGGATGCCGGCACTGCAGACGGCGGCTTAACCCGCTATGCCACAGTGCCGGCCCCAGTACATTTCTCTTACTAAGGGGAATGTCTGCTCTATTTGCAGAACTTCTCCTTTGAATGCTCTTGCTCAATATAATCTGTGCACTAACCAGCCCTTTTTTTAGGATGGCAAATTCTGGTCTCCTACCTCCCCTAATTTGAACCTTGCTTCTTCTTCTTCTTCTTCTTCTTTTTTTTTTTTTTTTTTAAGAGGAAGTGCCATATATCCAAAAGCTCAGTTGGTAGCTGTAGAGAGTTTTAAATTAGAAGCTGCAGTATGAGATCTGCTGAGAGAGAGAACTAACACAACTGGGAACAAACAAGAATAGGAAAAGGTGGGTTTAAATTGTCCCACCGGGAACGGGTCAGTCTGGTTGGGCAGGTGTGTGTGGTTGCAGCACCGGAGCTGCAGGTGGCTTCCACCTGTGCAAGGTCTCTATGTGGATCAGCTGGGTACTTAGGCATTTCTCAGGAAACAAGAAAAACAAAGACTAGTAGCTGGGGCTTGGGCCAGCGTTGTGGTGCAGCAGGCTAAGCCACTGCATCTCATAGGAGCTCTGGTTAAAGTTCCAGCAGCTCCACTTACAATCCAGCTCCCTACTAGTTAATGCATCTGGGAAGGCAGTGGAAAGATGGTCCAGCTGTTTGGGTCTCTGCCACCCACTCGGGAGATCTGGATGGAGTTCCAGGCTCCTGGCTTTGGCCCGGCCCAGCCCTGCTGTTGGACTCATTTGGAGAGTGAACCAGTGAATGGAAGATCTCTCTCTCTCTCTCTCTCTCTCTCTCTCTCTCCCCCTTTTTCAAATATATAAAATATTTTAAAAAATACATAGTTGGGCCTGTCAACCCAGTCAGTTAAGAAGATTTATAGATGTTGAGCTTGAAGCATCCTCTGCAGTTTGAATGTCTGGATACCATCCTCTGCCGGGGGACTTTCTGAGTACAGCGGCAGGTGGGACGGTTGTCTATCCGTGAACTGTGTGTGGTGATCGCCCTGTAGGATATAGCAAATTGTCTAGCTTCAGCTTTTGTGCCTTCATGAAAAGGGCAAACTTGTTCTGGCCACACAAGTCAGAATGGTAGGAAATAAGTTTGAGTGTTAGTTTCGAGGGCCAAATCCAGATGTTGGAGGAATCCAGAAAAATTCAGGATCCAATACAATTTGCAGGTAAATGACAAGACTTCAGAGACAGAGAACAGAACCTGAATTTACTAATAGGTGCACTATAATTCTCTACTAAAACATAATTTTTCTTTCTAGAATCATCCTATTTCTACCAAAAGCAATAAGATTGATTTGTCTGCGAAAACACACCTTTTCTATTAATCATGGCCTGATTATTTATACAAGTGCAACAAGAATAGTGATTTATCATATAAGCTCTTTAAAAGTCTGCTTTGTTGGAACTTTTTTTAAAAAAATATTTATTTTTGTAATTGAAAGGCAGAGGGATAAGAGAGAGGGAGAGACAGAGAGAGAGAAAGAGAGCTTTCACTCACTAGTTCACTCCCCAAATGGCTGCAACAGCCAGGGCCAAGCCAGGCCAAAGCCATGAACTTGGAATTCCATCCAGATCTCTCACACGTGTGGCAAGATCCCAAATTCTTGGGCCATCTGCTGCTGCCTTCCCAGGAATATTAGCCTGGAGGCGGATCAGAAGCGGAGCAGCTGGGACTCCGTTGGCACTCATGTTGGATGCTGGCACCACAACGCTGGTCCCTGTTGGAACTATAATAAGCAGCCCCAGCGCAGAATTTAAACACTTTGCAAGGAGAGGGAACCAAGCCAAGAACGTGTGTGTCTTACTATAAAACCTGATGAACTGTTGGTGTAAAGGATTCACTTGAACAAGTTGCCGGGCTGGCCCTGGTTCCGGGTCATACGACTTGCAACATTCCCCTCTGTGTTCCCTGTGCACTGCATAACTCAGTTTCAAACAGGAATTCACACAGCACCATCAGGCCCGTTGGTAAGGTGTGACATGAGGGGCAGGAGTGTGCTGCAGCCGCAGGCCCTACCAGAGTGCGTGGGTTCAAGTCCTGGCTCCACTCCTAGTTCCAGCTTCCTGCTGGTGCACACCCTGGGAGACAGCAGGTAATGGCTTAGATCCCTGCTGCCCATTAGAGCTCCTCCTAAACATTTGGGAAGTGAACCGAACCATAGGTAGGATCTCAGTCTCTCTGCACTCTCCAGAAAACAGAAGAACATGAGGTGAGCAAATACAGCACGAGATTGAGGCCTCAGAAGGAAACCCACACAGGCAGCCGTCTGATGGCCGTGCCCCTTTCTGCTCTCTCTGCCTCAATCCAGACAGCTGCTCTTTCCTGCTGATCGAGAGCATAGATTCGAGGTTCAGGAATGAAACGGATTTACATTTAATTCTAAGTATTCTTGAGTTCTGGGCTTGGCCCTTGGAGAAGCTGATTTTGTACCAGTGTGATCTGAGTGGGGGTCTCTTGCAAGCATCTGGAAATATGAAACATGAACAATTTGAGTTTCATGAGAATAAGGAGCGTTTTGATTATAATTCCAACGTCCAAAAGGCTTAATTTAGAACTTGGGTCCCAAGGAAGCCTGCCAAAGATGTCAAAACATTTAAAACAGCTGATGAAATCACAGAGTATTGAGAAACAGTACCCATCCACTACATCAGAGGGACTCATCCAGATTTAGAACCATATTGAGCCAGAGTTAGAAAGCGATCTCTTACACGTCTGGAAATAAGCGGGTCTCTTTGCAAGAAGTCTTAGCTGTTTCCAGACTCAGCTTTCCTGAGCCATCAAAACCCACTAACCACGGCAGAGAACACGAGGGATTATCTCCATACAACACAAAGTCTCGCCCCCTCGGCCGGCTACCAAAAAGGACAAGAACCTGCTTTCCTGGGTTTGCTTCTTCCTGTGGGGAGTCCGCTCAGACAACGTGGGAGTCGCGCCCGATGGATTAGCTGAATCAGACCCGGGGAGTGTGCCCCAGACAGGAGCCCCTGGAGCGGGAGGCTGCGCAGCTCTGAGCCACACGAAGGCGCCCGCAGTTGTCTGAGCCCAGCGAACAGCTCAGGAGCGTCAGGAGCCCTTGCAAATAAACAACGCGCTTCTCCCAGGCCTTTAAGGCAACCAATTTTAGTATCAAACCACAATGGTAGAGCCAGAACTGTGCAGAAGAAACTCACAGGGACTATGAAGTTGAGGGAGCGAGTCTCCAATTAAATGGAGAATGGAAAAAAAAGAAAAGAAAAGAAAAGAAAGGTAAAGCCACAGTTCAAAAGATGGCTGAAAGAATTCCAAAAACAAATTTCATAATTAAAAATCAAAGCCTTGGGGCTGGTGCTGTGGCATAGCAGATAAGGCCGCGCCTGTGGTACCGGCATCACGTACGGGTGCTGGTTCGAGTCCTGGCTGCTGCACTTCCAATCTATCTCTCTGCTATGACCTAGGAAAGCAGTGGAAGATGGCCCAAGTTCTTAGGCCCCTGCACCTGCATGGGAGACCCGAAAGAAGCACCTGGCTCCTGGCTTCGGATGGGCCCAGCTCCAGCGGTCATTTGGGGAGTGAACCAGCGGATGGAAGACCTCTCTCTCTCTCTGCCTCTTCCTCTCTGTAACTCTGCCTTTCAAATAAATAAATAAATAAATAAATCTTATTAAAAAAAATCAAAGCCTCCAGCAAATTCTTATGAAGAGATCCAGGGGTCAGTGCTGTGGCATAACGGATAAAGCCACCACCTGCAGTGCCGGCATCCCATATGGACTCAGGTGTGTGTCCCGGCTGCTCCACTTCCAATCCAGCTCCCTGTTATGACCTAGGAAAGCAATGGATGATGACACAAGTGCTTGGGTCCCTGCCACCCACAAGGGAGACCCGGATGAGGTTCTAGGTGACGCAAGTGCTTGGGCCCCTGCACCCACGAGGGAGACCCGGATGAGGTTCTGGGTGAAACAAGTGCTTGGGCCCCGCCACCCACGAGGGAGACCTGGATGAGGTTCTAGGTGACGCAAGTGCTTGGGTCCCTGCCACCCACGAGGGAGACCCGGATGAGGTTCTAGGTGACGCAAGTACTTGGGTCCCTGCCACCCACAAGGGAGACCCGGATGAGGTTCTAGGTGACGCAAGTGCTTGGGTCCCTGCACCCACAAGGGAGACCCGGATGAGGTTCTAGGTGACGCAAGTGCTTGGGTCCCTGCCACCCACGAGGGAGACCCGGATGAGGTTCTAGGTGACGCAAGTACTTGGGTCCCTGCCACCCACAAGGGAGACCTGGATGAGGTTCTAGGTGACACAAGTACTTGGGTCCCTGCACCCACGAGGGAGACCCGGATGAGGTTCTAGGTGACGCAAGTGCTTGGGCCCCGCCACCCACGAGGGAGACCTGGATGAGGTTCTAGGTGACGCAAGTACTTGGGTCCCTGCCACCCACAAGGGAGACCTGGATGAGGTTCTAGGTGACGCAAGTGCTTGGGCCCCTGCACCCACGAGGGAGACCCAGATGAGGTTCTAGGTGACGCAAGTACTTGGGTCCCTGCCACCCACAAGGGAGACCTGGATGAGGTTCTAGGTGACACAAGTGCTTGGGTCCCTGCACCCACGAGGGAGACCCGGATGAGGTTCTAGGTGACGCAAGTGCTTGGGCCCCGCCACCCACGAGGGAGACCTGGATGAGGTTCTAGGTGACGCAAGTACTTGGGTCCCTGCCACCCACAAGGGAGACCTGGATGAGGTTCTAGGTGACGCAAGTGCTTGGGCCCCTGCACCCACGAGGGAGACCCGGATGAGGTTCTAGGTGACGCAAGTACTTGGGTCCCTGCCACCCACGAGGGAGACCTGGATGAGGTTCTAGGTGACGCAAGTGCTTGGGTCCCTGCACCCACGAGGGAGACCCAGATGAGGTTCTAGGTGACGCAAGTACTTGGGTCCCTGCCACCCACGAGGGAGACCTGGATGAGGTTCTAGGTGACGCAAGTGCTTGGGCCCCTGCACCCACGAGGGAGACCCAGATGAGGTTCTAGGTGACGCAAGTACTTGGGTCCCTGCCACCCACGAGGGAGACCTGGATGAGGTTCTAGGTGACGCAAGTGCTTGGGTCCCTGCACCCACGAGGGAGACCCGGATGAGGTTCTAGGTGACGCAAGTGCTTGGGCCCCTGCACCCACGAGGGAGACCCAGATGAGGTTCTAGGTGACGCAAGTACTTGGGTCCCTGCCACCCACAAGGGAGACCTGGATGAGGTTCTAGGTGACGCAAGTGCTTGGGTCCCTGCACCCACGAGGGAGACCCGGATGAGGTTCTAGGTTTCTGACCTCAGCCTGCCGCAGCCCTGGCTGATGTGGAAGATGATGAGCAAACAGAAGGTTTCTGTCTCCCTCTCTATCTCTATCTCTATCTCTAACTCAGCCTTTCAAGTAAATAAAATAATTTTTAAGATTTATTTATTTATTTGAAAATCAGAGAGAGGAGAGACACAGACAGAGAGGTTTTCCATCGGCTGGTTCACTCCCCAGTTGGCCACAACGGCCGGAGCTGTGCCAATCTGAAGCCAGGAGCCAGGAGCTTCTTCCAGGTCTCCCACATGGGTGCAGGGGCCCAAGGACGTGGGCCACCTTCTACTGCTTTCCCAGGCCACAGCAGAGCACAGGATCAGAAGTGGAGCAGCCGATCTCAAACCGGCCTCCATATGGGATGTGGGCACTGCAGGTAGAGGTTTCACCTGCTGTGCCACAGCGCCAGCACTAATAAAATATTTTTTTAAAAAAGGGTAGATCCATATTCCAAGGACACCTTATTGCTAGAGAGAGATTCTAGCAGTGCATTTATTAATGCTCAATTTGAAGAAAAACCTATAAACAATTTTGTCTAATTATTGCCAACTTGATTGCACACACATTTCTTTTTAAAAAATATTTTACTTATTTGACAAGCAGAGTTATGGGGGGATGTGGAGAGATCTTCTAGCCACTGACTCCCTCCCCAAGATGGCCACAATGGCTGGGGCCCAGGCAGCTGGCCATCTCCTGCTGCTTTCCCAGCACGTTATCAGGGGCTGGACGGGAAGCAGAGCACCCTCGAGGAGCCACCTCCTGCTGGACCCCTGTCTGGACTGCGGTTCTCAAGGACGCCCCGTCCAGCATGAAGCAGGCATAGTGGCCAGAGCCCAGTTCCCCTAACAGAAACTAGGCTCCTTTCTTCCAGAGGAGGGAATCTGGGAGTCAGATGGGTTGGTGGGCGGTCAAGGTGGTCCCAGTGCAGATTTAGGGTGCAAAATGCTTTTTTTCCCCCGAGGTTGTCTTTAGCAAGGTCAAAAGTGCCTGCCTGCCCACTCCTGGAAGCTTCCAGTCTTATCATGAGACTAGCAACAGTGCGGTGATTCCTTCTGAGCGCCCAGTTTACTGGAAAGCAAATTAGGTATCCCACCTTCTGATGGAAGTGGAGCAGCCACGATTGGAACTGGAGCACCTAAGGGATGCAGGTGCTGCGGGCGGCAACTTCACCCGATGCAGCACTACGCCAATCCTTGACACACATTTCCTTTCATAAGATTTGGCCTAGGGGCTGGTGCTGTGGCGTAGCGGGTAAAGCTGCCGCCTGCAGTGCCTGCATCCCATATGGGCTCCACTTCTGATCCTGCGCTCTGCTGTGGCCTGGGAAAGCAGTAGAAGATGGCCCAAGTCCTTGGGCCCCTGCACCCACGTGGGAGACCTGGAAGAAGCTCCTGGCTCCTGGCTTCAGATCAACCCAGCTCTGGTTGTTGCGACCATATGGGGAGTGAACCAGCAGATGGAAGACCTGTCTCTCTGTCTCTCTCTCTCTCTCTCACTCTTCCTCTCTCTGCCTCTCCTCTCTCTGCGTAACTCTTTCAAATAAATAAATAAATCGTTTTTAAAAAAGATTTGGCCTATGAAACCTGCTTAAACCTTTAGGTTTTGCCCTATTTAAAAAAAAATCCCATTCTGGAGTAGTTTAGTCATTCTACTTTATAGCAAAAAATATTTTTTACATAAAATTCTTTTTCATCCTAAAAAAATCCTTTTCTCAGTAAAAGAACACAGAATATTAATGCTTAGCAACTTTAAAGCAGTTTTGAATTATTAGTCATAAACCAGCAACTTATGAAGCACGTTTTAAAATTACAAATTATATTTCTTTATTTTCATCTTTTATTAGAAGGCCAGAGAGGCCGGCGCTGCGGCTCACTAGGCTAATCCTCCGCCTTGCGGCGCCGGCACACCAGGTTCTAGTCCCGGTCAGGGCGCCGGATTCTGTCCCGTTGTCCCTCTTCCAGGCCAGCTCTCTGCTGTGGCCAGGGAGTGCAGTGGAGGATGGCCCGAGTACTTGGGCCCTGCACCCCATGGGAGACTAGGAGAAGTACCTGGCTCCTGCCATCGGATCAGCGCGGTGCGCCGGCCGCAGTGCGCCAGCCGCGGCGGCCATTGGAGGGTGAACCAATGGCAAAGGAAGACCTTTCTCTCTGTCTCTCTCTCTCTCTCACTGTCCATTCTGCAAAAAAAAAAAAAAAAAAAAAAAAAAAAAAAAAAAAAAAAGAAGGCCAGAGAGACAGAGACAGACAGAAAGAGAACCATCTTCTGGTTCACTCCTCAAATACTCGTAACAGCCAGGGCTGGAACCAGGCAGAAGCCAGGAGCTTCCGCAGGGTCTCCATGAAGGTGCAGGGGCCCAAGCACTTGGGCCATCCTCTGCTGCCTTCCCAGGTGCACTAACAGGGAGTTGGCTGGGAAGAGGAACTGCCGGGGCTTGAACTGACACTCTCGGTGGGATGCCAATGTTGTACGCAGAGGCTTAATCCACTGAGCCACAGTGTCTGCCTCTCAATTTTTTTTAAAACAAGTATACTTATGGTGAGGCATTTCATTCAGCACGAAGACCTCACTAGGCACACGCACATCAGAGTGCCTGGGTACAAGTCCCAGCTGTACCCTGTGTTCCAGCTTCCTGCTAATTCACTCCCCAGAAGGCAGCAGGTGATGGCCCAAGTGCTCGGGTCTCACCACTCTCACGGGAGATGCAGATTGAATTCCTGACTCCTGGCTTTGGCTTGGCGCGGTCCTGACTGTTGCAAGCATTTGAGGATTGCACAAGCAGATGAGAGAGCTCTCTTTCTGTCTGTCCATCTTTCAAGTAAATAAATATACTTTGATTACTTATACAACTAAGTCTTTGGTATTGTTACCATTTCAAGTTACTTTATTGTCAAAGAGAAAACCCAAAAAGCTTAATTTTTTTTTTTTTTTGACAGGCAGAGTGGACAGTGAGAGAGAGAGACAGAGAGAAAGGTCTTCCTTTGCCATTGGTTCACCCTCCAATGGCCGCCGCGGCCGGCGCGCTGCGGCCGGCGCACCGCGCTGATCCGATGGCAGGAGCCAGGAGCCAGGAGCCAGGTGCTTTTCCTGGTCTCCCATGGGGTGCAGGGCCCAAGCACCTGGGCCATCCTCCACTGCACTCCCGGGCCACAGCAGAGAGCTGGCCTGGAAGAGGGGCAACCGGGACAGAATCTGGCGCCCCGACTGGGACTAGAACCCGGTGTGCCGGCGCCGCTAGGCGGAGGATTAGCCTAGTGAGCCGCGGCGCCGGCCAGCTTAATTGTTGTACTTGGTATACACTGTACTGTAGATTTGTTCCTGTGCCAATTATGCTTTGGGACAGGAGCTGTAATGTAGAGGATAAAGCCGCTGCCTGCAGTGCCGGCATCCCATATAGGCCCGGCTGCTCCACTTCTGATCCTGCTCTCTGCTGTGGCCTGGGAAAGCAGTAAAAGATGGCCCAAGTCCTTGGGCTCCTGCAACCACGTGGAAGACCTGGAAGAAGCTTCTGGTTCCTGGCTTCAGATCAGCCCAGCTCTAGTCATTGTGGCCATTTGGGAGTGAACCAGCAGATGGAAGACTTCTCTCTGCCTCTGCCTCTCTGTAACTCTGACTTTCAAATAAAATAAATCTTTTTTTAAAAAATTATACTTTTATGACCTTGAATATCTAACCCAGATAAGTGTAACCGTGCTTGGTTAGCAAACCCAGGCCTGAAAGTGTACCAACAATTCTGAAAATATCTTCTTTATTTCCTTTTTTTTTAACCGACAAATTAGAACAGCTTATTTTATCAAAGTTTTATTTAAGTTGTGTGAACTAAAAATCCTTTGGATCAGCTTAACAGTGTTTATGTGAGCATACATTTATATATAAGCCAATTAAGCATAGAATTCTTTAGGGAATTTTATCAGGCAGGTTTAACATACGACAAGGATCAATGCATAACAGATCTATACACAAAGAAAGGCCTGATCTCCCTTTTTGTGTTAGTGCCCCCTCTTGCAGGCGTCCTTTAGAGAGGTTGCATTTCATTTGTCCACGGGGCTGGGGGTGGGGGGTGTCTTTGTATCCGTGTTGGGTGTGGCTGCAGGAGGAGCCTGCTTAGCGCCTGCTTAGCATAAACTTCCCATTCTCGTTGGAGTAGCTTAATCAGAAGGCATTATATAAATTGTATCTGTTAAATAAACGAAATGGATTTGTATATTTTTAGTGCAATCTGCTGTCTGGTTTGTTACCGGCCCAAGGTCTGTAATGATTTGTGTTGGTCATGTCGCCGTAGATCCTTTCTGTGGACTGGAAAGGAGACAGTTCTAAAGAGGGGCTAACTGATTCCCAACAGCCTCAGCCACGCCACAGCCTCAGGCAGTTCCGTAGCTCCTCAGTCTCTGCCAGCGTATTTCAGTGTGTGCTTTTTTAAAGATTTATGTATTTTATTTGAAAGTCACAGTTACAGAGAGGGAGGGGGGAGGCAGAGACAAAGATCTCCCACCTGCTGGTTCACTCCCCAAACGGCCACAATGACCAGTGCTGGGCCAGGCTGAAGCCAGGAGCCAGGAGCTTCTTCTGGGTCTCCCATGTGAGCACAGGAGCTCAAGACTTGGACCATCTTCCGCTGCTTTCCCAGGCGCATTGGCAGGGAGCCAGATTGGAAGTGGAGCCGTGGGACATGAACCAGTGCCCATATAGGATGCTGGTATTGCAGCTGGCAGCTTAATCTGCTAAGCCACAGCTGGCCCCAGGATATATTCTTTAATTATTTATTTGTTTGAAAGGCAGGAAGACAGAGATCTCCCACCTGCTGGCTCGCTACCCAAAAATTATATAAATAAATTTATATAATTTACAAAGGTAAATTGGCAGTTATTAATATTAGTATGTTCTTAATCTCTTGATGTTAATAGATATTACTGGATCGCTAATAGATAAATTAATAGTCATATAGATCCAGAGATGAGAATGGGGAGCAGGCATATGAAATTCCTTGGGGCCATTCCGGTCATCTAGAGCAGGCGACCTGTCCTAAGCAAGAACTGCCCCTCCTGGGCTGGAGTCAGCCCTGGTCAAACTGGGTTCCCTGACAGGTGTCAAGCGGGGAGACCATTCCCATCCTGTATTCCTGGAGAAGGAGCCTGGGCAAGTGGCAGAGGTGAGGCTGATGGATCACCAAGACTGTGGCATGGTTAATGCTGTTAGGAAATCAGCTCATCCCTCTTTAAAATCAGAAGCCTCAAAGGGGACCCTCAAGGCAACCCAGTCCTGCCTAGAGTGAACCAGAATGGGCTCACCCCACTGGGATGCCTACAGAAGTCAAAAATGGGACCTCCAGGGGCCGGCACTGTGGCCTAGTGGGTAAAGGCCACCACCTGTGGTGCCGGCATCCCCTATGGGTGCTGGTTCGAGTCCCAGCTGCTCCTCTTCTGATCCAGCTCTCTGCTGTGGCCTGGGAAAGTAGTACAAGATGGCCCAAGTCCTTGGGCCCCTGCCACCCACGTGGGAGACCCAGAAGAAGCTCCTGGCTCCTGGCTTCAGATCGGCCCAGCTCCAGCCATTGCAACCAGTTGGGGAGTAAACCAGCAGATGGAAGACCTCTCTCTCTCTCTCTCTCTGCTTCTTCTTTCTGTGGGTAACTCTGACTTTCACATAAATAAATAAAGCTTTTAAAAAAATAGGACCTCCAACGGGGTGGAACCTGGCTCCACACAGGGCCAGAGAGGCAGGGAAGAGATATTGTTGCTCTTTCAAGATGACTCACCTGGAGACATCTTCTTCCAGAAATGGTTTCCTTTCTCAAATAAAAGGAAGAAGCTGGGAAGGAGAGGACAGCCACCAGCCAAGCCCGGGGGGGCACCCAGGTGGGCAGCGGCAGCCAGTACCCTGCAGAAGGGGTCCTTTGCCAGGGCAGTCAGAGGATCTGGGGCCTCGTCTCAGTATCACCAAATGTGGTAGGTTTGCTGCTCAGTGCTCAGAAAGCCGATCTGCACCCACCAGTCTTTTGAGAAGAGAAAGACTTGATTTGCATGGCCAGCTAACAGGGAGGGGTGGGTGGGGTCCCGCGGGGAGGGGGCTCAGGGTGTTGTATGAAGTTAGGTGGGATAAGCCGTGTCTGCCAGCACTGCGGAGCCAGGCCTAATTGCAGGGGCTCCCACCGGCCGCTATGCTGAAGTTTCTCGGCGGGGGGGCGGGGGGGGGCGGACTCCAGCTCCACATCCCTGCATCAGTAGAACCCTGTGCTGTGTAAGTTCTGGTCGAGCTTTGGCGCAGCAGGTTAGGGGTTTCCTTCTGCTGCTTCTGTCCACATTGTTCAGTTTACAGTTTTCATCTCCATGTGCCCTCTGTATCTGTGCAACTGCATCTTTTTATATTATTATTATTATTATTACAGACTTATTTACTAATTGAAAAACAGAGTTAGAGAGAGGCAGAGAGAGAGAGAGAGAGAGAGGTCTTCCATCCACTGGTTCACTCCTCAAATGGCTGCAACGGCTGGAGCTGCGCTCATCCGAAGCCAGGAGCCAGGAGCTTCTTCCGGGTCTCCCACGTGGGTGCAGAGGCCCAAGGACTTGGGCCATCTTCTACTGCTTTCCCAGGCCATAGCAGAGAGCTGGATAGGAAGTGGAGCAGCCTAGAGTTGAACTGGCGCCCATATGGGATGCCGGCACCGCAGGCAGAGGCTGTACCCGCTTTGCCACAGCACCGGCCCCACAACTGCATCATAAACAGCTTTCCCAAGAGAACAGGAGTCTAAAGCATGACCAGACTCATTGTTAAAGCATACAATAGTTAAACTCAACGAGTATTTTTTTTAACTTGAGGCATATTTTGAGAATCAGTTTTTCCTATTGGATGTTTTTATCCAATTTGATGGTAGGATCTTAAAGTTATCATAATGCATTGCTTAGCAAAGTCTTTCTCATCAAACCCCTGGATGACGAAGTACTATGCACTGTTCTGCTTGGAAAACTCTTAGGGAAGCATCAGAATAAAACAACTACCTGTCTCTGGATGACAGAAGACTTAACTGGCCATGGTTAAAACCTGATGATAGTTCTGGAAGATACCATTGACAAGGAAATTTGGTTATTGCCGCTGTGACATACCACATTTTAAGATAATAGCCAGAATTATGACTAATACCATTATACCAAGAATTATGACTAATGACATTATACCAGATTTCGAAGAATTTCACAAAAACATGTTAATAATAGATAACACAGGGCCGGCGCCGCGGCTCACTAGGCTAATCCTCCGCCTAGCGGCGCCGGCACACCGGGTTCTAGCCCCGGTCGGGGCGCCGGATTCTGTCCCGGTTGCCCCTCTTCCAGGCCAGCCCTCTGCTGTGGCCCGGGAGTGCAGTGGAGGATGGCCCAGGTGCTTGGGCCCTGCACCCCATGGGAGACCAGGAAAAGCACCTGGCTCCTGGCTCCTGCCATCGGATCAGCGCGGTGCGCCGGCCGCGGCGGCCATTGGAGGGTGAACCAACGGCAAAAGGAAGACCTTTCTCTCTGTCTCTCTCTCTCACTGTCCACTCTGCCTGTCAAAAAAAAAAAAAAAAAAATAGATAACACAAATATAAAGAAGACTTAGCATCCCTTGTTCTTTAAAGATTTGTTGGTTTATTTATTCAAAAGGCAGAGTGACAGAGAGGGGAGAAAGAGAGAGAGAGAGACACAGAGAGACAGAGAGACAGAGATCTTTCATCTACTGGTTCACTCCTCAAATGACTGCACCAGCCAGATCTGGGCCAGGACAAAGTCAAGAGCCCGGAACTCCATCTGGGTCTCACATCGGGTGTAGGGGCCCAAGCTCTAGGGCCATCCTCTGCTGCCTTCCTGGGCCCATTAGCAGGGAGCTGGAATGGACGCGGGGCAACTGGATCTGGAAGACTCAAATCAGCACTCATATAGAATACAGGTGAGGTGTTGCAAACAGCAGCTTAACCCTCTGTGCCACAACGAAGGCCCCAGGATCTTCTTCTTCTTTTTTTTTTTTTTTTTTTACAATGCTTCCCAGATAATTTACCATATCAAATAAGCCCAACTTGTCTAACAGCTTTTTATTAGAAGACAGAAAAATCCTTTGAGATCTTCCAAGGACCCTCTGGAAAGTTCCAAAGTCAGGTCAGGCCCCAAAGACTTCATTCAGACTGCGATTTGGGGTAGTTGCCTAAACTGTCAAAAAGTTTAAAACTCCAGATGCAATGGAATCGCAGGTCACTGTAACACGGCTATAGAAACTATATTCTCAAGTAATCAAAGACCTGATAAAAACAACAGGAAACACAGGAAATAACTTTGATAAAACATAAACACCTTCCTACTCGTTTTTCCTCTAAGACAGCTACTAGGTTTCCTAGGCAGATACTTAGAAGGTAAAGAAGTATCTTTCACAAGATCCTATCAAGAGGAGAATAATCAGAGAAAACTGTCATTTTTTAAAGATTTATTTATTTATTTGAAAGTCAGAGTTACGTAGAGAGGAGAGGGAGAGAGAGAGAGAGGTCTTCCATCCACTGGTTCACTCCCCAATTGGCCACAACGGCCAGAACTTTGCCGATCTGAAGCCAGGAGCTTCTTCCGGGTCTCCCACATGGGTGCAGGCGTCCAAGGACTTGGGCCGTCATCTTATAATGCTTTCCCAGGCCATAGCAGAGAGCTGGATCGGAAGTGGAACAGCCGGGACTGGAACCGGTGCCCACATGGGATGCTGGCACTGCAGGCCAGGGCGTTAACCTGCTGCGCCACAGCGCCGGCCCGGAAACTTTGTAATTTTAACAGAGAAGACCAAGCTCCCGCTTAGTGTTCTTTTGATATTAAGGTCATTTTTGAAACCCTTATAATAACTTGATTCAGTGTTAGGCAGTTTGACAACACAAGGTTCACGCCTCAGCTTTCTATATCCATCATTTTCTGGTCTTTGTTCTCCTTTTTCATTCTGAAACTAGCTTTACCCAACCTCCAAACTTTGCATAACTGCCATCTTGCTCAACAGAGATGCATCTTTTTAAAAAGTTTATTTTTATCTACTTGAAAAGGAGAGGTGGGGAGAGGGGGAGAGAGAGAGAGCGAGAGCGAGAGAGAGAGAGAGATATTTTCATCCATCCACTGGTTTACTCCCCAAATACCCACAACAGCCATGGCTGGGTCAGGCTGAAGCCAGGAGCCTGGAACTGCATCCAGGTCTCCCACGTGGGTGGTAGTAATCCAATCACTGGGCCATCATCCATGCTTCCCAGGTGCAATAGCAGGAAGCTGGATCAGAAGTAGAGTAGCTGGGACTGGAACAGGTGCTCAGAAACGGGATGCAGGTATCCCAAGCGGAAGCTTAACCACTGTACCACAATGCCTGTTCCAAGAAGTTCATCTTAGAACCTCAGGTCTTTTCTTAAAAAACAAAACAAACAAACAAACAAACAAACAAAAAAACCAACATCTGACTTTCCTTACATGCTGGTTTTTAAACTATTCTTTTTTTTTTTTTTTTTTTTTGGACAGGCAGAGTTAGTGAGAGAGTTATAGACAGTGAGAGACAGAGATCCGAAGCCAGGAGCCGGGTGCTTCCTCCTGGTCTCCCATGGGGTGCAGGGCCCAAGCACTTGGGCCATCCTCCACTGCACTCCCTGGCCACAGCAGAGAGCTGGCCTGGAAGAGGGGCAACCGGGACTGAATCCGGCACCCCGACCGGGACTAGAACCCGGTGTGCCAGAGCCGTAAGGCGGAGGATAAGCCTAGTGAGCCGCGGCGCTGGCCTATAAATTCATTTTGACAATACCATCCAGAAATTTTTTAAAAATCACACGTCTATATAACATATGTAGATATATAAACATAAAGACACATAGATGTTTTAGATTTTGTTTTAAAATTTTAGCCATTGCCAGTGACAAGGACATAAAACTTGCTCATTTCTAGAAGAATAGCTGGATCCAAATTGTGTTTATGTCAGATTCTACAGGTTTGCTCACGTAGCTGAAGCATTTTATCAGTGCCTGTGGAGAAGGTTCAGATTTCTCATCTGCCAGTTGGTTCTGGATAGCTTTGCCTTTTCCTCCTGATGAGGATCACCTTCTCAAAGGAAGCTTTCCAAGGAATAGCTCTCAGATCCAGAGAAAGTAGGGTAGAAAATCCACATCTCAAAGGCATGGAGAAGGAATGTTATGCTCTCTGAGTTTTGATGCGTATTTGCCTAAGTTCAGATATCAATCTTTTTTTCCCCAAGTGTTCAGAGTAATTTTCTTCTTTTTTACTGATAAGTCTTTACATATTATATATATATACATATATACATATTTGTTAACATGTAATAGTAGAACATATATATGGGGTAACTGTGTTAATTTGGTGCCTGGATACAGTGTGTAATGATTGAATCAGGTTAATTATCACTTCCAGCTCCTTAACATTTACAGAGGTCAACCTTATGGAAGCTGTAGACTAAAGTTCAGACTAGTGGATGAGCAGACACCTAGCAGCCATCTGAATTTTCCAAAGACCAACTGAATGGATAAAATATCTAACCTATTTCCAATCACTCATGTCTTTGTTAAATACATATTTTTATTTCTAATTGACATGTAGTAATTATACATACTATGGGGTGCAGTGAGACATTTGAAGGCATGCATGCATGCAATGCACAATGATAGATACTAGCTATCACTTTAGACATTTATTATTTCTTTGGGTTAGCAATATTCAACCTCTCTGCTAGCTATTTTGAAATATTTCATTAATTTTTGTCTACCATGGTTATCCAACTGTGCTATAGAGCGTGAGGAGTTAGTCCTCCAATCCAGCTGCTCCTCAGTACCCATTAGCTATCCCCACTCCATGCCTCCCTCCTTGATATCTCCAGGATTCTGGTAATCACTATTCCATTCTTTGCTTCTTACAAGATCATCTATATGTAAATAAGAACATAGGGTGTTTGTCTTCATGTCCCTGACTTAATTTACTTAACAGTCTTTTTCAGTTCCATCCAAATTGCTGCAAATGACAGAATATCACTTTTTATAGTTGGATAATAATCCTTTGGGTATATATGCTACATTTTCTTCAACCACCCACGTGTTAATGGATACCCAGATTGACTCCATATCATGGCCATTGTGAATAATGTTGGAAAAACATAACAGTATATCTGTCTCTTCAACATACTGATTTCAATTCCTTTAAATGTATATCTAGTAATGGGATTATTGGGTTGTATGATAGCTGTATTTCTAATTTTTTGAGGAAACGCCATATTGTTTCCAAAATGGCTGCACCAATTTATATTCCCACTAACACTGAATGGTCACCTTTTCCCACTTCCTTGCCAGCGTTTACTTGTTTGGCTTTTGGGCACTAGCCAGTCAAACTGGGGCATATGATGTCTCATGGTGGTTTTGATTCACATTTTTTTGTGGGCCATTTGTAGAACTTCTTTGGAGAAATGTCTATTCAAGTATTTAACCATTTTTCAACTGGGTTTCTGCTATTGAATTATTTGAATTCCTTATGCAGTCTGGATATTCTCAACTTTGCTGTGCGGAAGATTTTTAGTTGTATGTAATCCCATTTGTCTATTTTTGCTCTTATGTCCTGTGCGTTTGCTCAGACTAATGTCCTGAAACATTTCCCCTATGTTTTCTTCTAGTAGTTTCTTTTTTTTTTTTTTTTAAGATTTATTGATTTACTTGAAAGTCATAGTTATACGGAGAGAAGGAGAGGCAGAAAGAGAGAGAGAGAGAGAGGGTGAGAGAGAGAGGGAGGTCTTCCATCCACTGGTTCACTCCCTTGATCAAGGCCACAACGGCCAGAGCTACGTTGATCTGAAGCCAGGAGCCAGGAGCTTCTTACAGGTCTCCCACGTGGGTGCAGGGGCCCAAGGACTTGGGCCATCTTCCACTGCCTTCCCAGGCCATAGCAGAGAGCTGGATCAGAAGTGGAGCAGCTGGGATTTGAACCGTTTTCCATATGGGATGCCAGTGCTGCAGGCGGCAGCTTTACCTGCCACCCACAGCGCTGGCCCCTGAAGTTAGTCTTTTTAAAAGGTTTGTTAGAATTCAGTAATCCCACCCAATCCCGAGCTTTTCTTTGTTAACAGGCTTTTTACTGCTATTTGAATCTTGTCACTTGTTTTGATCTGTTCAGATCTCCTGTGTCCTCAGGCTCAATTTTGATAGGTGATGCATATCCAGAAACTCTCTCTGTTTCTCCTAGCTTTTCCAGTATGTTGGCTCACTACAGTCTCTAATGATTTGTATTTCTGTGGTATCACTTGCAAT
Organism: Oryctolagus cuniculus; assembly: GCF_051225735.1. Lineage (NCBI taxonomy): Eukaryota > Metazoa > Chordata > Mammalia > Lagomorpha > Leporidae > Oryctolagus > Oryctolagus cuniculus. The sequence continues at coordinate 94,937,716 of NC_142868.1, forward strand.
GTCTCCTTTTTCATCTCTGATTCTTCATCTTTCTGTCTCTGTGTGTTCTCTCTCTTTTTCTTGGTTAGTCTAAACAAAGTTTGTTGATTTTGTTTATCTCTTCAAAACAGCAACTCTTTGTTTCATTGATATTTTATATTTTTAGCTTTTATTTTGTTTATTTCTGCTTTACTAGTTTTACTGCTTTACTTCACTAATTTAGGGTTTGATTTATTCTTGCTTTTCTAGTTCTCAGAATTGCACTCTCAAATTGTCTATCTGAAATGTTTTTATTTTTATGATGTCAGCACTTATTGCTATAAACTTCCATCTTTTATACTATTTGCTATATCCAAAGTTTTTAGTATGTTGTGTCTTCATTTTCATTTGTTTCAAGACCATTTAAAACTTCCTTTTAATTTTTTCATTAGTTGGTCAAGAGGATGTAGTCTAACTTTCATATATTTGCAGAATTTCTAAGGTTCTTCTTGTTGCTAGTTTCTGGTATTATTCCATTGTGGTCAAAGAAAACACATGCTATGATTTCCATCATATAAACATTTTCTTGAGATTTATCACTGTGGCTAGTGTATGTGCTGATGAGAAGAATGAGAATTCTGAAGTTGTTGAATGAAATGTTCTAGAACTGTCTATGGCTTCCACTGGTGAATGTGGATGATGAAGTCTGCTTCTATTGTTGTATTATCTATCTCACCCTGGAGATCTAATATGCTTTTCTTTATAACATTTGGTGCTCCAGTGTTGGGTGCACATATGCATGTATATGTATTACCCATTGCTTCATTTATCTCTTCATTATTACATGGCGACCATCTTTGTCTGTTTTTACAGTTTTTGACTCAGAGTTGTGGTACAGCAAGTTAAACTGCCTCTGTGATGCTGGCATCCCATCCAGTTTCCCGTTAACGTACCAGGGAAGGCAGCAGAAGAGGGTCCAAGTGCTTGGGCCCCTGCACCCACGTGGAAGACCTGGATGGAATTTCTGGTTCTTGGCTTCAGCCTGGCCTATCCCTGGCCATTGTGACCATTTGGAGAGTGAAGCAGCGGATAGAAGATCCTTCTCGCCCTGCCCCTCCCTCTCCCTCCTTCTCTCTCTCTCTGTTACTGTGCCTTTCAAATAAACTAAATCTTAAAATCCTTATACCAATGGGTCATATTTTGGGGTGGCATATTCTGGTCTCCCACAGTGTTATCCGGGGGGGGGGGGGGAGGGTGGCACCTTTTGGGCTTCTCCCGTGACCCAGCAGCCCTGAGAGTCGTGGGCAGCTTCCTGCAGAAAAGGAGAGGTTGGGACCAGCAGGTAGGGCAGACAGACACACTGACAAGGGAAAGCGCGCAGAGAGCCCTGGGCCAGGCAGATTTGGTCTGACTGTAGAATCAGCAGAGCTGAAGCCTATCCCTGAAGTTCTCGTCGTTTCAGGCTTTGTGGGCTTCCCCACCCTCCCACCCTCTAAACTCGGGTTTTTTCCCCCTTTCTCTCTCTCTTCCTCATTCCTGGCACAGCCCCTGCAGCCCCAGCCGCGAGCAGCCCTTTCCTGCGTGGCCAGGTCAGTCCTGCATTATCCTTGGGCAGCTGCTCCGGGCCCCTCCCAGCTGGGTCAGCCATTCAGTCATCTCCACCCTCTGACTGTGGTGTGAGAAATCCAGCCCAACCCAGCAGCGTGGCCACACCCCAGGAGTTTTCTAGAAATTGTAGCTGAGAAATTAAAGTTGACCAAACCAGATAACACGCCGACTGCAGCTCTAGCGGATGCAGGAGCTGGGGGTCAGGGGTAGGGGTGGGGCGACAGCGATTCCCCTGACAGTTACAGGCTACAGCAGTTGTCAAAAACTCATTAAATCGCACACTTAGAATTGTAAATTTCAATGTATGTAAACTACACCTCTGTAGACTGACATCTGAAGATGAGCCAAAAAGGGGCAAGAGCTGTGGCACAGCCGGGTGAGCACTCGGGACACCCACATCCTACCCAGAGTGCCTGGAATGAGCCCCACCTCTGCGTCTGATCCGACGTCCGCAGAAGCACCTGGGAGACAGCACGTGACAGCCCAAGTGCTTGGGCCCTTGCAGCCGCCTGGGAGATCTGAACTGAGTCCCTGCTTCTTGGCTTCAGTGTCCCTTAGTCCTGGCTGCTGTGGCCGTTTGGCGAGTCAATCAGCAGATTAAGATCTCTCTATCTTTCCCCCCTCTCATTCTGCCATTCAAATGAAAAATAAATCTCTTTAAAAAATGAAATCGAGGGCCGGCGCCGCGGCTCACTAGGCTAATCCTCCGCCTAGCGGCGCCGGCACACCGGGTTCTAGTCCCGGTTGGGGCGCCGGATTCTGTCCCGGTTGTCCCTCTTCCAGGCCAGCTCTCTGCTGTGGCCAGGGAGTGCAGTGGAGGATGGCCCAGGTGCTTGGGCCCTGCACCCCATGGGAGACCAGGAAAAGCACCTGGCTCCTGGCTCCTGCCATCGGATCAGCGCGGTGCGCCGGCCGCGGCGGCCATTGGAGGGTGAACCAATGGCAAAGGAAGACCTTTCTCTCTGTCTCTCTCTCTCACTGTCCACTCTGCCTGTCAAATAAATAAATAAATAAATAAAAATGAAATCGAGAGCCAGTGCTTTGGCATAGTTGGTAAAGTTGCCACCTGCAGTGCCAGCACCCCATATGGGTGCTGGTTTGAGACCTGGCCACTCCACTTCCAATCCAGCTCTCTACTGCAGCCTGGGAAAGCAGTAGAAGATGGCCCAAGTCCTCCTGCACCCATGTGGGAGATCCAGAAAAAGCTCTTGGCTCCTGGCTTCAGACTGACCCAGCTCCAGCCATTGCAACCATTTGGGGAGTGAACCAGTAGATAAAGATCTCTCTCCCTCTGACTCTGTCTCTCTGTAATTCTGCCTTCCAAATAAATGAGTAAATCTTTTTAAAAAATTGAAAGAGGGAGATTGTCTATGTGTTTAAATCATTTGTCTTCTGGTAATAAAATAAGTCAGAGCTAATTTTCTTTATGCTGCCACATTTTATCTGTTTCACTGGCCCTGCCACTGGACCAGTGCAAATGGACTCAGACTGGCAGAGAGTCCTTAATAGGAGGAGGAACAGAAAGAAAGAAATGTTAGTTAGCAGCCACCAAACGTTATTTAGAATCTGTCAGTGTTTCTACCTTCTAAGGGGAAGTGTCATTCAAGTTAGATCACTAGGGGGTGGCAGCTAGAGCAGAGACAGAAAGGAATCAGACGCAGTGTGGACAGTCGCTTATTTAACCCAGGTCTTTGGCCATGCAAAGGGGAGGCCCAAGGGCTGGAGTAGAGGTTGCCTACTTGAAAAGCTACAGCGTTGCACTGGGGAATGGGGCAGTCAGCCAACAAGCAGGTGCACCGCCTAAGGGCTTCAAAGTCAAAGTGAAGCTGCTGCACTTCACTTGGCCGTCTTACACTAGGGAGCAAGTCTGTGTTCCATCTGCTAAGATGGGGAGAGGTGGCTGTGGAGAGCTGACTGCGCTGCAAGAGAAGTGGGAGGGAATTTGGTTCTTTGTTCAAGAGCAGGAGGCCAGAGGAGTTGGACAAGGGGAGAGAATGGCCACCTGGGAGCCTGGAGGCCCCAGTCATAGACAAGGGGACTTTTGTAGAGAAATTGTCTGCTGTTTAATTTTATTTACTTATCCATCTGTTATTTGTTTGAAAGGCAGAGACAAATAGAGAGAGACAGAGCGAGGTCTCCCATTTGCTGGTTTACCCCCACCCCCAAATGCACACAATAACCAGGGCTCAGCCGCGCTGAAGCCAGGAACCCGGAACTCAATCCAGGTCTAACCATGTGGGTAACCAGGTGAGTAGCAAGGGCATCATCTCCTGCCCCCCAGGCTGAATCCAGAGCGGAGCAGGGCTTGAACGGAGGCAGTCACACACTGAGTGCGTGGGCAGGCGCTGTGGCGCAGAGGGTTGAGCCACAGTCTGGAATGCCCGCGTCCCGGTGAACATCTGTTCACATCCTGCTGCTCCACTTCTGATCCAGCTCCCTGTTAACACACTGGGAAGGCAGCAGAAGATGGCCCAAGTACTTGGGCCCCACCACCTGTGGAGGAGACCGAGCTAGAGTTTGTGGCTCCTGGCTTCAGCCTGGCCCAGTCTTGGCTTTGCAGTCATTTGAGGAGTGAAACAGCAGATGGAAAACCTCTCTCTCTCTCTCTCTCTCTCTCTAACTCTTCCTTTCGAATAAATCTTAGAAACAAAAATGCGAAATGCAGGCGCCCCAAGAGGCAGCTTGACTTCTGCACCAAATGCTAACTTCCATGTTTAATTTTAAGTTACGTGTGACACCATGTTGTAAATCATCACACCTCTCCAAACTTTTGGTAAAGTCTGTCAAATGCCAAGTTCTTCTATGGATTATTGTTGGATGAAATCAAGGAGGAGGACCGACCTCCATATCTGAGTAGGGAACAGGACCCACCAGCCTGGGATGGTGAAATCATCCCGAAATGGATTGAATTCCTCCTGTAAATAATGACCAAGTGCTGACCACATGGCCAGGAAGTGTTTGCCACTTCTTGGATATTTGGGTGCGGAATCAACAGGCAGAGCGCCAACAGTACTGGGGAGGCCGGCATACACAGTAAACAGCCTATCAAAATTAACACATGCTGTGAAGGACTGGAATAGACTATGGTGACAAACTAACAGTTGTGGTGGGGGAGGAGGACCCACCTGGAACGGGCAGGGAGGATTTTTAGAACAGAGGCCCCTGTTTGGAGGCCTTAATTCAAAATCCGTCTCTGGCTCTTGTTTGTATGTAGGGGGCCTAGATTGAGTTCTTGGTTCCCAGCAACAGTAACACGGTCTGGATTGTTGCAGGCATTTAAGGAGTGAACAAGCAGGTGAGAGCCCTCTCTATTTGTCTGTCTTTCAAATAGGTAAATATTTTCTTTCAAATAGGATTTAGCCAGCATAGATCAGAGTCGGAGGCGAGTGATAAGCCCACCTCCTACCTCACCCACCATATGCACACACCAGTCTCTGGTCCTTGCTCCTGGGGAGAAGGGAAAGGAAGGTGGGTCTTGAACTATGAGGGGAGAGCCCACCACACTTGAATCACAAAGGATAGAGACCTCAGCTGTCTTCTGGGTTATTGCCTTTAAAAAAATAGCACTAATCACCACTATTCTAAGAGGGCTTAATACGCACCGGGCTTTGTACTTTTATGTGTTAGCACACTTAAACCAGATGCAGAGAGAGGCGGGGGGAGGGGGTCTTCCATCTGCTGGTTCACTTCTCAAATGGCTGCAATGGTAAGAACTGGCCGATCCGCAGCCAGGAGCCTAGCGCTTCTTCTGGGTCTCCCATGCAGGTGCAGGGGCCCAAACACTTGGGCCATCCTCCACTGCTTTCTCAGACACATTAGCAGGGAGCTGGATTGAAAGTGGAGCAGCTGGGACATGAACTTGCGGCCATACAGGATGCCGGCCCCTGCAGTGGCAGCTTTACCCGCTATGCCACAGTGTTGGCCCCAAGGAATAGGTTCTATGATGCCTCACTTTACAGAAGAGAAAACAGATTCAGTGAGATTTAAACAACTGCCCAGGGTTCACAACCGAGCCAGGATGAGGGCCGGCAGGGCAGATTCTAGAGAGCAGCTGTAAACAAACATTAAAGAATGCAGCATCTCCTGTCCCTGCATTGGCCAGTTCCCTTATCCATGCACAGAATTTGTATTGAGCACATTTGGTGCAGCAGTACACAGAATCTTTGCTACCCTGGAGCAAAAGTTGGAGCCCAGAAGTAAGGCTAGCTAGGACCCACCCCTGCCCGAATTCAGCCCCTTGCCGCCACAGCCAAAGGTGGGGCAGCTGCTCCACAGTGACTTTGAGCTTGCTGGAGTGAAAACACATGTGTACAGAAATAAAGGTGGCTCGTCAGGCGATTCCCTCCCCCAAGATATCACTCCTTGGGAGGGTGACTCAGGGCCCCAGCTCCTTGATGTACCCTTTGGATAAGGCACAATGGTGGCCTGTCTGGCTCTGCTAGTTCTAAAGTTTCACCATTGGCCCAGGTTCATTCACTGAGATATAAGTTGGCTGCATTTTTTTTCTTCTTCCTCTTCTGCAGCCAGCACGACACTGAGCCCCACAGGATCTGGACCAAGTTTCATTCTCACCATCCGTCTCCAGCCACCCAACCCTGTGTTTCCCATGAACGCTAAAAGAAAGGGGGATTTCTCCGTGCCTTCCAACTAAACAACTTTTCTGGCAGTGGAGTACAAGTTTGTCCAAGGAGCAAGTCCTTGCTTGCAGCTCCCTTTCCATAAAACGAATCTGGAACACTGTGAGAGAACTGCTGAAACACTGGGCCCGGTTGACTCTTCAAGGGCGGGAAACCCTCCCTGTTGAGTGGTCTGTTCTTTTACTTTCCTATCTCAAAAGCTGGCTCCTCTTACTATGACTCAGCTCCCAGATTGTGTAGAAAACAATCCTTTCCGCATTCAGGCTTTGCCTGGCCAGTATAAGGTAAGACAGCAGAGTTTAATCAAATGATGACACAAAGAGACTGAGTAAGAGGATTGTTATCTTTGACTTATTCTGGGAATTAGATTTCATTATAAAATTAACAATGTTCAGAAACTTTATCCTCATCTCTGGTGCTATAAATGTCTCTACAGCAGAACAATTAGCATATTTTTTTTTTTTTTGACAGAGTGGACAGTGAGAGAGACAGAGAGAAAGGTCTTCCTTTTGCCGTTGGTTCATCCTCCAATGGCTGCCGCGGCCGGCGCGCCACGCTGATCCGAAGCCAGGAGCCAGGTGCTTCTCCTGGTCTCCCATGGGGTGCAGGGCCCAAGCACTTGGGCCATCCTCCACTGCACTCCCGGGCCACAGCAGAGAGCTGGCTTGGAAGAGGGGCAACCGGGACAGAATCCGGCGCCCTGACCAGGACTAGAACCCGGTGTGCCGGCGCCGCAAGGCGGAGGATTAGCCTAGTGAGCTGCCGCGCCGGCCAGCATCTGGTTTTATATCGTCTGGTCCAGCTCTCGGAGGCTCCTTCGTCCTAAAAGATTCCAGAGACCTCTAGTTTGAGTTACGTTTCTTGGATCCCCTGGGGCCAGTGCTGCTGACAACTGTTCCAGACATCCGGGCTGTTCAGTATTTCTCGATTACCACACAGACAGAGCTTAAAGCGAGCTCAACCTCAAAGCAGGAAGAAATAGAAGTGTTTCCTTGGTGCATTTCAAATATCTTCTGTCAACAGTCTGCTCACATCACGACAGCAGGATCTGGGACAGCTGTTATCTGGCTGAAAAATGGGGCTGAAGATGATAAACATCTTGGAACATGATAAAATCCAGAGACCCTTTCCTGGCCATCATTGATTTATCTGCTGGTTCACTTCCCAGATCCAAAACACACCACAACGTAGTGACATGAGGCCTTATCAGACAGATTTATGTTCAGTTGAAAAATCAAGTATTTTAGCTGAGCAAAATAAGAACTCTTTTTTTCTTCTTTGAAATTTATTTATAGAAGGTGAACAAATGTCACATATTTCAACCAAGAAATCATAAACAGCAGTGGCACAGTACTATCAGTGGATGCCTCGTAAATTTCTCCGGGACAGGAATTTCAGAGAACTGTTTCCCCAACATCACCCAGGAAACAGACTCTATGAGTGCCCAGCACACATAGGTGCTCAATAAACGTTTTTCTTCAAAATTGTGTTTATTAAAGAAACACATTACATCTAGGTCACGCCAGGCACAGTTCCACGTTTTTGACCACTGTTTACCCATGGTTCTTTTTCATCCTGACCGTGCCTGCCTCAGCCCTGAGCACACCTGTTCCTAAGACTTGGCGTCGATCTCTGGATGGGAGGCACCTCTGACCAGGACCCCTGTGTTGCTCCTTGGGCATCTCCTGTCTGACCTGTGTGCCTTCCTGTCCTCCCACTGTGAGGCCAAACCAGATGGAAACTGCTGCTCTTGGTGGCTCGCATTTCCACTGTTCCCGATTCCTAGAAAAGGATGATTTCATGCGATTTAACCTCCATTTTGAGAAGAGATGTATGTTTACACATCAGAGGTGGGCAGTTAACTGTCTGGACTCCAAATGCAGTCTGCCTTCTTGGCTTCTTAGCACACAGCCTAGTATCATCAGTGAGACCTGGGAACCAGCTGCTTGGGTTCGTGTATCAGTGGCTCTGTGGCTGCGGCATGGAAGACTTTTTCTACGCTGAGCTTGTTTTCCCACCTGCAAAATGGGATGGCAATAATGTGGTATTGTGCAATTGGTAAGGCTGCCAAAGCGTTGAGTAAAAAAATGTTTAAGAACAGAGTTTAGGGCCGTGCCTGGAGTTGTGAATATTATCCTCCTCAGGTGTCCTTTATTTATTTATTTATTTATTTGAAAGTCAGAGTTACAGAGAGAGGGGAGAGGCAGAGACGGGGGTGGGGTGTGGAGGGGACAGAGAGAGGTCTTCCATCTGCTGGTTCACTGCCCAGACGTCTGCAACAGCCGAAGCTGCGCCGATCTGGAGCCAAGAGCCAGGAGCTTCTTCCTGGTCTCCTACGCAGGTGCAGGGGCCCAAGGACTCGGGCCATCTTCCACTGCTTCCCCAGGCCACAGCAGAGCTGGATGGGAAGTGGAGCAGCCGGGTCTCAAACCCGCTGTGCCAGGCCCCCTCAGGTCTCCTTTAATACGTTTTTCCTGCTTGAGTAAAATACATGCACACCGTCTCCTCACAACAGTGAGAAGCAGATGAGAGAGGAGCGCGGGCTGAGGGCCTCTCCCCCATTTCCCCAGTCAGGACGCTGAACCTCGGGTTTAGGCGCACGCTGGGGCCAAAAGCATTTCCCTTCCTTTCCTGTGCGCGCTGCGTCACTTCTGAGGACCCCCGCGCCAGGCCCGGGACGGCGCTCCCGGTAAACAGTCGTGCTGGCGGCGGGCGCGGGAAGTTTCCCGGTGACTCCCCGGTGAAAGCCCGGGAGCGCCGCGGGGGGGGCTTCCGTTTCAGGGCTGCGCTCGCCCCCCCCGGAGAGCACACTCGGCCCAGCACCCTCCAGAGTCGTCCGGGCCTTCCAAACAACCGCCCCCCGCCCCACAGCTGGGGTTCCCGCGCTACAGGCCTCAGGAGCAGGCCCGGCTCGCGCGACCGCGGCAGGGCGCGGCCCCTTTAAGCGCGGCCACGTGGTCCGTGACGTCAGGTCAGGAAGTGTTTGAGGAAGTGGCGCTGGGCTGGCTGGTTTAAGGTTCCCGCATTTTCATGTCTTCGGTGGGGGGGTGTCAGAGCCCCCCGTGTGGTCCCCCGGCCCCCGCGTCCCCAGCCCCGGGAGCCTGGCCCCCGCCCCGCGTCCCCGCCGACAGGTGAGTCCCGCGGGCGGCGCAGGCCCCGGCCCCCCACAGACCCCAGGTCCGCGTGGGTGCTCGCTCGGGGGCTCCCCGCCTGTCTCCCCACGGAGGCCCCGAGGAACCCCGGCGTGGGCGGGCAGTAGCGGTTCGCGGCGCGCACGCGCCGTGCCGCTGCGGGTGGGGGTCGCCGAGCCCAGGCGCACGGGCGGCCGGGCTGGCTGCGGACACGCGTGACCGCTTGGCGCGCGTGGCCGCCGTCCGGGGAGTGGCCCTGGGGGTGGAGCATCGTCTCCCTGGGGTGACTTGGGGGGTGGGGAAGACCCCAGACAGCGCGACCGACCTTACGACCCGGTTTCTGGACACAAATGAAAATCAGTTCAGCTGCTCGGTTTCGCACTTTAACCTTTTGTGCCCCGACTCCACCCCAAATTCCTTACAGACTTAACAGGACGTCAGCATGAGCTGGTCGCCTTCGCTGCCAACCCAGACCTGCGGGGCCTGGGAAATGAAAGAACGCCTGGGAACTGGGGGCTTCGGAAACGTCATCCGCTGGCACAATCAGGTAGGGCTCCCGCAGCCTCGGCTCCTCCCTGCTCGCACGGCTGGGGCCTCCCCTTGGCCTGGCCTTCCGGAGGGAGTGAGAAGGGGCAGTGGCCAAGCTCAGCGGACCCATCTAGACTTTGATCCCTGGGCCGTGTTGACCGTGCCTCCTAAAGAAGTATATATTCAGTTCTGGAGCTATGCTGAGGTTAGGATATTGTCTACCAGCACACCATGTACCGGTGTGTTCCATATTCTAAAACATACAGAGAAAATTTTTAAGGATGAAAATAATCAAATATTTACTTATTTACATTTGTATTTCTAAAGATTTATTTATTTATTTGGAAGGCAGAGTTACAGGGAGAGGTAGAGAGAGAGAGAGAGAGAGAGAGAGAGAGAGACGGGTCTTCCATCTGCTGGTTCACTCCCCAAATGGCTGCAATGGCCAGAGCTGGGCCGATCTGAAGCCAGGAGCTGGGGGCTTCTTCCAGATCTCCCATGCAGGTGCAGGGGCCCAAGGACTTGGGCCATCTTCTACCTGCTTTTCCAGGCCGTAGCAGAGAGTTGGATTGGAAGAGGAGCAGCCGGGCCTGGAACTGGTGGCCATATGGGATGCTGGCGCTGTAGGCAGTAGCTTTACCTGCTATGCCACAGCGATGGCCCCTCAAGTATTTATTATTGAAAAATTTATAATACTTAAAGTATTTGATAATTATGTCTTCCCACTGTTGCTAAGCACTGTACAGCACAAAACACACAGATTTGCATGACAGTGAGAACTATCACATTGTTAATGAGTGAAAATTTTGTATTTCGATGACTTTTACAGCTTGGAGTTGTTTGGGTTGACTTCTTTTTAGATCTGGGTAGAGTCTCATCGACTTTACCCCTCAGGTGTCTGGCTGAGCTTCTCACGGGGCCAGTGTCAGTTCTGTCACATGTGCAGGAAGTACATGCACTGAAGCTCTCCTCAGGACTCGAAGCCCATGTTTGTTGGGTGAGCGTCGCATTCATAAATTGAGTAATGCATTCCCTAATTCTGCCTGAGAGGGGCACAGGTGACCTGCACAGATCTCCACAGGCCCCGGGCCACCCCAGCCTTGTGGGATGCCCACTTTCCTCAGTCCCAGAGGGCCACATGGTGCTGCTCTGAGAGGGTTGCTGTGCAGTTAGTACTAGAAAAGCTTAATTTATTTTTTATGTTTGTGGATCCCAATTTGTAGGAGCCCTCAGTTACCAAATAGCTACAGTGAGCTCCCCACCACTGCAGTCCTGGAAGGGGATTTAATGCAAAAGTGGCTTTCTGCACTAAAGGGATGGCAGATTGCAAACCCCCCCTTTTTTTTTCAAGATTTATTTTTATTTATTTAAAAGACAGAGTTACAGAGAGAGGTAGACAGAGAGAGAGAGGTCTTCCATCCGCTGGTTCACTCCCCAATTGGCTGCAACGGCTGGAACTGTGCCGATCCAAAGCCAGGAGCCAGGAGCTTCTTCCGGGTCTCCCACAGGGGTGCAGGAGCCCAAGGACTTGGGCCATCTTCTACTGCTTTCCCTGGCCACAGCAGAGAGCTGGACTGGAAGAGGAGCAGCTGGGACTAGAACAGGCACCCATATGGGATGCCGGCGCTTCAAGCCAGGGCTTTAACCTGCTGCACTACAGCGCCCGCCCCAGATTGCAAACCCTTTTTGGGAGCCTGGCTGCAGCATGCAGAAAGGGTCATGGAGGCTGGCCATATCCAGGTCGCTCCAGGCAGACATGGAGGACAGTTCTGAGTGCTGTCGGTTCCACGAGGATGGAAGGACCCCGGAGGAAGGAGACTGCGGGCCTGGGTGGTAGGCTTCTCACAGCCAGCTTGGAAACTGGGATTCCCGCAAACCTATGACTGGGGAGGCCTCAGAAATGTAACCGTCTTAAACTCGTCCTGGTCACAGGACAGCCAGGGTCAGATTCTTCTCTGGCCTCCCTGTACCGGCCTGGGCTGCTTCTAGACGGCTTAGTTCAGAACTGGAAACAGCCTGAATTCCTTCAAAACAGCGTTCCATGCAGGCGTACCATGTGCCTGTCATCTCCGGCTCAGAACGGCCTCCCTGTGCCGCCTGCTGGGAAAGCTGCTGCCACATGGGGTTTGTTTCCGGCCTTGATTAGGGCCCAGGAATGTGTGTGGGGGTTAGTGCTCCCAGTTACCACCATGCAGGTCTTCCCTTGTTGTAAAGCCTTAGTTGTCCGTAAGACCGACTCCTCCAGAGTCCAGCGTCGCTGCTGGCTCCCGCGGGCTGGTCTGCTGAGCACTCCTGTGGGACAAGCCCCTCTCCTCAGAGCCTTCGCATGAATTCTGCTCATCTCTCCAGGAGCAGCGCTAGACCACTTCCTCTGTGAGCCCGTCACGAACTGCTTCGCTCTGTGGGAAGCGGTCCTTCCACTGAATTCTTTGTCACCATGCGTTTTGACATGCCTCATGTCCCGCTTTTTTGTCTGTAGGAAGCTCTGAGTTCCAGTCTAGCTTTGCATTTCTTGCAATTCCTCCACAGCAACTGTGTTGTGTATGGTTGGGTGTACAAAATCTTTTCATTCAGTCAACCCCTGTATATTTATTGAATGTCTGCTATGGGTAGAATGGCAGAGAGGAGAAAGAGCCTTTAATCAACTAATTATACCTGTAAACTCCTAACTATGCTAAATGCAACTAGAGAGTGGGACCCAGCAGACAGAGACCGTAGACAGGGAGGTGGGATCAGCCAGGGGTTAGGAATTGGTGCTTGTGCTGAGACCCGAGAGACTGATAGAAGTTAGCTGGGCAGAGGTAGTCTGTGCAGAGGCCCTGTGGAGCTGCAGCTGGTGGCCAGTGTCACTGGAGGGAGGACCAGGTGAAGTTCAGTGAGAGCAGCAGGTGAAAGACTGCAGGACTTCATAGTTTAAATCAAGAGGGTTTTGTTTCGATCCAGAGAGAAATGGGACAATATTGGAAGGAAGTTCTAACTTCAGGGACAGATTGCAAGGGACCCAGGCAGGCAGCAGGGTGCTAGGAAAATTTTTTAGCTCCCAGAAAAATGCCCTGGTTCTGTGCCAATTTTCATGGGGTACCCACTCCCACCATGGCTGATTTCAAATCACCAACCAGCCCTCGCCAAATTCCTGGCTGTTGAACAGTGAGGTGGCTGGTGCTAGCGAGGCCCCTTCCCAGTGAGTGGGGGGGCCATGCTGGAGCTGGAGTAGTCCTAGTCGGAAAGCTGATGGTGGGAGTTGGGGAGTTTTAGAAGATACTTTGGAGGTAAAATTAGCGGGGTTGCGGGCAGGAGAGGAGCTGAACACTTAAAAAATCCTCAGAGGATGCTTGCCCAGGTACCCAAGAATCTCTACATCCTCCTGGGTGGGTCTCAGTCTGGGAGATCCCACGGGCTGCGGGGGTATTATGGAGAGAGAGGTCTTTAAGCAGTGTCCAGGCCTGGAGACGGATACCCTCCTCCAGAGCCTCTCGAAGAAAGCAGCTGGGATCTGGCAGTGTTGGCGACTTAGCTCTCGTCAAGAGCAATGATTGTACTTCACAATGTACCTTTCGCACAATACTCTATGTACTGTGTTGACAGACAGACAGACAGACAGAGACAGAGTATATGTGGTTTGTGTGTTTGAAGAGAAATTACAAGCCGGAGCCAAACAGTGGGCTCCTCAGTTGGAGAAGGGGTACCTAACCATCAGACCCACCCCTTAGTGGGAACCTAGAATAGTTAGGCAAGGTGATTTCCGTGCTTCTGCTCCAGGCCTCACAGTAACGCCGGCAGGAAGGAATCTTGTCCTCCTTCCCACTGAGCTGAGGAAACTCAATGACAAAGAAGTCACATAAGTTGCCAAGGGGCCAAGCTAGGGCGTAAAGGAGCAGGTTTGGAACCTGCGTCTCTGCATCCCAGCCTCCTGCTTCCTCCCCTGTGGCGTGGGGCTGCTCTGTAGGGGGGAACCGAGATGAGGATGTTTCTTAGGGATTCCTGTAACCTCCACCATCAATCTAAGCCATTTTGAAGCACGGAGGGACAAACAGTTCTTTGGAGGACCAAATGTATGTCCTCCTTGTTGAGCAGAGAACTCCAAAGAGGATTTCCCTGTGTCGAGTGGTGTGCCATGGGACCCCACCCCAGGTTCCCTGGTTTCTTTGTGTCTTCTTCCAAGCACCTCCCTTGAACCTCAGCCCAGGTGAGCACAAGCCGTTCGTCAGGCCCAGCTGCATAGGGTGATAGTTTCAGTAAGACCTTGTAAATACAAAGGAAGAGGAAAAGGAGGTAACTTGAGTGGCCTCAGCCACAGCACCTTTTAGGAGTAAGGGGGAAGATACATCTCTCAAACTTGCACAGACCTGGGCTCAAATCCTGGCTCCGTCGCTGGTCAGCTCCTTGACTTTGAGTGGCAACTTTCCCCGTGGACTGTGGTGGTACTTAAGATACCGATCCCCTCAACTCTGGATGCCCAGCATGGCTGGCAGGCTGTGGGCCAGTGCCCTCTGGAAGCATCTGGAAATGTCCCGAGAGCCTTGCAGTTTATAGCCTCTGCACTTTGATGGGAGAGAGGCCCTGTGGAATATTTCTGAGAGTGACCGAGGCAATGCACGTCTGCCTGTTAGAAGGAAGGTGTTACTTATCTTTGCTGTGAAGTAGTACCAACCTTCACTTGTGCCTTCCACGGGCAAGACCAAGTTCACTTCAGCTTATCTACGTGTATGTGTCTCCAAGTCTTAAATAAGACTGATCCACTCGGTTTACTGAGAAATCACTGAGCCGGCTCCTGAGCTTTGTGCCCAGTGTGCTTGGGCTCTGAGTCGGTGAGAGGAATGCTTAGGAATACATTAAACCTAAATCTAAGCACTAGATTGTGTGGGCGTGATAACGGCTGCCCTGTGTGGAGAGTCCGTGTGGGCCGGCTGTACCGAGTGCTTCATCCACGTCTTCCTTTCTGAGCCTTGCGAGGGAAGAGAAGGCTCCCGGAGAACTGGAACGTGGATCTTTCAAGGAGGTAGACCTGGTGGCCCGAGTGGAAGAGAAGGCTGTGAGTCAGGACAATGACACCAGTGCAGGACCAGAAAAAGGAAGGGGTGCTGTTAGCGTTTTCTCCAAGCTTACGCCACAGACACTGCGTTTTAACCGCTGTCACTGGAAGAGGTGGCGTCCTCCCTGCTCCCGGGCCAGGACCCCCGTGAGTTACATAAGCAGCTCAACCTGACCTACTCAGCTCCTGAGCCAGTGCTCCTGCCTCCTGTGCCCACAAGGTGTCTGGCACTGTCGGGAGCAGAGTTGGAGGCTCAGCCTGTCCCTGCTGGCTTTGAGAGTGGGCGGGTGCCGTGAGCAAGGGCTGCAAGGCTGCCCTAGAAGCTGGGAAGGCAGGAAGCAGGTTCTTCTCTGTTCTCCAGGAGGAACACAGCTTGCTGAGGCGCCTGTCAGACGTCCAGTGCACAGAACTAGAAGGAAATGAATCTGTGTTGTTTTAAGCCACCAAGTTCGTGCTCCTTTGTTAAATGACAACAAGAGGTGAATATACCATTCTGTGTTTTGAAGTTAAGTAGGTGCAGAGTTTTTAGTATCTTGGCTTAGAGTCTCAGAGTCATTCTGAGGTAACAAACCATGAGTCACAGCATCTTCTAACCCCTGCGTATGATAATCTGCACGGGGAACAGAGGGTGGAACCATGTTTCCTATCACAGCTTGGCCCATCCGCCCCTGTCCTATGGGATGCTGCGGAGCGAGATCTGAGTGTTGGGAGGCCCTGCGGGACGGGAAGCAAGGGTCTGTAACGGGTCTCAGTCCATTTGCCGCCACAGTGCCTGAGATGCAGTCATCTATGACGCAGAGAAAGTTGTTCCTGGAGACCGAGAGGTCCAAGGCCCAGGCGCCAGCGGCCGGTGACAGTCTTCTGGCAGTGGTGTCACTTGGTGGAGGCACAAGAGGGCCAAACTTGTAAAAAGGCGTCAACCCTGCCCACTGCCCCGTGGCTTAATTTGCCTCTCAAAAGGTTGACTTCTTCGTAGGTTAACAGTGGTAGCTACGTTTGGGCATCAGTTTGGGAGGAACAGACATTCAAACTGTAGCCGGCATCATCCTTCAGAGGTATTATTGATGAAGCCACGGCAGAACTGTACAGAAAGGTTTGAGTTTGAACACACATGGGGAGGGAAACTTGAAACCGGATTCTGTTGGCCTGAGAACAGACCGAGGCATTGGGACGCCCATGGGGGAGAGGGTGCAGGGCTTTGCTGCATACAGCTGTCTGCACAGTGATTGAACAAATGTCCTGTGCTATCTCTCTGAACCCTCGAGAAGTGTTAGGTGGGCTCCCACCCAAGGACACTTGTACAGTTGCACTAACTGATTCAATAGCAACAGGAGTTATAGTTTAAAAAATGTTAAATTTATTCAGAAGAGATTGTTGGTCCATTGGTTCACTCACCAAATCTCTGCGTCAGCTGAGACTGGGCTGGGCCGAAGCCAGGAGCCAGCAGCGCAAGTCAGATCTCCCCATGTGGGTAGCAAGGACCTAGGTGCTTGAGCCGTCCCCTGCTGTTTCCCAGGGTGTACATAAGCAGGAGGTTGAAATGGAGAACAGAGTTGGGACGCAAACCCAGACGCTCCCATATAGGATGCAGGTGCCCCAAACTGCATCTCAGCCACTGCACCCAGTGCCTGCCCCGGGACTTGCAGTTATCGAAAGAGGTCAGCTCTTCAGAGAGCCTCAGAATCAAAGACAGATATCAAGGTTACTAGTAGACAAAGACAAGAAGAGAGTGACTGGTTAGCCAGGATGACTGCCCCAGGCTGGATACGGTCACAACATGGGCAGGCTTTGGAAACACTGCCACGTGAAAGTTGCCTGTCACAAATGGGCACATACTGTATGATTCCATTTATACCACCAGAACAGGCGATTCCGTGGAGCCAGAGAGTGGACTGGTGGTTGCCAGGGGCTGGGGGGAGGGGTTCAAGGAAATGGAGAGGGACCGCTGATGGGTATGGGCTTCTTTGGGGGGGTAAGCAAGCATTGTACAGTTGACTGATTTTTGGCAGCACAACTCTTGAGTATACCAAAATCCACTGAGTTGCCTGCTTTAAATGGATGAATGTTTAGTACATGAGTTATATTTCCATAGAGCTTTTTCTTCAAAAGTAGGCACATGAGGTAACTGCTTGATGGAGAGCTTAACCAAAGCAATATTAACCTTTAATAAAAGCAACTTCTAGGACTATCTTAGAGGTGTTCTCAGTGTCTGTCCGCTGGCACAGGAGCTGTAATGGTTAAGATACCTCCACCTTATCTGAAATTATTGAAAACCCATGGAAAGGATTTCTTTATTGATCAGTGACTCTGGTTGTGTTTGGAGATTTCCACTTTTCCTGTGTTTACTAGGTGGGTCCTTGCTCCTGTAGGAATCCTGACCAGTTCGGTAAGGACGAGGCTGGCACGCAGTTGGATGGCACTCCAGGTTTTGCTGTGTGTCTGAGTCCCATTCAGTACCACAGCAGTTGCTGCACTTAACAAGAGCTGGGATCCTTTTCAGCATGCGTTGTCATGAACTCGGAAAACAGATTGCCAGCAGGGCCTCCAGGACATCTTTTAAGTGAGAACAGTAGAGTTTTGTTTTGTTTTTTATTTTTATTTATTTTTTTGACAGGCAGAGTGGACAGTGAGAGAGAGAGAGAGAGAGAGAGAGAGAGAAAGGTCTTCTTTTGCCGTTGGTTCACCCTCCAATGGCTGCCGCGGCCGGCACACCGCGCTGATCCGATGGCAGGAGCCAGGTGCTTCTCCTGGTCTCCCATGGGGTGCAGGGCCCAAGCACTTGGGCCATCCTCCATTGCACTCCCTGGCCACAGCAGAGAGCTGGCCTGGAAGAGGGGTAACCGGGACAGAATCCGGCGCCCCGACCGGGACTAGAACCCGGTGTGCCAGTGCCGCAAGGTGGAGGATTAGCCTAGTGAGCCGCGGCGCCGGCCACCGTAACGTCTTACAGGCTGTGGCCCTTGGAGATGTTCTTGCTGCAGGTGCATGGACTACACAGGATGTTGGCACTGTGGAGCTACGCTAGCTGCTGCCAGAGGCCGCTGCTGTCCCTCAGTGATGCTCCCAGCTTCTGCCTTCTGGGCAGGCCCAGGGCATAGTGCAGACTGCCCTTGTGGCAGATGGAGCTGCTCTGCTCGCTGCTGCCAACAGTGTTGCCTCATGGCCCTCGCTTTCTGGCTTGTCCCCCCAGCTCCCTGGTGTACCTCAGGAGCCAGTCATGCAGTCAGTTATTCCTCCCAGAATTGTAATCTGCCTTCTGTTCAGTTCAAGAAAGCATGGTTAAAGGACTTTCGTTACTTACGTAGAGGTTGCAGCCCATGAGGATGGACAAGTCTGTAATTGAACAAAGACAAGGGGAAGAAAAACCCTATTATACTACAGCAAAAAGACTAATTGGGAGATACATGCAGTGTCGGGTGGCAGAGTTGCAGGAGATGGGCCAGAAACATGGGCTGGAGCCGAGCGTGGGAAGGTTCCCCATGACAAGAGGACCTGTGGGAGGTGGAGGTGCGCTGCCAGGTGCTCATTGTCATGACAGCCCTGAAAGGTGCGTGGAGAAACTGAGTCAGACATGCGGGTGTGCCCAAGGTCACACAGCTGGCAAATGGCACCGCTGGAGTTTGAAGCATCCGAGTGTGCGTCTGTGTGCTCTGCTGGGTGAACGTGCCATGCAATGCTTTCTAGGTCAGAGCGGTCACATGCTAGCGGTGCGGTGTGGCTCAGCCTCTGGGGCCCCAGCCGGTGTGCAGAGGGGCTGATCCCTCTGGGCAGGAATGGCCACCGAGGCTGCAGAGCAAGGCCTCAGAAGCTTTGATTCTGGGTGGGTGGAGGTGAGGCAGCAGGAAGGGCAGGTGGGGTGAGGGGTGAGGGAGCAGCCGACTGGCAGGGGCCCTGGGGCGCTGTGCCTGAGGCCGGGAGCCACTCCCACGTAGCTTGCTTGCTCGCGCTCCGGCACGCTCTCTGCATTGGCTGTTCATTGTGCCGGTTCCCAACGTTCTCTTTCGACAGGAGACAGGCGAGCAGATCGCCATCAAGCAGTGCCGGCAGGAGCTGAGCCCACGGAACCGAGAGCGCTGGTGTCTTGAGATCCAGATCATGAGAAGGTGAGGGCCTGGGCTGCCAGACAGCTGTGGTGGAGTGGCCTCTAGGGACCCCGGTGTGGATCTGGAGCAACGGCCCCATTGCTGCGTGTGGCAAAGTTGTGCCTCTCCTCCAGCTGGGTGCCAGCAAGGCTGTGTGGATGGGTGACTCCTCCTCTTCCTCTTTTTTTTGAAGGTTGGTTTATTCATTTGAGAGCCAGCATTACAGAGAGAGAGATCTTCCATCTGCTGGTTCACTCCCTCAGTGGCTGCAGTGGCCAGGGCTGGACCAAGCCAAAGCCAGGAGTCAGGAGCTTCATCTGGGTCTCCCACGTGGGTGCAGGGGCCTAAACACTCGGACCATCTGCTGCTGCTTTTCCCAGGCCATTAATAGGAGCTGGATCAGGAGTGGAGCAGCTGGGATGTGAATTGGCACCCATACGGGATGCCGGTGTCACACGTGGTAGCTTTACCCACTGTGTCAGAACGCTGTCCCCAGTGACTGCACTACTCACGATGGTGGGAAGAGTAGCAGTTAAAGTCTACACGGGGTCTTTTGGTCGGTTTTGTTTATGATCCTTTGGCAGAAGATCCTTTTTTTTCAGGGAGGGGTGCAGCTCCCCAGTGCTATGGCACTGCTGTTGGTATTTACTCCCCAGGGTGCAGGCAGGGTGTGTCGATCCACTTGATGGGTGCTGTCCCCCGGCTAGTGAAGCGTTTGGGCGGATGAGCCAGCCTAGAAGACGTCAATCAGGTGCTCACTCTGCCAAGCTTGCCGACCAGGCGCCCTGGCCTGCGTGCCCACGTTTGGAAATGCTCCCTGCTCTGTCTCCAAAGCAGGCTCAGTTATGCCTGCACTCAGGTCTTGACCTCGTGCTGCTGCAAGTGGAGCTAGCCGGGCAGACTCTGGGATACACTGTGCGTTTCTGGACAGGCGTCTCCTCTGTTGATTGCTGAGGGCTCTCGTAAGGTAGACTTGGCTGTCGTGGAGGGCGGGAGGAGTGGGTGAGCTGAAGCTGGGGTCTGCCCTCACTGGTTTCTCCTCCTTCCTAGGCTGAACCACCCAAACGTGGTGGCCGCCCGGGATGTCCCCGAGGGGATGCAGAACTTGGCGCCCAACGACCTGCCCCTGCTGGCCATGGAGTACTGCCAAGGAGGAGACCTCCGCAAGGTGGGACGCGGAGGGGCTGCCCCGGCCATGCCCGCGTTGGGGTGACATGGGTGGAGTCGGAGGCTGAGTCAGAGGCTGTCAGGAAAGCGGCAGGGAGGGGCTTGCCGTGCGTTCTACACTGTGACCAGGGCTGTGGGGAAAGGCTGGCTGAGCTCCAGAGTAAACGTTTCCACCCTTGTGTGCTGGGGCCATCGGTCTCAGCGGCAGCATCGCCACTGTCCTTATTAGGAGGGCTTGGCCTCCACAGATGTGGGGCACCACACGCAGTCACCAGGCGTAGCAGGAAGGGAACTGGCTTAGTTAGTAATCAGGCAGCTGGGATGGGGCTACAGGTCCCCCACTGACTCACCTGCTGGGTTTTGCCTTCCTTCTCACCACCTCGGCTTCTCTTCCCTGAGTTCAGGGTGGGCAGAGGCAGCCTTCCCAGTGCAGGGATGGTTCTGTGTGCCGACTTCCCAGGGCATCTCTAAGACAGTCCCTCGCTTGATCCCTAACCACCCTGTGACGCTGGTGCAGATGGGATCCTGTGTTACCAGCGGGTGTCATGGCCCGGAGAGGTCAAGTCAACTATCAGACCTCACACAGCTTCAGGAGCAGTGTTTAGGCCACAGTGCTGTGAGTCCCACTGCAGGCCCTCTCTCCGTCTGGGAAACTGAGCAGAGCCACACTGATTTACGAAAATGAAAACTCTGATGAGAGTGTGTGTGAGTTTGTGTGAGAGTGAGTGTGTATGAGTGTATGTGTAAGTGTGTACACGATTGTGAGTGTGTATATGTGCATTTGTGTGAGTGTGTGTATGTGTGTACGAGTGTGCGTTTATGTGAGAGTATGTGTTTGAGTGTATGAGTGTGTGTTCACGCATGTGAGTGTATGAGTGTGTATGTGTGTATGAATGTGCATTTATGTGAGTGTATGAGTGTGTGTGTTTGTGTGTTTATGTGAGCGTATGAGTGTGTGTGTTTGTGCGTTTATGTGAGCGTATGAGTGTGTGTTCACGCATGTGAGTGTATGAGTGTGTGTATGTGTGTATGAATGTGCATTTATGTGAGCGTATGAGTGTGTGTGTTTGTGCGTTTATGTGAGTGTATGAGTGTGTGTATGTGTGTATGAATGTGCATTTATGTGAGCATATGAGTGTGTGTGTTTGTGTGTTTATGTGAGTGTATGTGTGTTCACGCATGTGAGCCTGTGAGTGTGTGTACGTGTGTGCGTGCAGCTCCCCTCCCCTCTGCACCCTGCAAGGCCCCGATGCTGGGGCCAGGAATGCCCTGCACTTGACTCTGTCTTCACCTGGAAGTTTCCCAGACTCCTCTCACGTGCTGTTTTCATTTCTGTTTCTATTCTGGCCTTTCCAGCTTCTTCTTCTTTTTTTTTTTTTGAAAGGAAAATTTCCACGAGGGTTGATGCACCACTTTCTCCTGCGGTGGGCGGTGGGCGGTGGGCAGCGTCACGGCAGGATGTGAGCGCGCTCTGGCATGACCTCTGAGCAAGGGACTGATAAGCGATGAGAAATGGGAGCCTTATTTTCCTAACCTTTGACAGTCATCGGGTTCCTGCCTGCAGTGGCAGATAAAGGCACGCTGCACTCGAGTGGGTAGTCGGTGGGCTGGGCAGGATGACGGAGGGCTCTGAAGTCAGGCAGAGGCAGAGCCAGCCAGTGGGCCAGGGAGGGGACGATGGGGATTTCAACCTGATTGACCCAGTGTGGGCTGCGGGGTGACCCGGGGAGGCAGGAAGCGATGGCGTCTTCTGTCCCTGCTGTCACTCCGAAGGCCACTGCTGCTAGAACACTTGATCGATTGTTCCATTTGTTCAAACCAAGTAGCCTTTCTGGAAAAGTTCAGCCCCCTCCCTGAAAAAGTTCAGAATCTCTGACCTTGGGCACAGGGAGATGAGCTTGTCCTGCACAGGGGCAGATGTGCAAGTCAGAACAGATCTGAAAGTGGAGTCTGTGCCCGAGCAGGTAGAGGCTCTTGACCGTTGGTCACGAGTCCGAGGCTCAGCCGGGAGGTGGCTTTCTCTGTCGTCTCCATCCAATGCCAGCTCCCAGCAGCACGTTGAGCCCCTTGGTAAGATGAGAGGCCAGGAGAGCCGGGGAGTCACGTCTGGCTCTGCCCTCCGAGGGCCCCGTGAGCTGGCAGATATCTGACTCCTCTCATCTCTTGTTTCCTAACTCTGACACGGGAACCGCCGTTGCCTCATGCTAGCCTGGAGGGTTAACTGAACACCTGCAGGGACGAAGCTTCCCTGAGCTAAGCCGTGTACATGGCAGCTGGTGCCAGACACGTTGCAAGTGCTCCTTAGCTGCTCTCGGCTTTGATCATCACCGTGCGTGGCGAGGCGACAGGGAAGTGGTCGGAGGGTGTTGTCCAGTGGCCGCCTGCCTGCCTCCTTCAGGGGGCTCTGCAGGGCAGGGAATCGCTGGGGCAGGGCCTGGACTCTGGCCCGCTTCGCAGCCGGGAGACTGGAGAATGCCTCGTCACAGGGTGACTCCAACACCTGCCGCCAGGGCCAGCCGTCCAAGGACGGGAGTTCTCCCTGCTGCTTCCCTTCCTCCTCAGGCCAATTCCTGCCAGCCCCGCTGCCCAGGCCTCCTCCAAAGCGGGGGTCCCAGTGCCCATGTCCAGGGTCGGCCCTCAGCCCGCTGGCTGCGATGGAGGCGCGTGCCCGGCTGCTCTGACACCTGTTCCCACCTTCTCCACAGTACCTGAACCAGTTTGAGAACTGCTGCGGCCTGCGGGAAGGAGCCATCCTCACCTTGCTGAGCGACATTGGTAAATCCCAGCCCTGGGAGTCAGGCCGCACCCTTCCAGGAGAGAGTGTGGCGCCCCTGTGCATGCCTGCCGAGCACAGAAGGGAGGCAGTTTTGGTCCTTTGACCTTTAGAGAGGGTGGGGATGGGGGCCGAGGGGGCCCTGCTGGAGTGGGAAAGCCAGCAAGGTTACCCTAACCCTAACCCTAACCCTAACCCTAACCCTAACCCTAACCCCTTCCTTCCTGACCAGTCATGAGGTGAATTATGATGAACGCGGAATACCAGATTTCCTTCCCCATTAGAAAGCTCCCCTCCCTGCTTTTCCTGGAATGGCCAGCGGTGGAATCGGTTGTCATCTGAAGGATTTTGTCGCCTGGCAATGAATTTTTCCACTGCCACGTAGGCGGTTCTTTGCCAGCCACAAGCGTAGGAAAAACCGCCCTCATTCCGTCCCTTGACGCTGTCGGCGTCCTCAGATGGGAGTGTCCACCTCGCTCTCCGAGGAGGTCAGGCTGGCTGCAGTGACCTGCACAGCAGAGGTCACGCTGGAGTCTCCTGGAGCTGGGCCCACTCCGGGAGGGAACCCGGGCACGCTGAGTCGGCACGCGGTTCCCACCTGGAGCGTCAGCGCTCAGAGAGCCTTGCTGAGCTGTGTGTTCTTAAGAGCAGAGCAGTCCCCAGGGTTGTTGGCGTGAGTCGCTGTGATCTGAGGTTTAGATTTGCCCCAGAGTTCATCTTTGAATATTTGCCCCTGCCCCTTCCTGCTCTCTGGAGATTGGCACCATTTTCATCTCTTCCACCCTCCATCTTTTGAAGCTGTATATATAAACTTTTTTTTGTCTGCTTGAACTTTTTTGGGGGGAGTGGGGGTGTTGTCAAATAGGAAAGCTGAAAGAGTTAGGCCCATGTGGGTCCCCTGGAGACCCTCTGTCTGCCTCGAGGACTAACCCCTAGGTCAGGAATCTGCTTGTTCCCTGGAGAGCCTGCCACGGGGCTCACCCCATGCAACCTACGCTTGGGTGGTTTCTTGATTTTTTTCTCAGGGGCCAGATTACCTGATTGTTCTCCATTTTGTTGGGTAGAAGACAGGTTAGCGGGTTGGGAAATATTCTTTTGTTTTTGTGGGCAGCTTTTATTGTGTGTCTGGTTAGTTTGTCAAGTGTGGTTTTTCCTTTGGTCTTATTCTCGCAGACATTTTCCTTTCTCTTATTGGATTATTTACACATTTAGTAAGTAGTTACCAAGGAACTCTTTACATTATTGGCTCAAGTACATGTCTACTTCTTCATATATAGCTTTGTCCTTTCTCAGGTAATCCCCTACTTATACTGATAGGGCATCTCATTGTTTTATATTCTTTTGGTCTGGGTGTACTTTTGTAGAAAAAAAAAAAACAGTTGTATTATTTATTTGAGAGAGAGCGAGCTCCCATCTGCCACCTTCCTCAGATGCTCACAACAGCTGGGGCTGGGCCAGGCCAAAACCAGGAACTACATCCAGGTCTCCCACATGGGTGACAGGGACCCAAGAGCTTGAGCCATCACCACTGCCTCCCAGGGTGTACGTCTGCAGGAAGCTGGAGTCATGTGCAGAGTTTTATTTATTTATTTATTTGATTCCAGAGGCAGAGTGACAGCAGAGAGAGGGAAAGACAGAGAGGTCTACCCTCCGCTGGTTCACTTCCCAAATGGCCTCGACGGCTGGAGCTGGGCAGATCCAAAGCCAGGAGTCAGGAGCTTCCAGACCTGGGTGCAAGGGCCCAAGCACTTCATTGCTTTCCCCAGGCCATTAGCAGAGACCTGGATCAGAAGAGGAACAGCCGGGTCATGAACCGGCACCCATGTGGGATGCCAGTGCCGCAGGCAGAGGCTTAGCCTGCAGAGCTACCGGCACTGGCCCTAGGTGGTAGCTTTTGTGCTGTTCAAGTTTCGTGTGTATACTTTGAACATAAGTCAGAACAATGAAGGCAGATAAGCTCTTGGGTACTTTCGTGGTACAACCCTTCCATAGGTCCACAGGTGCATGACTATTAAATTTTTTTAATGAATGAAGTATTTTTTTAAATATTTTTATCTACTTGAAAGGCAAAGCTAGAGAGAGAGAGAGAGAGAGAGAGAAATCTTTTATCCTCTGGTTCACTCCCCAAATGCTTGAAACACCCTGGGCTGGGCCAGACTGAAGCCCAGGAGCCAGAAGCTCCATCTGGGTCTCCCACGTGGGTGACAAGGGCCCAAACACTTGAACCATCATCTCCTGCATCCCATAGTGTATTTGCAGGAAGCTGGATTAGAAGCCAAGGAGGGCCGGTGCCGTGGCTCACTTGGCTAATCCTCTGCCTGCGGCACCGGCACCCCGGGTTCTAGTCCCAGTTGGGGTGCCAGATTCTGTCCCGGTTGCTCCTCTTCCAGTCTGGCTCTCTGCTGTGACCCAGGAGGGCAGTGGAGGATCGCCCAAGTGCTTGGGCCCTGTACCCGCATGGGAGACAAGGAGGGGGCATCTGGCTCCTGGCTTCAGATCGGGGCAGTGCTCCAGCTGTGGCAGCTGTTTGGGGGGTGAACCGGCGGAAGGAAGACCTTTCTCTCTCTCTCTCTCTCTCTTTCTCATTGTCTAACTCTGCCTGTAAAAAAAAAAAAAAAGAAGAAGAAGAAGTCCAGGAGCCAGACTCAGTCCTGCCCTCAGATACTTGATGCAGGCATCCCAAGTGGTGGCCTTAACCCACCACTCCACGGCATCCCCCCTGAATATTAAATTCTTTGAGTTGGTGATTCTGTCTTTTCTTTCTGTGACTGTATATTGGAAATAATTAGACTTTGAAGTGCTAGCGTACTAAAATTAAACTTACCCCACCCCTTCTTTCTTTTGAGAGAAAGAGAAAAAACACTCGTGTCCTCTGGTTCACTCCTTACATGCCTGCAGTGGTTGAAGTTGGCCAGGCCAGAGCCAGATTCCAGGACCTCCGTTGAGGTCTCCCATGAGAATGGCAGAGACCCAGTTCCTGTAGCCTCCCAGGATCTGTCTGCATTAGCAAGAAAACTGGATTGAGGAGCCAGATCTGGGCATCAAACCCTGATGCTCCCACATGAGATGCCACATGCAATCAGCATTCCCAGGGCAAGGGACAGCTCTTCCGCCCATCGGCAGTGTGACATAATCTTCAGAACGTCCGTTTTATTAGCCGTAAAGTGGGAAGGTGACCTCATTAGACTTGTCAGCAGGACAGAATGAGGTGATACACATGTGGCTGCTGCAGTGTTTAGTCGGGGCAGAGTGTGCAGTCAGCAGATGTTCGCTCCTCTCATTTCCTGCCCCTCAGCTCCTCGTGTGGGCTGGGACCCGAGGGTGGGCCCAGGGAACCAGACACATGGTTGTCTTGTAAGTCCTCTTCCTGGAAGTGGCCCACCTCCCTCAGACCCCGCCCATCTCAGTGGCCTATGGACACAGTCACATCCCCTGCTTGTGGTGGCTTTTGAGGTTGCTGATAAGCTTGGATCATCCTTTTATTCCCTTTTTTTTTTTTTTTAATTTCTGAATAAGAGCTGTCAGATTTATTTCTTGTGCAAGAACCCTGTGACCGAGTCAGAGTTCAAAAGCTTTTGTGGAGCCCATCTAACATAACTCGTTTGTGTGTTGAAACATTTCCTGAGCATATTTTGTTCCCGCTTGTCCCAAGTGCTGGCCCTGCCGTGCCCTTTGTTGGAGTCGCCGCTGCTGTTCTCTGCCAGGTTGACTTCAGAGAAGTGGCAGAGCCACGCCCTCGACCTCTGGGTCCTGAGTCACTGCTTCTCTCCTGCTTAGACCTGTTGGCCCCTGACCTCCCAGAGACGTGCACTGGGCGCAGCCTCCAGGCAACAGGCACACGTAGGATTTTTGCAGTGAATGTTAAGTGGGCCAGGAAGATACTGTAGAGTCCACAGGAGGCAGCAGGCCGAGGCTTGGCAAGCCCCTGGAGAGCCTCCTTCCCCCGAAGCCAGGACGAGCCTGTCAGACCCTTGCACTCACACCGGGGGACAGGTGCAGAGGCAGCTGGAAGTGATTCGGACTTCCTCACCATGTGACCCCTCAGATAGCTCAGGGAAGTCAGGGAGAAGTGGCCTCCTGTCTGTGTAGTCTGGCTTCGTGTCTCCTCCTGCCAGTGGAGGAGCAGAGTCCTGAGCAGTCGAGCGGGTGTTTGCTGCTGCCTGCAAGGGTGCGGGGTCGTGCCAGTGCCAGGGCCAGCCGGGTAGTCTCCGTGGCCGTATTGGGTCTGAATCAGTTCTCCCTGGCCTTGCAGGTGGCTGCTTTGCTGTGCTGGCTGACCGTGGGGTTCCCTGAACCTCAGGGACCGCCCCGCCTCCCCCATTTTTGTCTGTTCTTCATTCGTTCTCTGAGTCATCGTGTCTCTGTCTTCTGTCGGAGTTGCTCCCAGCAGCTGTCCAGGACGTGAGCATCAGAGCAGAGAGGATCTCGGCTGGATTCCAGATGCAGTGCTTCTGTCATTGTGGGTTTTCATACTTGTTCTACAGGATACATCTGTCTGACTGCACTGTTGATTTTAACAAAAAATGATGATCGTGGCCTCAGATCATTTGTAGATAGGATGTTGGAAAACATAAGTGACCAGATCAATAAATACCGCGATGAAGAAGACAGCTGGCTTTCGGTCCTGGCTTCTCTGCGTTGAGGCTCTGTAACCTTGGGTAACACACGGAACTGTGCAGGCCTGTGTGTCCTTGACTTTAAAAGCAGGGATTTGGACCTCAAAGTGATCTCTGAGGTCCCCTCTGCCATCTCCACTGTTCAGGTAGCCTATTTTATGTTTGAAATATTTGTTTGGAAGGCAGAGTGAGGGGTGGGGAGGTCTTCCGTCTGCTAGTTTACTCCCCAGATGGCTACAATAGCAGAGTCTAGGCCAGGCAGAAGCCAGGAACCAGCAACTCCATCCTGGTCTCCCACATGGGTGGCAGGGACCCAAAGACGTCAGCCATCCTCCGCTGCATTCCCAGGTGCGTGAGCAGGAAGCCGGATCAGAAGCAGAATGCTAGGACTTGAACTGGTGCTCTGATTCGAGATGCCAGTATCGCAGGGGGTAGCTTAACCCGCTGTGTCCTACAGTGGCCCTCAGCCATTCTGAACGAGGCTGCCCCAGAAGCCTTTTGATGTCAGCTAGCTGATCAGGCCTGACCGCCGCCCACGCACTGGCGTGCTTCATCTTGACTGGAGCTTTGACTTCCTGCTTGCTTTGATTCGTCTGCTATCCCCTTCTCCTTTCTGCAGCCCTCCAGTGTCGTCTGCCAGGCCATTCCCGTGGCATCCTTACCAACCATATCATTTCCCAAAACACGGACATCCAACCCTGATCTCCGTCCTAATTGCTACGTGCATTTCTACAGGTTGTTTCTCCCAAAGTCACTTCCGAATGAACGTCCTAGACTTGTTCCTGAAGCCTCATCCCTTTCTGGCCTCCCCTTTGTGTCACTAGACACGTCGCTCAGTTTTGAATCTTATCTCTTCTTGGAATCTGACCCTAGTCCTGCTCCACGCTTTTCCAGTAAATCTCCAGGGGTGAGTTTGGGCTGGAGGTTAAGGCGCCTCCGTCGCACATTGGAGTGCCTAGGTTTGATGGATGGCTCTCTTTCTGACTTCATCCTCCTGCTAAGGCAGACCCCAGGAGGCAGTGGTGATGGCTCAAGTGCTGGGTCCCTACCGTCTCCCCTTTGCAAAATACAGGTTTTTTTTGTTTGTTTGCTTTTTTTTTTTTTTTTTTTTAAGATGTATTTGTTTATTTGAAAGGCAGAGTGGCAGAGAGGCAGAGAGGGCTCTTCCATCCGCTGGTTCACTCCGCAAATGGTGATAACGGCCAGAGCTGGACCAATCCGAAGCCTGGAGCCAGACACTTCTTCTGGGCTCCCATGTGGGTGCAGGGTCCCAAGGACTTGGCCATCTTCTACTGCTTTCCCAGGCTACAGCAGAGAGCTGGATCAGAGGTGGAGCAGCCAGGACTTGAACCAGCACCCATATGGGATGCCGGCTACACCACAGCGCCAGCCCCAAAATAGAGTTTATTTTTGAGTTTCCAAATTCATTCAGGCGTCCTTTGTGTTGCATAGCCCATATTCCCTGTGTATTCCACTGCCTCCACTAATTTCATTGTCATGGGAAGTCACCGTGATGACCTCTTACCTGGCCTTCTTTTCTACCTCCCATGTGTCTGACAGCACACGGTCATCATAGTCCACTGGTAGATAAGGCCACGCCTCTTAGCCTTGCGTGGTCCCCATGTGCCGTGGCCTCCCTCGCGTGTCCCTGTTTCTCTCTCCATTGAGTCCTTTGTAGAACTCTTCCGCCCCTGGTTTCACACTTACAGTCGACATGGTCGTGTGGTCTCTGCCTCTGCCTTGGCAGTAAGGGCTGACCTGTGTTCGAGGCCAGTCGCCTGCAGCATCTATGCAGCAAGTGAGGAAGATGCTTCCGCAGTGCCTGGCAAACGAGGTACTTCACGGCTTCTCCTCGAGTGAAGAGGTGAATTGTGTGCTTTCCTCTTAGCGCTTCGTGCTGCTCCCATGCTACCTTGCTGGTTAGTCAGAGACCGGTCTAGCAAGAAAACCTGAGCGAGGCTCAGCCTCTCCGCGTGTCCATGGCTGGCCTGCCAGTCTTGTTTTTTGGGAAAATCCACTGACACATGGCTGGCATGGAGTAGGCACGCAGTCCATTTTCACAAAGTGAACGCACACCTGGGTGCCCTTCCTGCTCCGTGGTGACGTGGGCCACCAGTTGGTGACTTTGTTTCTCTCTCGTCTCATCTCGCCTCAACTTTTTGGTCTTCTCTTCTCTATGGAATGCATTGCAAACTTTTCGTTCTCCAGGGAGCTTGGTCATCCCTTTAAACTTTGTAGTGTGGTCAATGGGAAGTCCACGTGGAAGTCTGGCCGCTCCCCTCTGCTCCCTGATTGGCGGTTTGTCAGCTGACCACAAGCAAGGGCCGTGGCTGGAGTTCGGCTTCATCAGCAGGTTCCACAGGACTCTCGTGGCCTTCAGTTGTGGAAGTTCTTCAGAAGGCTCATGGAAACTGCAGATTCTATATAAAAAAGACTGCATGGATTTCACTGTTTTTCTTTTTGCACCAAATTATCTTTTCATTCCCCTTTTTCCGCACACTTTTTGAAGTGTCTTTATGGTTGTTCTACCTCAGGATCCAGGGGAAAGTGGAAGTGCCTGGGCACTGTTGCTGATGAGACTCACAGGAGGAAGTTGTTCTCCGTGGCAGGTCCTTCACTTGAACCCTGTCCGTGCAGTTGACGTCCCAGGAAACACCAGCGGATGGTTTGAAAGTTTGCATGGGGGCAGCATTTGGTGCACGCCTGGCACGCCCGCATTCCGTATCAGAGCGCCTGGGTTCACATCCCAGCTCTGCTCCTGATGCTAGCACTGTGCACACTGGGAGGCAGCAGATGACGGCCCAGATCCTCGGGTTCCTGCTGCCCACATGGGAGAGCTGGATTGAGTTCTCAGCTCCTGACTTCAGTCTGGCCCAGTCCCAGTGTTGTGGGCATTTGAGGAGTGAACCAGCAGATGTGGGGTCTCTCTGTCTCCCCGCTCTCCTCCCAGCTTTCAAATAAATAAAAATTTAAAAGTTTGAACAGGGTAAATGCTTATTTTTTAAAGAAAAAATTTATTTGAAAAAAAAATATTTATTTATCCAGATTCCCACATGGGTGCAGGGGCCCAAGCACTTGGGTCATCTTCTGCTCCTTTCCCAGCTGCATTAGCAGGCAGCTGGATTGAAAGTGGAACAACGAGGACTTGAACCAGCACCCATATGGGATGCCAGCACTGTAGGCAGAGGCCTAACATTGTACACCACAGAGCTGTCCCCCAAAAGATTGGTCTTTAAAGGTGAATACAGCTGAAGATAAGGAGTGGAATTTTGGGGGCACGTGGAAGGCAGTGGGTCCTTTACTCCTTCCAGACGTTCCTCAGAGCTTCTGTGTCGCTTTAGGAAGGAAAAGAAAAGGAGTAACGATGGACTGTTGGAGCTATATGGTCCAGGCAGACATAAATAGAAGCTTGGCTTAGCTGGCATCCGCGTTTAGCTCTTCTGATTTGACTTTCCAATGCGGCTTGAGGAAGTATGTGGCTGCAGGTCTCTCCAGAGCGTGTTTGCTTTTCCGCTGTCCTGCCCAGGGCCCTCTGTCTCTGAGACTTGCTCACAGGGCCCCGCGGCACTGCCTCTCACTGGGCTTGCCTGGGCTGTGTCCTCATTGTCACCAGTGAGACAGACACACAGAACGCACACTCGGGATTAAACCTCTCAGTGTTGTGGCTGCTTTTGCTTCTTTCCTTTATTTAAAACAAAAAGCAGGTAATGCCGGTAACTCAGTAGTACAGTACTGATATCCGAGGCCAAAAATAATACATAAATTTTAAGAGTTACCTGTTATAATGTGGGTGTGCTGTAGTGTGTTCATCCAGTCAGTGATGGTCGAATTTCAGTTCGTTCCTGGTTATTTCACTCCAAGCTTTGCAGCAAGTATCCTCACATGTGTGTTACACAGGAAGTGGCCTTACACGTACATTAGGATGCTTTGGTTTTTTTGTTTTGTTTTGTTTTGTTTTTTTGACAGGCAGAGTGGACAGTGAGAGAGACAGAAAGAAAGGTCTTCCTTTGCCGTTGGTTCATCCTCCAATGGCCGCCGCGGCCGGCGCACCGCGCTGATCCGATGGCAGGAGCCAGGAGCCAGGTGCTTTTCCTGGTCTCCCATGGGGTGCAGGGCCCAAGCACCTGGGCCATCCTCCCCTGCACTCCCTGGCCACAGCAGAGAGCTGGCCTGGAAGAGGGGCAACCGGGACAGAATCCGGCGCCCTGACCGGGACTAGAACCCGGTGTGCCGGCGCCGCTAGGCGGAGGATTAGCCTAGTGAGCCGCGGCGCTGGCCAGGATGCTTTGGTTTCATAAGCTAGATTCCCATAGCCGGAAATAGTGGGCCAAACAGTACATTGAATTGATGTTGCCAGATTACTTTTCCAGAAAATATTCATTGATTTTTTTTTTTTTTTTTTTTTTTTTTTTACTGCCCCAGCAATGTGGAGTGCTGTTGTTTGTCATTTGGGATTCCTCAGGGTGAAGAGGGAGAAGAGGGCATCTCACTGCTGCGGTGACGAGCGCTGCTCGGACCGCTGGTGAGCGCGCCTGGGAGCTGGTGTGCTTCCAGCGTCTGCGTCCTCCGGCAGCTGCCCCTCTCCCTGGTGTGGCAGAGCCTCTGGCTTGGTGTATGAACTGCAGCTTTTTTTCCCCCCAGTCCTTTTGGCTTTAGGCTTTAGGAATATTTTTTTTTCATCCCAAACTTATTTTTAAAGATTTATTTATTTATTTGAAAGGCAGAGCTACAGAGAGGTCTTCCATCTGCTGGTTCACTCCCCAGATAACCACAACGGCTGGAGCTGCGCTGATCCAAAGCCAGCAGCTTCTTCTGGGTCTCCCACGTGGGTGCAGGGGCCCAAGGACCTGGGCCATCCTCCACTGCTTTCCCAGGCCATAGCAGAGAGCTGGGTTGGAAGTGGAGCAGCCGGGACTCGAACCATTACCTGTATGGGATGCCAGCGCTTCAGGTGGCAGCTTTACCCACTATGCCAGAGCGCTGGCCCCCAGCATAAACTTCTGAAAGCTTCTTAGATAATTTTTTATACTTACGTCATATAGTTTTCTTCACAAAGCATGATTCTTTCTTTTTTACCCCATGGTGTTTTCAGTTTTTGTTGCTACTGTGAGTGGATTTTTTTTTCCCTTTTCCGTTTCAGCTAGATGCAGTTGACAGAAAAGCTGTTGACTTCTGTGTGCTTATTTGGTTTCCAGACAACTTACACTTTCCAGTTTGTAGTCTGAGTTCCCCGGGCCTATTTAATCTCCTTTCGATGCTTGTTGGTTCTTTCCTTTGGTTGTACAGTTAGCCAGGATCTCGGTTAAAGTCGTAAGGCCTCTCTTACGGGTAAAGGCGAGGTATTCTGGGCTGGAGCCTGAGCCACACACACAGACCCCCGTGGCCCTGAGCCTTGGGCGACATCGCTCTCCTCTTCCCGGCAGAAGCTGTGGCCAGCGAATGACCTCACAGCCAGTGTTGTGCAGACGACTTCACTCCCAGCTGCGTGCTGAGCTCTTGACCCCTTCGGGGAGCTGGGCACGTAGTAAATCCACTGAACTGTCTACACGTGTTGAAGGCTCTCCTCGTGGCTTCTCCCACTTCCCACTTCTCCCTGGAAGCTGGCTCTGACCTTGTGAGACTCTAGACCCTGGGGCCACGGTGTTCTCGGCCCCAAGGGCCCTCCTCCCTGCCCACCCTGTGGAATTTAGATTTTTGCGCCTGTAGCCAAGAAGAGTTCTCTTCTCAAACTTTGTCGGTGTCAGCGTCACCTGGACTTGCCAATTCAGACTGTGGGTCCCCCAGGGTGTCTGAGGCAGTAGGATGCTGCTGGCCCACCTGCTGCTCTCGACTGTGGTTGGCCGCCTCCTGGACGCCAGGCTGAGAGCCTTTTCTTTGCATGGAAAATCCAGATTCCGGTGGCTCTGCCAGTGTAGCCTGGTCACCCCCCCCTCCCCTCCCCAGCTCCACTGAGAGTTTGTACACTAAGGCTGCGGCCCACTTCAGGGGCACAGGACGCTCCGATGGAGAGCGCGTTTCTGGCTTACTGAGAATTCACTCCCTCTGCGCCCTCGTAGCCTCTGCGCTTAGATACCTCCATGAGAACAGAATCATCCACCGAGATCTGAAGCCGGAGAACATTGTTCTGCAGCAAGGAGAGCAAAGAGTGAGTGGCCTCCCAGCACAGGGGAGTGGGCAGTGCTCGGGGCAGCTGCCCGTGGGAAAGGAGCAGCTCTGTACGCCTGTTTATATTTGCATTTCCTCGCCTGGTGGCTTTGCTTCTCTGGGGATCAGAATTCAGCAACAAGTCCTTGCTTGCAGATGGAGGCCAGTTTGAATGGCTCCCATTGTTAATTGCCCACGTTGCAGGAATCCGATAAGAACCTAATGTTTGTTGCCTCCACCCCCAGCCTTTGGGACCAGTGCTTCTCAGAAGCAGGCTGCGTTTGTTATGAGGGCCTCCACTTTGGTTGCTAGTGTACAAAGCGGCTACACTAGCTGCTTCCAAGCGTGGCTGGGAAGGGGCATCGAGAGCTGGGGCACCTGTTCCTCCAGCCTGGTCCAGTTCGCAGTCCCCCAGAGCTGTGAGTGAGCTGATCAACGACCACCCTGCTTAGGTGGGGTGAGGGGTAGAGGTTGGTGTGCTCAGCCGAGGGGCCGTGGTCCCTTGGCTCCTAGGACACCTGATCCCTTCAGACACATGGCCTTCCCAGGCCCAGCCTCTGACAGCCACAGGCTCCCCTTTGTTCAGCGCTCGCTCACGTTGCTGGCGATGCTAAGATGTGACAGCTGGGGAGTGTCGGGAAGGGGCTGACCCGGGCTCTGGGTCTGAGGTCTGGTGCACGGTGCGTCCATCTGACCAGCGGCCGAGCCAGGAGAACATGAGCCGTACAAGGGCGCCCTCCTGTGTGTGGTGGCTCTTAGGGATTCAGGATCTCATCCCACCTGGGAATTTAGAAATGACGTAGCTCTAAGGGCAGGCGACCAGAACCCTTGTAGAAGGACAGTGTCGCCTCCTAACCCTCAGGTTTTCCCTCCTCCCTTTCCTTTTCAGTTAATACACAAAATCATTGACCTGGGATACGCCAAGGAACTGGATCAGGGCAGCCTTTGTACCTCCTTTGTGGGGACCCTGCAGTACCTGGTAAGAAGTGGCATCTACGTTTGCCTCTCAGCTTCTCTCTGGTGGCCATGGTGGTGGGGCAGCCCCGTGCTGCCGGCTCTGTGTGGTCTCCGGTGTGAGGTCCAGCCTGTCACCAGTTCACGTCAGCCTGTTGTGCCCCCAGAGGCCCTGCGGAAGGATGTGGTCCTTGTCTCTGCTGCCGGAGGGCGTGGCTGGCTCCCTTACCCAGGCCCCATAACCTCGCCGGCCTCAGTGTTTTGTCTGAGGATAAAGAGCATGCAGTAGACGCGTGCTGGCGTGGAGACCGCGGTCTCTGTGAGGAGTCTCACGCATCGAGGAGCAGGCAGAGCTGTGCGCTCCACGCCCTCTGCATACTCCAGCCTAAATGTCGGGGTTCTGCCTGAGTCCCTCATTCCTCTGGGACACCAGCCTCGGCGGTTTGTGTAGCAGGCACTTGAAAGGCGCTCGACTGGCTGACCTCAGTCATCCTATCACTGAAGCCTGCCGACTGGGTGCCAGGCTTCTCTGTGACCCGGTTCCCAGCGTGCTGACGTGTGTGGGGCTGACTCAGGCACCTGGGTGCCCAGGACGAGTAGTTAAGTAGGGCCCGCTGAGCACTGCCCAGGCTCAGAGCTGAGGGACAGACCCCAGCGCTCTGACCCGCTGCTGAGTCACCACTCACCTGCGGGATTATTTATAGATAATCAGATTGACCCGAACATCCCCACATTTCTTACTGGGACTCCTTGTTCTTCCTCCAGTGTCACAGTTCCCGCCAGCCTGTGCACAGGCCTGTCCCCATGCCTTTGCTATGACGGCCCTTTCCGGAACGGCCCCTCCCATCCGCTCGTGTGAAGAGCTTTCTGAGCCCAGCTTTGTGGCCCGTCCTGGTGCCCCACGCCCACCCCCCGCTCCCTCGCTTTGGCAGCAGTCCCTGCCAGAGTGTAACCACCCCGCCCTGTTGTGTGGTCAGGTGTTAACTCGGTTCAGGGTGTTTGGTGGTCATTCAGTGTGTGCGTCGTGTATCTGGTGCGGACGATGCATGTCCTGGCAAGTGCTGGTCATCGGGCACCTGCGATGCGTTGCCGGACGACTGGTGCGGATGGCGTGAGTGCTGAGTGTCTCTGGCGCCTATGAGGCGTATGCGTGCCAGCCATCTGGTGCGCTCTGTGTGTGTTGTGTGCCTGCTGTGTATGATGCGCGCGCTGGGCGTCTGGCGCTTACGACACGTGTGCCGTGTGTCTTCTGCTGCTGTTCTCCTTGCTTCCGTGTAGCCCACCCTCCCGTCTACAAACCACCTGCAGCTGTGGCCCGTCCCGAGCCGCTGCTCAGGAGTTCCTGTGTGTAAAGGGGGGAGCTGAAAGCACGGTGGGCGGGTAGGAGGTACCTTGACCCACCTCAGAATTGCCCCTGCCCTTAGCCCTTCTGTCTGCATTACTGGGAGCGAATGAGGCACGCTTGGGTGGTCACCTGCCGCCGGATAGGCCGGGGCACTGAGATGGTGGGTGATGGGAGCCCTGCCCGGCGCCGTGTCTGTCGCTGTAGGCCCCGGAACTGCTGGAGCAGCAGAAGTACACGGTGACCGTGGACTACTGGAGCTTCGGCACCTTGGCCTTCGAGTGCATCACCGGCTTCAGACCCTTCCTTCCCAACTGGCAGCCTGTGCAGTGGTGAGTGACGGCCGGCCACTTTGTGCCTTCTCCTCCCCAGGCACTTTGGGCTCGAGCCTGGAGACTTCTGCTGATGAATTTTCCTAGGATAGAGCGCTTTAAGAGAGGAGATTAAGATATGAACCTGAAAATTCTAAAACACGTTCTCTAATAAAGTCGGAGGACACAATTAAACTTTCTTGAAAGAGATTTATTTATCAGGGCTGGTGCTATTGCTCAGCGGGTTAAAGCCCCAGCCTGCAGTGCCAGCATCCCATATTGGCACTGGTTTGAATCCTGGCTGCTCCACTTCCCATCCAGCTTCTTGATAATGCACCTGGGAAAGCAGTGGAGGATGGGCCAAGTCCCTGGGCCCCTGTACCCACATGGGAGACCCAGAAGTAGCTCCTGGCTCCTGGCTTTGAATCAGCTCAGCTCCAGTCATCGCAGCCATTTGGAAAGTTAACAACCAGTGGATAGAAGAGCTCTCTCTCTGTCCTTACCTATCTCTGTAACTCTTAAGTAAATTAAAATCTCTTGATTTATTTAATATTTATTTATTTGAAAGTCAGAGTTACAGAGAGAGAGAGGTCTTCCATCCGCTGGTTCATTCCCCAAATGGTCTTGACGGCTAGAGTCAGGCCAGTCTGAAGCCAGGAGCCAGGAGCTTTTTCCAGTCTCCCACGCGGGTGCAGGGGCCCAGGGACTTGGGCCATCTTCTACTGCTTTCCCAGGTCATAGCAAAGAGCTGGATCGGAAGTGGAGCAGCCAAGACTCAAACTGGCGCCCATGTGGGATGCTGGCTCTGCAGGCAGTGTCTTAACCTGCTACACCACAACACCAGCACCTTGAAATACGTAATTTAAAAGTTAGTGCTCTCCCAGTCAGATTTCACTCCAAATTGTTCCTGGAAAGGCCATTTACTCATTCAAATGATATTGCTGTTGCTCAAAATTTTTTATTTGAAGTCTTATTTCTGTTTTTTGGAGCAGTAATGAGTTCACATGGTTCAACTTCAAATGCTATGAAAGAACATACAGTGAAAAATCAACTCAGTCCAGCGTCCGGGCCACCTGTTTTCCCTCTCCACAGACATCTGATGCCATTGATTTTCCTCAACATCCGTGGGTGTTTTTACACACTCAGGTGAATGGCACTGTTTGTTCATTCAGTGTTTCCACCTTCTTCATAAAACAGTAATATGATACGGATGTTGCCCGTGTGCTCTCAAAGCGTTGTGCACTGAGAGAATGTTCTCGTGTTGAGTCTAAACAGCCCCACTCAATTTGATTATCCCTAGTTTTTGCCAGAGTAGTTTTGTTTTGTTTTTATGTTTTGGAAAATATGGAAATAGTAATAAAACAAGAATCAAGGATAACCACACAGTCTGGAAACATATCTGTGTGTCTCCAGGCCCTTCTGTGGATGTGTGTGTGTGTGTGTATTTAAAGACTAGGTTTTTTTATTTGAAGGGCAGAGTTGGAGAGAGGGAGAGACATCTTCTGTGCACTGGTTCACTCCCCAAACAAATGGCCACAACACCAAGGGGCTGGGCCAGGCCGAAGCCAGGGGACTAGAACTTCCATCGGGGTCTCCCACATGGGTGGCAGGGGCCCAGGCACTCGGGCCATCTTCCTCTGCCTTCCCAGGCACTTTAGCGGAGAGCTGGATCAGAAGAGGAACAGCTGGGACTTGAACTGGGCTCACATGGGATGCTGGTGTTGTGGGCAGAGGCTTACCCCACTGCTCTGTGACTCTGGCCCTTGTGTGAGTGTTTTATACTTAAAGAAGATACGTTACCATACATAGTCTCATAGAACCTGTTCTCCCACTTAATATTGGAAATGCTCCATGGTTTCCCGTATTTGTGATACCTGTTGAGTACTCCATTGAATAGCTGTACTGTGGTTCATTTCATTTATCTGTCATTATCTGTCCTAATTTTTACTCCCTAAAAATTTTTTTCTTTCTTTCTTTTTTTTTTTTTTTTTTTTGACAGGCAGAGTGGACAGTGAGAGAGAGAGAGACAGAGAGAAAGGTCTTCCTTTTTCTGTTGGTTCACCCTCCAATGGCCGCCGCAGCCGGTGTGCTGCGCACCGCGCTGATCTGATGGCAGGAGCCAGGTACTTATCCTGGTCTCCCATGGGGTGCAGGGCCCAAGCACTTGGGCCATCCTCCACTGCACTCCCTGGCCACAGCAGAGAGCTGGCCTGGAAGAGGAGCAACCAGGACAGAATCTGGCGCCCCGACCGGGACTAGAACCCGGTGTGCCGGCGCCGCTAGGCGGAGGATTAGCCTAGTGAGCTGTGGCGCCAGCCTAAAATTTAACAATAATTCTTGCTTCTTAAAATAGCCTTCAAGGGAAGGCAAATCCTTGCACAGCCACAGTTGGATAATATCCTAGAAATATGTGATTAACAGCGAGGTTTTGGCTTGTATGCGCTTGGTTTTGCTTCTGCACGGGAGAAAGAAAAGCCCTTTGAGTCACTATTGCCCCCCTCTGGGGGTCGTGAGCAAGTTTTTCTCGCATGAGAATCTTCATGATAATAAAGTGGAGCCTTTCCACTTGGTTCTGGAAGAGCGGTTTTATGTGCTGGCACCCCAGTTCGATTCCACATTCGTACCGACACCCGTGCTAGGAAGCTGAGCGAAGCGGGGCCAGGGGAGATGGCCACGTGCGCCCCCTTTGGTGACATTGTAAACCGGCTCCCGGAGTGCTGAGGACTCCCTGCAGTCCCACTGCAGCATCTCTAGATCCCTGGTGGTTTGCACCGGCCAGGAAGAGCTGCACTTCTTCAGTTCAGACGTCCAGCTTTTCCACTGTCGACAAGACGAAGAGGAAGAACATGTGCTCATTGAAAACGTGGCCCTGGCGCTCAGCCCTGCCTGGGAGACGCAGTCCACAGAGGCAGCGTCCTCGCGCTCCCCTCCTGCGCACTGTGGCCAGAGGGCTTCCCGGGAAGCCCGTGGGGAGCTGTGTTCTGAGAACAGCCTGTCTCAGCTGCTCTCAGCGCCGGGGCACCTCACAGCAGCCTCGCCAGCTCATCACTGAGGGCAGGTAGACAGGAAATGCAGGGCAAGTGCAATTTGGGCCGTTTTTTGTTTGTTTTGTTTTGTTTTGTTTTGGTATGGTAAATTCTTAGGACCAGCCTAAACAAAGTGGTTTTGACTTAGTTTTTACTTTACAGCTTTCTCTTGACAGGCCAAGTTCCCTGTTAGAGAACTAAGTAGGACACCTTGGGACCCCCGACCTGCAGGTCCCACAGCCCTGCCCAGAGCTGGAGGCCGCAGCCACTGCCCCACCTGCTCCTCCGGATCTTCCCGTGGGCCAGTTATTGCTTGCCAGTGAGAACAGCTGCAAACAAAGGCATTTTTTTATTTGAATTTCCCAGCTGTCTTGGGAAGAGAACGTGTTTGGACGTTGAGGTGGAGTGAGAGACTGAGAGTTAAGTCCCAATGCTGCCACTCTCTGCTTGTGGGACTTTGGACAAAGTGCCTGGTCTTTGTTTCCTTACCACCGAATGAGGCTCTGTCGAGTCCTTGAGACCAGGGAAGTGTGGGGCCCCTGGGTTCCACTTTGGTTTTCCTTCAGTTTCTCTAAGCCTGAGTTTGTTTGAATGACATGAGATGGAAAGTAGAGGAAATGAAAGGGGAGCCCAGAATGAGATAAAGAGGGAGAGTACTGTCTGCAGAACTCGGGGTACGAGGTGGTTAAGGGCCCCACCAGAGGCTTGAAAACCCAGGCAGTGCCGACCACTGTCCCAAAGATTAAGTGCCCATCT
Source organism: Oryctolagus cuniculus (assembly GCF_051225735.1). NCBI lineage: Eukaryota > Metazoa > Chordata > Mammalia > Lagomorpha > Leporidae > Oryctolagus > Oryctolagus cuniculus. The sequence continues at coordinate 94,977,781 of NC_142868.1, forward strand.
CGGGGGTGGGGGCGTGCGTTTCTTGCATAGTTACAGTTGACGAAGGTGAGCTGACCCTTGGCCACTGAGTGACGTGAGGGATTGCACGTTTGCAGGCACTCGAAAGTCCGGCAGAAGAGTGAGATGGACATTGTCGTTAGTGAAGACTTGAACGGTGCAGTGAAGTTTTCCAGCTCTTTACCCTACCCCAACAATCTTAACAGGTAAACACAGTGGTTTATTCTTCTACCTATTTTACTTCCTTCTTTTAGAAATACAAGTTTGAAAAAAAAAAAAAAGAAGGAAATACAAGTCTGAGATGACATCGGATAACTTAAAAAAAAAAAGTATTCATTTTTATCGGAAAAGCAGAGAGAAACACAAACAGGAGATCTTCCACCTGCTGGTTCACTCCTCAAATGCCTGTAATAGCCAAGGCTGGGCCAGTCCAAAGCCAGGAGCTTGGAACTGAATCCTTGTCTCCCACGTGTGTGGCAGGGAATCAAGTACTTGAGCCATCCCCTGTTGCCTCCTGGGGTGTGCGTTTAGCAGGAAGCTGGGATCAGGAGCAGAGAAGTGGCATCTTAACAACTCTGTACAGAACGTCTATCCCTGATAACTTCTAAATAGATTATCAGCATATCACCCTGGGACTAAACATTTGGCATCATCTCTCCAGTCGTCGGTTTAGAATGTATTCCCCTCCCTCATCTCCCTAGAAGTCCTGTTTTGCAGGTTCACAGAATCGTTTCCTGGTGCTTCTTAATACCACTCGTACTTCTGCCTTGTGTTCCTTCTGGCTTTGCACCAGGTTTGACTCCTGTCCAGTGATAACTCTTTTCAAGGTGGGGACTCACAGCTCATTCTGTTTGCACTCCTGTGGCCTAGTACTGTGTCGTAGTCGACAAGCCAGTCTTTGCAGTGTGAGTGGCATTGCGGTCTGGTCTCAGGAATCAGATTGTAGACAGTGGTTGATTTGGGGGCTGAGTTAGCAGGGCAGGGGAGATGGAACACGCACCTAAGTAATTAAATTGCTTGGAAATGTTTGTGCTTTTGCTCTCTGCTTAATCCAGTTTCATTTTCGGTAATTGTTTATTGGCTGCCATCTATGTAGTAGTAAGATGTAGCCAATTCCTTTAGAATGTTTTTATTTATATGAGAGAGCCCACATCCACTGGTTCACTCCCCAAATGCCCGCAGCAGCCAGGGCTGAAGCCAGGAACTGGAAACTCAATCCAAGTCTCTCATGTGGGTGGCAGGGACCTGAGTGCAGTTCTGCAGGGTGTGCCACTGGTAGGAAGCCGGAGCTGGAGGCCAGAGCCGCGAATCAAACCCCGACAGTCTGATAATGGGGTATGAGCACCTTCCTGGGCTAAGGGCTGCTCCAGGCTTGCCGTTGTAACCTGCACACAGAGGCGGCTGGCGCTGGCCGTGGCTCTCCCCCGACACCCTCATCCTTTGCAGCATACTAGCCCAGCGCCTGGAAAAGTGGCTGCAGCTGATGCTGATGTGGCATCCCCGGCAGAGGGGCACGGATCCCACGTACGGGCCCAACGGCTGCTTCAAGGCCCTGGACGACATCTTAAACCTAAAGGTGAGCGCAGAGCCGCACCCGCCCCGAGGCCACGGCCGGGCCCGCAGTGGGACGCAGTAGCTCGGAAGCAAAAGAATGCCCAGGGCAAGGCCAGTCAAGGTGGGCTGGCCCCTGGGGATGTTTAGGTTCCTGTGAGAGGGCTGTACACAGGGGAGAGGGCAGAACCCCTGTGCTGACTGATGGACATCGCTGTTAAGGGTTTTGCTGTGGACAGACAGGACTATTAAACATGAGAAGAGATGAAACAGGGGCCCCGGCTCCCCTTCCTCACAGAGACCCGCGCTCTGCACCGGGCAGCCTTGGGAGTAGCAGAGGGTCTAGGCAAACATGGGCATCCGTGGAGACCAGTTTTTTCCAGTAACATCCGGGTTGTGTTGCAGCTGGTTCACATCCTGAACATGGTCACGGGCACCGTTCACAGCTACCCAGTGTCAGAGGACGAGAGCCTGCAGAGCTTAAAGGCCAGAATCCAGAGCGACACGGGCATCTCCGAACAGGACCAGGAGCTCCTGCAGGAGGCAGGTCTGGCCTTGATCCCCGACAAGCCCGCCACGCAGTGCATTTCTGACGGCAAGGTGAGCCCCCGGCTGCCCGCAGACCTTCCCGGGGAAGCACCTCTCACTTTCAGATCGCGGCTGCTTTGTCACGCGGGCTGCCTTGTTCTTTAAGTGTGGCTCCCCCGTGCGGCCCGAATCGCTGCATGCCTCCCGTGTCGCTTCCAGACCACTGGGAGCGGCCTTCTGTGCCGTTCTGACCAAAACGATGCTTTCTTTCTCGGGGTCAGCCTGCACTATCTATGACTACGTCTGTGCGAGGCTGTGTCACACACCACAGTGTTGGAAGGTGTGGTGTGTCATAAGCCAACAACAGAGATGAAGTAGACGCATGTGGGTGCGGGTGAGACGTTTGGCCTGCTGGTGAAGACGCTGGGTAACACCGCCTAACACCGGTTAAGGTGCCTGTGTCCCATGTTTGAGTACCTGGGTTTGAGTCCTGGCTGCAGCTCAAGTCCAGCTTCCTGCCACCTGCACAGGAGACCTGGATTGAGAGTCCCCAGCCCCCAGCTTTGGCCTTGCGCAGCCCCAGCTGCTGTAGACGTTGGGGAAGCAAACCTATGGAAGTGGGAAGAGGGAGCGCGCCTGTGTGCACTCCTGTTCTCCCCCAACTTCCTGTCAAGCAAAGCAAAGCCTGAGAAAGAGTCATTTGCATAGAGCAATGCTCAGTGAACTTGCAGGCTGCACGGGAAAGACCACCAGGGAGCTAGAAGGTAACACATTGTGGTCAGCACGCGCTCGGACAGGTGCAGGCTGGCATCAGCGGAGGCTTCTGGAGGCTGTGCCAGGGGAGCAGCAGGAGGTGCCCCGACAGCCTCGCCGTTAGCAGGTGGAGGGGAAAGGCTTCGATCTGTGACATCGCATTCTGTTCTTGTCTTTTTGCAGCTAAATGAAGGCCGCACCCTGGACATGGATCTTGTTTTTCTCTTTGACAACAGCAAAGTCGCCTATGAGACTCAGATCTCCCCGCGGCCCCAGCCTGAGAGCGTCAGCTGTATCCGTAAGAGCGTCGTTTGTTTGCCAAATGATCGGTCACAGTGCTTGGGACCAGACAGCAGGGAGGGGCTGCTCAGGGTGCCGCGTCTGCCCCGTGCTCGGGGCAGCCTTCTGTGCTTGGGATGTGCAGGCCGTAGCCCTGGCGGAGTCGGGGAATTGGTCAATTCCAGCCTCACGAGTTGGAGCTTTAAACACAGGACAGAGAGTACCACTGCCTAGAGCCATTTTATTTATTTGTGAAGCTTCACTTATATTTTTAGTAATTAATGTATGATCATGATACCCAAAACCAAAACCATGAAGTACAAGAGAATGAATATTCTGTGAGAAGTAGGCCGTGCCCTCTCTCCATGCCCCGGCCAGTAAGCTCACCCGGTCCTCGGGTGTCCCTCGAGGGCTTCGGGTAGCCTGCGGCGTGAGCGGTTCCATGCTGCCTCGTTCCCCCAGCAGTGTGGTTTGGAGATTCCCCGCTGTTGGTCCATGTGGAGCTGCCTCCTCCGGGAATGGCCGTGTAGGATCCCTTGTTTGAATGTCTGATGGCCATTCTACATCTCCCCCACCTCCTCCCCGCACACCGAGAATGGCCGGGGGCCAAGGCCTCAGAGCCTGCGGGCTTCTTGTTTATTCACGCATGCCCAGTGCTGCTGAGTGAAGCCGCGTCTTTTTTAAAACTTTTCCCCCTTAAACTCTGTGAACAGAGAGCTTCTGATGAAAGCAGTGGGCCTGGGTGCCTGAGGGTGAGTCCCCACCTGGTTCCCGAGCTGCTTCTTTGAGTCCAGGCCGCAGTTCCTCACCGACCACCGACCCGCTGGTTCACTTCTGCTGGAACAGGTCCCACAGAGGTCGGCGGCAGGAACCAGGCAGGAGACCCAAACACTTGCATAATAGGAAAGTAGTTACATAATGTTTCTAAGTGTGAAAGCACCGGCAGGCTGCAGGCAGGATGTGGTTCATGGTGGCCTTCCCCTCTGTTTCCAGTTCAGGAGCCCAAGAGGAATCTCCCTTTCTTCCAGCTGAGGAAGGTGTGGGGCCAGGTCTGGCACAGCATCCAGACCCTGAAGGAGGACTGCAACCGGCTGCAGCAGGGCCAGCGAGCTGCCATGTACGGTGCCAGGCGCCCTCTGACTTCCTCTCTTGGAAACTGCCGGGTGGCGCTGGCCGCGGGAGGTGGCTGAGGCAGGGGCCCGGAAGCAGCCGTTGAGACAACGAGGGAGACACTGGCTTGGAAGGGCGGCGAGTGGCTGGGTGGGCTGGAGCCTCTTCTAGCCCTGATGAGGTGCATGTGGTTGGCGCGTGGAGCCCAGGGCAACGCTGCGGGCTGGGCTGGCGACCGCGGACAGAATCTGGAACCCAGAGAGCTTGTTGCAGTCTGGGTTAGCAACACTCCCCTAGTTATTATTACCAAAAACGTACCCACTCTGCGTGGCCACAGCTAGTGTAAGCTAGATTTGTGTCCCTTTGTGTGCGCTGGCCTGCTTCCCGTTTTGGTTCAGAACTTCATGAATTGCTAAGGACTAGAAGAGTGTCCTTATGGTTATTATGTAATAATAATAATAATAGTGATGGCAGGGACCTCCCTTGATGTTTGAGGGCTTCTGCCACTATGCAGGAAATGGCATTTGGGTCCCCAGGGTGCTTCAAGGTCCCGTGTCTTGCGGCCCCTGCAGGATGAACCTCCTCCGTAATAACAGCTGCCTCTCCAAGATGAAGAATTCCATGGCTTCCATATCCCAGCAGCTCAAGGCCAAGTTGGACTTCTTTAAAACCAGCATCCAGATCGACCTGGAGAAGTATAGCGAGCAAACCGAGTTCGGGATCAGTGAGTGTGCCCTTGGCAGTGAGCCCTTGGCCGTGCTTCTCACGGGGTTTCTTTTGTCCTGTGATAGTAGAGTTGCTTGTTTCTGTTTTGGTTTTATGGTATTTTTCTTTTCTTTTTCACTTTTTTTTTCCAGCATCAGATAAGCTGCTGCTGGCCTGGAGGGAAATGGAACAGGCCGTGGAGCTGTGTGGGCGGGTAGGAGACTCTCGGGTGTCTGTGTTGCCAAGGGCATGAGGCTCGCTGCCGCCTTCTCCTGCTTTCGCATCAAATGCCAGGTTGATCTTCAGGGCAGAAACCGCGTTTTCTTTGCTGTGTTCTTTGACTTTCACCAAACTCGCTGGAAGGGAGCTCCGAGAGAGAGAGAGAGAGAATAGGCAGTAAAGGGAGCCCTGCTGTAGCTCCTCACAGAGCTATACGAATGGGCAGAGAAGATGCAGGTTTAACTGAGGAGCGAGGCTTTGAGCGCCCTCGGAGAAAAGCCAAGACCTCCTGGTTGAATGACCAGCACGCACTAGGCCAAAGGCTTTTCCCTGCAGTGCCAATCAGGGGCCGCCAAAAGATAGTGCCCACGAAGGCGAGGGAGGAAGCGTGAGCACAGGAACCCGGCACAGCTTTGTCACGGCTCTCCCGTGCACTCCTGGTGCCTGCTTTCAGGAACCTGTACTGACGGGGTGGGTGCTGGCCAGACAGTCCTTTATTTCACCCGGCCGTGGCCCTGGGACCCGTCATCCGTGCACACCACACGGATGCACGGATTCAGAGACGCGAAGGCCGTGCGTATTCAGTATCCTTCAGATACCAGACCCTGTGCCTGATCTCGCACGCCCTGATCTCACGTCGCCCCTGTAGTGGCCCTAGGAGACGTGTGTTTTAGGGATGAGGGAGCCGTACCTGAGGGTTGCCCGCAGTTGCACAGCTAGGGAGAGGTAGACGGAGAGCGGAACCCAGGCGCCATGACTCCAAGGTGACTCCGGGGTCTGCGTCCTGCCCAGCCAGTCGGTGGAGAGTCTTGTGTGGGTCTGGCCCCCACCCTGCCGCCCCAGCAAACGTGCGTCTCGGGCCGCTCTGATGCTGCCGGGTGGCGTCAGCACAGCTCTTCCCTCAGGAGGACGAAGTGAAGCATCTTGTGGAGCGGATGATGGCCCTGCAGACCGACATCGTGGACCTGCAGAGGAGCCCCATGGGCCGGAAGCAGGGGGGCACGCTGGACGACTTGTGAGTGCCCGCACACCTTCCCTCGGCTCGGGAGGCTCTGTGGGCCCGTCCCACCTGTGCCTGCGAGGAGCCCAGGCAGGCGCCGGCCCTCTGAGCCTTCGATTCCACATTGCTGAGTAGCAGAAAGGGCGCCGTGCCGTCACAGGGGCGTGAGGCCCTGTCCACGCCCACGCTGAGAGGCGGCTCTGCGTCCACACCGCGGCTCACACAGGGTGGCTCAACGAGCGGAACGCAGAACAGAAGGCAGGCCTGGGAGCTGTTCATCTGGGCCCGAGGAGGGGCAGAGGAACCAGGTGGACCAGTCCTCCATGGGGGAAGTGACACGGAGGCCACTCCACTGTGCGCAGTCAGGGGGAGCTGGGCAGGGAGGGCAGCAGCGTTCGTCACATTTAGGTCAAGAAGTCAGTGCCAGAAGCTCAGTTATTTGTCCTGGGTTTTCTGTAGTTATTTAATCCTCTTCTCTTCCAGTGTTCAAAGGATAACCCTTTTTGAGAGTGTCAATCAGTTTCGGCCCTGTTAAGGGACAGGGATGGGACTCCGGGTCCCCCCACCCCCTGGGCTTGAGTGTTCCCAGGGGAGCCATGTTCCGGGGCCCAGGCCCAGCGGTGGCACCTGGGTCTCTGTTGAGGAATGGTAGATCGCCAGGAAGACCTAGGTTTGCGCCTGGCCTCTGGCTCTAGCTCCTGCTAATGCAGACCCAGTGATGGTTCAAGTAGTTGGGTCCCTGTCACCCTAATGGAAAAACTGGATTGCATTCCCAGCTCCGGCCTGGCACCCGCTCAGCCCTGGCCATCGTGGGTGGTCGGAGGGTGAGCCCTGAGCTGGGGGACCTCCCTGTTTCTGTCTCCAAGGCTGCAGAACCTTTTTTCTGCCCAGGGACACTTGGCTGTTGAGAACATCATTTGCAGGCCACGCACATTTATCAACTGATAGCTCGCTGTAGATTGAGTGGCTTCCCAGTCCTGCCTGCAGGGCCAGACCAGATGATTCTGTGGGCCGTGTAAGGCCGGCAAAGCTGGACAGTCCCCGCCCTGTTGTCTCCAAAACAAACAGAAACAGCACCCTGCCAGCCCTGTTCCTAGCAGTCAGCAGTCATGATGGGTGAGCGCGAGCATTTGACCTGGGGTCTGAACGGAGCTTCTTTTACGTTGCAGAGAGGAGCAAGCCAGGGAGCTTTACAGGCGGCTGCGAGAAAAACCACGAGGTGAGTGGGGCTCCACGTCTGCCCAGGGCAGCCTTGGTGTGGCTGCTGAGACGTGGCGCTCTCTGCTGGCCGCCCTGCAGAACCGCACCTGTGTCCCTGTCCTCAGACCAGCGCACGGACGGCGACAGCCAGGAGATGGTGCGGCTGCTGCTGCAGGCCATCCAAGGCTTTGAGAAGAAAGTGCGGGTGATTTACACGCAGCTCAGGTACGGCCCACTCTGGCCCCTGGAGAGGGTGGGGAGCGGCCCGGCCCAGCCCGGCCCGGCCCTGGTCTGCTCAGCCGCCAGAGAAGCAAGTGTTGGCGTCCGCCAGTCAGCCGCTTCGCAGTTCAACGCCGCTGCGCTTTGGCATGGTTCTCCTTTGCAGCAAGACCGTGGTCTGCAAGCAGAAGGCGCTGGAGCTGCTGCCCAAGGTGGAGGAGGTGGTGAGCTTGATGAACGAGGACGAGAAGACCGTGGTTCGGCTGCAGGAGAAGCGGCAGAAGGAGCTGTGGAACCTCCTGAAGATTGCCTGTGTGAGTGAGGCCTGGCCCGGACCTTGACCCGCTGGCCTCTTAGGCCCTGCCCCTCCCACCGTGCCACGGGCCCCATCCCGCAGGGGAGGCATAGAGCCACCGCAGAACCCCCGGCAGCTGCGTCTGGTAGCTGATAGCCAGCGCGGGGCTCACAACAGAAGTGACGCCTGGGGTGCTAGCGCCACGGCGAGGCAGCCAGTCCCCTCTCGCCTTGTGCACCCTCCGGTGGTGCAGGCCTGCCGTGGCTCGTGGCCACTTCACTCCAGTCCCTGTCTGTCTGCCCACGTCTGTGTCCGTGTCTCCCTCTGCATGTCTCTCACAAGAACACGAGACATTGGATTTGGGTCCCGCCCGAACAGTCCAGAGTGTCCTTAACGTGATTACATGTGCAAAGACCCTTTTTCCAGGGGTTAGGACGTGGGCGTATCTTTCATAGGCCACCCATTCAGGCCACTATAATAGTGGGTGCCAGTGCACCCTGGCTGATCCTCACCTGCACCTGCAGTATCGCAGCCCATGCTTTCTGTGTCCCTCATCTGTGTAGCCGCCACGCCACTGAGTGCAGCTCGGGGAGGAGGTGGACAGTGAAGGAGAGAAAGGAGCAGAGGCAGGCAGAGTCCTGGAAGCCAGAGCTGAGGGAGAGCGCGCCCCGTCCTGCAAGGCTGTGGGCGGCGGGAGAGGGTGGCAGGGGCGCACGGGCTACCCGGCAGCAGCCTTCTGGGCCGAGGGGAGGAGAGGGAGCTAGCTGCGTATGGTGGGCACAGGTGCGGGGGCAGTGTCAGAGGGGCAGTGATTCACACTCCTGAGAAGGAAGGCTTATGCAGGTCACGCGGGAGCAGTGGCTGGCCTGGGGTAGGGGTGAGTGGCATTTCCTCCTGTGGGAAAGGAGAGATGATGAGGTGGAGCATCAGAGAAAGAGAGGGAAGGCGAGGTTCACACAGGTGACGGCTTGGTCTGCCACCTGCATGCACACGGCATTCACTGAATGCTGACCGTGTGCCCAGCAGCGTGGAGAACGGGAGGTGCCGGGGAAAGGCATGGCGCCGGTCCTCGGGAGTTCCTGGCCAGTGAGGGGCACAGCAAGGACAAGAGTGAGCCCAGGGCGGGGCAGGGCAGGAAGCAGCTCCGGCAGGCGTGGGAGCCGCGCGGATGCAGCGGAGGGAGCAACAAGCAAGGTAGCCGGCGCGTGTGGTTTCAGCTGAAGGAGGAGGACGTGCGCAAGCCCCGGGCCGGGATTGGCGGGCTGGGTGGTGCTGGGGAGAGGCTGTCCTTGAGGAGACAGCAATGGTGACTATTCCAGTATTGTAATAAATCTTTTACTACAAAGTAGGCTTTTTAAAAAATGTATTTATTTATTTGAAAGGCAGAGAGATCTTCTATCCACTGGTTTTCTCCCCAAATGGCTACAATGGCCAGGCTTTGGCCAAGCCACAGCCAGGAGCCAGGAGCCTCCTCCAGGTCTCCCATGTGGGTGCAGGGGCCTAAGCATGTGTGCCGTCCCCTACTGCTTTCCCAGGCCACAGCAGAGAGCTGGATGGGAAGTGGAGCAGCCGGGACTCAAACTGGCGCCCATATGGGATGCCGGCACTGCAAGTGGAGGCTTAGCCTACTGTGCCACAGTGCCAGTCCCAGACACCTTGATTTTCTTGTCAGCTGTGCTGAACATGGTGCCTTCCCAGAGAGCCTTGGAACCTTTTACGTGTCTCAGTCTTAGAAAAGAGAACAAAACACCTTCCTTTTCTTTTCTTCTAAGAGTTTAGCAGGAATCAAACTAATGAGATAAAGCCCGCAAGTAGCACGTCTCCCTGTTTCGGATCCTCTCCCAGTGAGTGTTCCTGTCTAGAAAGAAACTCTTTAGAGGCCTGTGTGGAAGACCCGCTGGCGTGGGGCCAGGGACGGCGGGACCAGCAGTGGTGCCGTGCGAAGGTGCTGGGGTCGGAAGGCACACCTGGCCTCATCACTTGGCTCCAAGATGCTGTTGACTTTCTTTTCGGTTTCGTCCCTAGAGCAAGGTCCGCGGTCCTGTCAGCGGAAGTCCGGACAGCATGAACGCGTCTCGGCTCAGCCACCCTGGTCAGCTCATGTCTCAGCCTTCCCCTGCCTCCGACAGCCTGCCTGAGCCGGTCAAGAAGAGGTAAGCCGTGGTGAAAGGGGGTGCGGCTGGAGACTGTGGGCGTGGGGAGGCTGATGACCTGCAGACGCTCTGTGTTTGCTCTAGACAAGGGTGCTGCAAAACGTCGTGCAAAAGGATTAAAGTTTATTTTGGCGCAAAAAAAAAAAGTTGAAATCCATGCCTCGTTTTCTCATAAAACAACATTTTCAGGAATTTTTTGGGAAAACCACTCAAATACATGGATTTCAGCATTTTGGGGGTATAAAAATAAACATCTTTTCTTTCCATTTTCCACAAATGCTTCAAAGTACCATGTGCGTAGGCCCCAAATAGTCCCTCACCAGCTTCCTTGTGCCTCATTGCTTACCCAGAACGTGGTGAGTGCCAGCCGCCTCCAGAGCAGCTTCCCTCCGGGGGCGCCCTCCCCACACCACGGTCCCCCCCCCCCCCCCGCCAGTCACCGTCTTCTCACCTCTCCCTGAGTTACCCAGCTGCTCGGTGCCTCTCGTCCCCTCTTCGGTCCCCCTGCCTGATCCAGCGCACTGCAGGTGGACAGAACGGGCCAGGCCCTCCCTGCAGGGCTCCCCATGTCCGGCTTCCTGTTCCTCGCTGCCGCCAAGCCCTCTCCTGCCAGATCAGTCTTCCCCGAATCGCAGCCGAGTCATCTCGTGGGCAGCAGCTCATTCTCACTCCCCTCCCCATCTCAGAGATCGGGTCTGGACTTCCTCGGGCGGTGGTGGCCACCTCCACGTGGATCTGCGCACCGTTCTGCTCGCCCCTGTGCTAGTCCGCTTCTTAGTCCCACCCAGACCCGCAGTCCTGTGGGAATGGCCCTTCTCCCATCCCACCCGGGCTCCTTGGAATCACAAGCCCTGGCTGAGGCCCAGCCAGTCTTCCTTGGAATCACAAGCTCTGGCTGAGGCCCAGCAAGTCTGCGTTTGGTGCGCCCCCTGGTCGATTCTGACGCACGTGAAGCCTGGGACGCAGTACTCCAGCTCAGCCACAGGTGTCCCTCCCCTCACCATGCCACGTCTGCGTCTCTCTGCATCCACCACACTGGAAGCCTTGGGCACCCGGGCACATGCTAGCGCTCTCTTCCTATGGGGCTTTCATTCGGCATCTCTTGTATGCCAGACACTGGGTGCTGGAGACGTTAAAATCTATTCCTGCAGGCGAATCTCTGGGAGTAGGAAGTAGATGAACGAGTCCCTCAGGCAGGCGGAGAGGGTGGTGGGCAGTGCCTGATGATAGGCGGAAGGTCTCCTTCAGGGAGGATGAAAATGTCCTGAAACAAGATATGCTGATAGCTGCGTGATTTTGTGAATATGCTAAAGCCACTGAATTGTACATTTTAAGCAGGTGAGCTTTGTGGTATACAAATGATTATCTCAGGCTGTTCTTAAAAATCTGTTTCTGTCCTTGGAGTGTTTGTAGCCTGTTTTGGTACTTAATCCTACAGGACGACAGATTGTGGTTTTGTTTTTGAAAGGCATAGAGACCTAGAGAGATCTCCCCACACTGGTTCACTCCCCAAATGCCGGTAACAGCAAGTGTCCCAAGTGGTACCGTAAACGTGGTGCCAAATGCCCGCCCTGACGTGACCGTAGGTTCTTACTCTCCTCGGCCTCTGTGAGCCCCTGGGGAAGAGCAAGCGGGCGTGGCCTCCCTTGTTGCCCTCTGGAGCTGGCACTGAGCTGTGAGCTGGCGGCCTGTGGACGGCGTTTAGCGGACGCGCTCCAGGCTCCTTGGAATGCTGTATTTGGCAGAGTGAGGACATACTCAGCATTGAGGGCCCTAAAGGCCTGGGAGTGCAGAGGCGATGGTCTGAGAAGGAAGCATTACTTCCTGTACTCTCCTCTTCCCGCTGGGGCCCGTTCCTGAGCTTACTCAGGGAGGTCGCATCAGGCGGAATCACGTCCCAGAGCTTGGTTTTCAGCAGGTCTCAGGAAATTGGAAATCAGGTGATTTGGGAGATAGCGTTAGGCTCTGGCAGTTTGGAGAGTTAACTTGTAATATGTGGTAGGTCAGAAAGAGCTCTTTTTTTTTTTTTTTTAAGAATTACTTTATTTATTTGAAAAAGTTACAGAGAGACGTCTTCCATTCCGCTGATTCACTCCCCAAATGACCGCAACGGCTGGAGATGACCTGATCCGGAGCCAGGAGCCTCCTCGGGGTCTCCCATGCAGATGCAGGGGCCCAAGCACTTGGGCCATCTTCCACTGCTTTCCCAGGCCATAGCAGAGAGCGGGATCAGAATAGGAGCAGCCGGGCCTAGAACCAGTGCCCATATGGGAGGCCGGCGCTGCAGGCCAGGGCGTTAACCCACTGCGCCACAGCACCAGCCCCAGGAAGAGCTCCTTTCCTCCCGACTTTTTATCAGAGATCTGTTTGCTCCTTCGCGTCTTGACCGGTGATGCTCATGGCTGCGTTGGGCCCCTGACCAGTGCCTGAGGAGACAATGTGGTCTCTACCCAGTGCCGTGGTGGTGGTCTCAGACACCCAGGGTCAAACAGTTGGGGCGTCATCTTTAAATTATTGTCAAAAGCTTGTTAGCCTATTTAAAACAGTAGTGTCAGCTCTGCTAACTGACAGTGCCCACTGCCTAAGAGTTTGGTCGTTTTCTCTAGTGAAGACCTGGTGGCTGAAGCGCATTCTCTCTGCACCCAGCTGGAAAGCGCAATGCAGGACACCGTGAAGGAGCAGGACCAGAGTTTCATGGTAACAGCCCGTGCGAACCCAGCTGTCCAAGCCCTGTCTCCACGGCACAGGAGAGAAAGTGGGAGGGGCGGCTGGGTCACCCTCCACCTCAGCGTGTGTGTGTGGTTCTCTATGCGTGTCCTGTTCATACTGATAGGCGGCTGTTACTGAATGTGTGTAGGAACGTTGTGAGTGTTACCTTACTTAATCCTCGTGACGCAGAGTCCTGATGAGCAAGGGAGTATATCCCCGGAAGGCTTGCCCCACCCTGCCTTTGGGCCACTGCTGAACATCTGTGGTGGGGACCCTGCTCAGCTCTAGTGACAAAGCAGGAGCCTGTCGTGGTCCCACCCCTCAGACACTCAGAGCTTAGTGGCAGGCGGTATTAGTCCCGGGAACTAACCTGGAGAAAAACAAGATGTAAGGACAGTGCGACAAAGCTGAACTTGCCGCGAGGACCCAGAGGCATTCGTAGACCTCTGAGTCGCCTCCCAGCCTCCTGCAGGGGTTGTACGTTTTCCGAGGAGTCCGAGAGGACGGCAGCAGTCACCTCTGGTCTGTTGAGGTGTCCTCTCCGGTTCCTGGGCTTGCTGTGTCTCTCGCTGCACTGCTCCTGGGGCTGAACAGCTCACCTGCTCTTCGCCAGAGGACGTCTCCTCAGGCCGCTTGGGCCGGCCCTGCAGAGAGCGTCAAAATCAGGGCTGTGAGCTGCAAGTAGTGCGGCATCACCTTCCCAGTTTCTGTAGCACAGAATTGTGGGGCCTCTGAGCTCGTCCAGAGAACAGCCCTGTATGGCCTAGCTCGGGGTCCCTGCCGTCACAGGAGTGTTGCCAGCACAAGGGTTTAGGTGTACTCCCGCCCTGTGCTGGCTGCGTCCTCGGTGGTCTCGCTGGCGGCCGAGCGGGTAACAGGCCTGTTGCCTTTCAGACTCTTGACTGGAGCTGGTTACAGCCGGAGGAGGAGGAACAGAGCAGGCCGGAGCAGGCGGTGTGACCCACGTGGCGGCGGCTCTCCTGCAGCGGCTCCTGCCGTGCCGTGCCCAGGGCCCAGACAGGGCTGTCCCCTTCCCAGCCGCCGGGGCGCTCGCCTGCACCAAAGGCGTGGCCCTCAGCAAGCAGTGCCGGCCCGTCGTCTGCACACTGGAAGCCCTCATCCCAGAGGCCTGGCCAGCGCTGAGGCCTGTCTCGAGCACCCAGGGAAGCGAAGCCACAGCAGCTGCTTCCTCCACCATGAAGAAGGTGCTCAAGGTACAGTGTGCCCGGCACACCACAGGCGGTGCCTGCACGGGAACCTTTCGGAACAGTCTGGGCGGCACCTGGTGCGGGCCTGTCCCCTCCTGACCCCCACTCCGCCCCCGGCTCCAGAGGCCCGAGCCGCCTGTGCTCCATCACCTCACAGCTAGTGTCTCATCTGGATTCGGCTTCTCTTAAACAGACTTTTAACCATGGATTTGGCCTGGCCGCATCCCCCCTTCCTGTTGTTCACTGCTGCTAACATTGTATTTTTACTACTAGTCTGGTGGTCGTCCTCTTTTTCAGCAAGGCTGTAGTGACTGGTGAGCGCCACCCACGCTGCCTTGCCCCACCACTGGCCAGAGTGACTCACTGGGGCCAGGATGGAACAGTGCCTGCCTTTCTTGAGTTCCAAAGATTACCTGGGAGTGATTTGTCATGGAGGAGAAAAGGAGTAAGAGGTGTCTGTCAACTACTGTCCCGTGCCCACTGTGCCCACCTCTCCCTCCATCCATGCACAAACACAGCTGGGTGTGATGGTGGTGGCACGGGAGTGCCCTGCCTCTCACAACATCTAGCAGTATTATTAAATGGATTTATTTTTTGAATGTTTCTGTATTTTGTCACATGACCCAATCAGTCATACAGGGTTCCTTCCACAATCCAGTTTTATAGTGCCTATTGTTAGAACTTCCGAACTGAAAATCCAACCTAACGGAAACTTTTATAAACAACTAAACAGTGCCTGGATCATAGAAAAGTGTGATAGCGCTGCCTCAGCATTTCACCAAACTTACTTTCATGTATAAGAGCAGGAGAGCAAGACAGAGGTGGAGCCAAACAGGTGAGTGTAGTTGGAGAAGAAACTTGGGCTAAGGGGGTTAGCAGAGTGGCTTCCAGAGCGAGGTGGTTTGGCCAGGCTGGGGAACGCCTCATACGCAGTTGTTTCTTGGAGATCTGCAGTGTTTGTTGATAAAAATCAGGGTTGTTTAGTAAAGAAACTGGCTTAACTTTTATATAAACCCACTGTTTACCAGTCTCCTTTGTAGGACCCCTGTGTGTGTGTGTGTAAAATATTTATTGTCATCTTAAGGAACTGGAGTCTGATAAAGCTCGATTTTGAAATCCCTGGTAAGAGGGAAGTAAAGTCAGAAGGACTGGGGTGGGGTTCCATCGGAGAGGGAATGAAAGCTGGGTTAAGGGCCATGGACTTAACTTTATAACCAGCTGGGAGGCACTGAAGAATTTTAAGCAAGCGGGTAACACAAGGAAAGCATTGGTTTAAAAAGTTTATGTCTGGAATGTTCAAAGTAATTGAGAAGGTGAAAACCTGGGAGTTAGAACTTCTGTTCCCAAGAAAATCTGAGAGACTTCTTCCAAAAAACGGAAGACTTCTCACTAAGGATAGCTGAAGTCCTTGGCCGTTCTATAAAACAAATATAAGAGGACTGAAAGGAAGAGGTAAGGAAGCAGAGTGTCCTGAGGCCTTGGGACTGAGGACTCGCCCTGGTCTCCTGTACCTACCAGGTTAGGGGCCAGGAAACCTGGACACAGACAAGCCCAAGAAGAGCCTGCCCTCCCAGAGGTGTGCTTTCCCTGGGGCCGCTGTGACACACCACCACAGACTGGTTGGCATAACACATGGAAGCTTATTTCCTCACAGTTCTGGAGGCCCTACATCTGAAACTGAGACGTGGGCAGGACACCGCCTCTGAAGGGTGTAGGGGAGATCTGTCCTTGGCTTCCTGCTGCTTCCGGTGGTTCGGGGCCATCCTTGACTTGCAGCCGACTTGGAGTCGTATTGCCACAGCCTCCTTTCATCCCAGTCTCCTTTGTGTGTCTTTTCTTACTGGATTTAGGACCAATCTGGAAGATCTAAGCTAAGCATTGCTTCTCAAAGTTTTTTAACAGAGTCACATATTTTGCCATAAGAAGTAGTAGTTATAGTTTCTTAGGATTAAGATGTCAATGTATCTTGGGGACCATCAGTCAACCCAGTGTAGCTCACCCTCCTCACCCTCCATATCTTTTTTGTACCTCATATAAAATATATCCATTCTATCCCAATAGCCGTGAAAGTCTCAATCCATTGAAAGCACCAACTCTTTTTTTTTTTTTTTAGGATTTTTATTATTTATTTGAAAGAGTTACACAGAGAAGGAGAGTCAAGGAGAGAGAGAGAGAGAAAGAGAGAGAGAGAGGTCTTCCATCTGCTGCTTCACTCCCCAGATGGCTGCAATGGCCGGAGCTGTGCCGATCTGAAGCCAGGAGCCAGGAGCTTCTGGGCACGACCCACCTTAGGACAAAATTTACCCATCTGTAGAACTAGAAGACAAGCTGTCCACTTCCAGAACACAGTAGTGGAATAGGCATAAATCACTCTCTGGCTTGAGGCTCTGCCCACTGGGCCCACATGACCCTGCAAATCTTGCTGTCTGTTGACAGTGGCATCACTGGTCTCTCTCTATCCCTGGTGATTCCTTAGGCCTCCGAGTGCCCACAGTGACTTCAGGAGTCTGCGCCTTTGTACCCGTTGTGCCTGTGCTGCTCTGTCTTGTGCTTGGACTTGCCCTTGGAGTCACTGTTCTTTTTTCTTGAAGGATAATGCACGTTTACAGCTTAATAGTTCTAACACCCATTTTGTGCCTGCAGAAAAGCAATCTTTTCTTTTTCCATCCTGTATCTGTCCCTTTCAATCTAAGCTGGCTTGCAAAGGGACAACTTTCGGAGAATGCTAAAATGTTTTCAGAAACCTTGTGGACCTTATGTTGTGTATGTCATGGTGTTCCACACCATTACACAAGAGAGTCCTCCATCGATTTTCCAGAAGAAACCATTCCACTCCTGGCATTCACGGAAATGTCTGAGTGCCGTGTTCCATGCGTGATCTCCTCAGTAGAAGGTTGTGCAGTCACGCCCGTGGCCGTCTCATGGCACGATGTGAAATTCTTCATTTTAGCATTCTTTGCCAGCTGGACAGGCTGAGAAGCAAACCAAGTGCTGTTCCTTGTTACCTCAACATTCCTTCCTCAGTTTATTTTGCTCCTCTCACATTTTACAATAACCAACAAGGAGAAACCAAGATGTGCGCTCAGTATTTTGCTTGAAAATCTCAGTTCATTGCTTACAAATTCTGCTTTTCACACAACTGTAAAACAATGTAGCCAAAATTTTTGCTGCTGTAAAACAAAGATAACCTTTTCTTAATTCCCAATAACATGTTTCTCATTCTCTTCTGAGTCCAGCTGACAAGGATTTTTGACATTTGTGTTTCTGTCAACATTTTATTCAGGATGAATTTTTAGGTGGTTTTTCAGTAGCATCTCACTTCCCAGTACCAAAGTCTGTTACCTTCCTACTTCCTGGTTTGCTGCAATACATTACCACAAACTAGATGTCTCTATCGGTTCGGTCTGCATAGTCACACTGCCTGCTCCCTATCATATATCTGCTGTGTGTTTCTTAGGAGGATATTTGCCACTGGATTTGGGGTATATCTGAATAATCCAAGATAAACTGTTCCCAAATCCTTAATCACATTTTGTCATATAAGGTAATATTCACAGGTTTTGGGACTTGAGATGTGAACATAGTCCATGATACTAGCCAGATAGGGAAGGTAATGCTTAAAATGACAGAAAACTGAAACAATTACTGCTCTAGCCGAACAGCAAAGCAAAAGCTGCAGCCCCACCCTGCTAGCAAAAATTAAGTGAGGAGTTTGATTCCCACACTTAGTAAATTGTAATAATTTTTCCCATACCCCCCACTGGGATGGTTCCAAAGAAAGCAAAGAGTGGAGCTGGGACTCCCATCCCAAGACTCATTGAATACTCCTACCCAGCCAGACTTGCATTAGTGAGGAGGGAGGACCTTAAGCTCCCACGTCTCTCTGACAGACAAGAGCTTCTTCCCCCACGCAGTCAGTGGAGGCCCACTGGGAACCGACTCCCACAGCCATCCAACAGTGACGGACACGTCTTCCCCGGGTGTCCATGGAAGCAGAACAGAGAACATGGACTTCCACTCCCACTTGGTAGAAAATTAGATGACACTGTGGTTGCAACACTGCTCAGAGGAGACCTGCTCAAAAAGATTTAAGTAAGATCCAGAGTCATAAAACTAATGTCCAGGTTTCATTCTAAAATCAGTTACACCAGGAACCAGGAACCTTCAACTAGGACGAGAAAAGACAACCAACAGGCTCAAACACTGACGTGACACGGATGTTAGAATCACCTGAAAAGAAAGAGTGGCCATCATGAAATTGTTTCGAATGGCAATTAAGAACTTGCTTGAAGTGAGAAATAAATCTCAGCACAGAAATAGAAAATGTAAAGAAGAACCAAGAAGAAATTTTAGGAGATACAATAACTAAACTCAGTGGATGGAATGGAGGGGGATGGATCAGTGAGTTTAAAATAGAACAATAGATCAAGATGGCTGAACAGAGGGGACCTGCACTCACCTCTGCCACAGGGAATTAGAACAAAGGAAGGACGTGTTTCCAGGAGACTGACAGAAAACTTCAGTCAGAACAAAAAATGGGACTGGATGGAAGACCTCTCTCTCCCCCTCCCCCACTCCCCCCCCCCCTTCTCTTTCTCCCTCTGTGACTCAGGAGATGCCATTTTGCCAGGAGAAGGTAAAGCAAAGTGCCACAATCTGCCACCACCAAAGACCACAACCACAACCCTAACAGGATAATTCCGCAGTCCCCTCTGGCGGTTGATTCAGCCTGGAAGGCTGACTAGGGGCCAAACAACTACTTTGCTCCAAAAAAAACCAACACGCATTGCCTCTCTCCACCCCCAAAGTGCCGGACTCGAACTGCCTGCAGTGCAGCCCTTCCTTAATGCCATTCTGCCTGAGGGACACACGCAGCCCCGTCACTACCAGAAGTGCCCAGAGCCAGGGCACGTTGCAGGGCAGATCACCGGCCTGTGCATCCTGCAGCTGTGGGATTTCTGGGCACAAGCCCCAGAGCCATGCCTGCTCACACAGTGCAAAGTAGGGAAGTTCCCCTCTGCTTCCTGGGGCCACACACCAGCCCGGAGGCCCAGACCCGAGGAAGTTCCCCTCTGCATCTCTCAGCACCCGGTGCTGGGTAGTCAGGACACAGGCCCAGCGTCACCGGAGACAGTTCCCTCTGTCCTGTAATTCTGGGTCTGTGTCTTGGAGTGACACACTCACCTGAGGGGTTGGGGGCCCCATCTGCGTTCCTCTATTTTGGACTGGCAGCTACAAGTCCAGAATCCCCGGAATAACTGGCAGTTGTCCTACGAGGCCTGGGTAAGGTCCTTATGCACCTTGCCCCTCTAGGACTGTGACTTGGTGAGTTTCAGAGTCACGTCAGTGGCCCACGGGGTCTGAGGAGGCTGCATCCGCACTCTTCTGCTCCAGAGTTGCATCTGCTGGTGCACAATCCCCAGCGCAACAGGAAATTACCATATGGGACCTGGGAGAGTTACCCTCTGAGTCCTGCAGCTCTGAGAAAGTGGTGACTGGGGCTGTATAGAGTCACCGGTGTTCACCCTGAGAGACCACATTGCATGCTGCAGCTCTGGGTCTCTGCATGCCATGAGGCTTGGGGAGAGCCCTGTCTGCATCCCGTGATTCCAGGCTTGCACAGACCAGTGGACAACCCCCAGTGTACCCTGTGATCAACTTGTGGTACACTGGTAAGGTGCCCTCCAAGGCCTGCAACTCTGAAACTGGGATTGTTGGCGTCACCTGAGTTCTTCCCTTGGGGCAGGGGGAGGGCCCTATCTGCATTCCAATGCTCCAGACCCATACCTGCCAGGGCACAATCCCCAGCATATCCAATATGTGAAACATAACCATTGGTAAGGTCTCCACTGGATCCCCCAGCTCTGGGACTGACTGTTTTCTCTAAGTCCCAGGAACACCTGCACTTGCCCTGTGGGCCATGGCGAAGGCTCCATCTCCATTGCACTGTTGCAGGCCCGTGGTTGCCATTGCACAATCTCCAGCATAGCCTACACTTTTCCTGTGGGACCTGGACAAGGCAGCCTTCTGGCCCTGCAGCTCTGGGACTGTAACTGAGTACTGTATTCCTAAGAGTCACTAAAACCTATGCTCTGGGGCCTGGGGAAAATCCTACCTGTATAGCCCAAGCCTGCCAGGCACAATAGCCAGCAAAATCTGAATTCACCTTGTAGGAATGGGGCAAGATCCCCACTCACATTCCTGGGACTCGGGCTCTATTTGCTACGAGCCATTCTCACCCAGCAGGACCTGGGAAGGAGCCCATCCACACTGCACAGTTCCAGGGCCACTGCTGTTGGTGCTGCATGTCCCAGGGTCACTCAGGCTTACCTAATGGGGCAGGAGGACAGAGGACAGCCCCTCTGTGTCCCACAGCACAAAGAAGGTGGCTATAGCCATCATAAATGCTAGTGTGGTTGGCACCCAACTATGGGTACTGAAGACACGCCCCTTTGAAATCCCATGTCCACTCCAAAATCATACTACTGCCTCCAAGAGCGGCTGAAAACTGGACAGCTGTGATAATCAGACACTGCTGACACTGATTGTAGCTGAAGAAACCAGAGGTTACACTTCCAGGTTACCTAGAACCAAAGCCAAAGCAACTATCCACTGACACCACTTTGTTTCATCTAAAAGTGTTTTTTAACAAAGCCTACAACAGAGAAGAAACTTTTACACCAGATACATAGATGCCAATGTAGGGACACAGGAAACACTAAGCAAGGAAGCATGGCCTCTTGGGAAGAACAAAATAGTTCTCCAGAAATAGATCCTGCTTTGAGGGGCATCTGTGAAATGCCTGAAAGGAGTTCACACTAATATCCTAAGGAAACCCAATGAGACGCAAGAGACTACAAATACGCAGTTTAAAGAAATGAGGGAAAGCATAGATGACATGAATGAGAAGTTCCTTGAGGAGATGGACATTATTAAGGAAGAACCAATCAAATTTTGGAGAGGGCTGGTGTTGCCTGGCGGGTAAAGCCACTGCCTTCAATGCAGTGGCCCCAGCTGCTCCACTTTTGATTCAT
This sequence comes from Oryctolagus cuniculus, assembly GCF_051225735.1. Classification (NCBI taxonomy): domain Eukaryota; kingdom Metazoa; phylum Chordata; class Mammalia; order Lagomorpha; family Leporidae; genus Oryctolagus; species Oryctolagus cuniculus. The sequence goes on from NC_142868.1 coordinate 94,998,741, forward strand.
ATCCCTGCTATGGCCTGGGAAAGCAGCAGATGATATCCCAAGTGTTTGGCCCCTGCCACCTACTTGGAAGACCCAGATGAAGCTCTTGGCTCCTGGATTAGGTCTGGCCCAGCCCTGGCTATTGCAACCACGTGGGGAGTGAACCAGCAGATCGTAGATCCCTCTCTGTCTTTCCTTTGGGCTATGTAACTCTAACTTTCAAAATAAATAAATTTTTTTTAAAAAAGAAAGTTTGGAGCTGACAACTTCAAACAAAACCAAATAGAATTGAGTTTCAACAACAGAATAGACAAAGCAGAACAAAGAATTTCTGATCCTGCAGATGAGACTTTTGAAATAACCCAGACAAAAATAAAATGAAAAGAATTCTAAAGAATGAAGGAAGCACATGAGACATATGGGATACCATTAAGTGAAGAAATATTGCAAGGATAACTGAAGGAGAAAAGAAGGAAACGGCTTCAAGAACGCACTGAATGAAGTAATAGTTGAAAACTTCCCAAGTCTTGAAGGAGATATGGACATCCAGATATAGGAAGCTCTGACCCTGACCAGATTAAAAAAACATTCTCCAAGTCATGTTATAATTAAATTGTCAAAAGTTAGGGACAAGAAGAGAATCCTAAAGACAGAGAAAAAGGTCAAGTTACATATCAAGGAATGCCTGTTAGAATAGGAGCAGACTTCTCAGCCGAGATCCCACTGGTAAGAAGAGAGTGGAATGATATATTCAAGGTCTTGAAGGAAGAAGACTCCCAAGAATAATATATCTGCAAATCATCCTTTAAAGTTAAGGAGAAAGGAAGCATTTCCCAGATGAGCAAAAATGGAAAGAATTCATCACCACTGGACCTGCCCTACAAGAAATCCTAAAAGGAGTCCTAAATTAGAAGTAAGCATCATGAAAACTCAAGACAGTGTAAATATAGTAGCAGAACAGATACACCAAAAAGAAAGAAAGGAGATGCCATCCTTATCATGATAGGTAGCTAACAAAATGTAAACAGGAAGAAACAGAATACATGAAACAATCAGTAATTAGTTAACAAAATGACAGGAGTCATTTCTTATCTACCAGTATTAATCTTGAGGGTAAATGGGTTAAATTCCCCTGTTGAGAGATATAAATCGGCTGAATGGATTTTTTTTTTTTTTTTTTTTTGACAGGCAGAGTGGACAGTGAGAGAGACAGAGAAAAAGGTCTTCCTTTGCCGTCGGTTCACCCTCCAATGGCCGCCGTGGCCAGCACGCTGGGGCCGGCACACTGCGCTGATCCGATGGCAGGAGCCAGGTGCTTCTCCTAGTCTCCCGTGGGGTGCAGGGCCCAAGTACTTGGGCCATCCTCCACTGCACTTCCGGGCCACAGCAGAGAGCTGGCCTGGAAGAGGGGCGCCCCGACCGGGACTAGAACCTGGTGTGCCGGTGCTGCAAGGTGGAGGATTAGCTTAGTGAGCCGCGGCGCCGGCCATGTACAAGTGGACTTTAAGAAGCTCATGGAAAATGGAATTAAAGGACAAGCATATTTGGGTACAAAACGTTTTGAAATCCACATATAATTTTTTTCATAATGCAGGTTTCCCATGACCTCTTTGAAAGAGCCATTGCACAGCAGGTGTTTCACATTCCAAAGTCAGCTCCGGCTTCCCCACCAAAGCCTGCTCCTCAGTCTCCCCACTTCCCTACGAGGCAGCTTCATTCTTCAATTCCGCGGTCACATCACCACGGGGTCACCTCCGACTTCTCTCGTTTCTCCAGCCCCTCATCCGGATTGTCGGTGAATCCTGCTGATTCAAGCTTGAAGCTACATCCGGAATCTGGACTCTTCTCACTAGCTTCTCAGAATCACCCTGGCCCAAGCCATCACCTCCTGCTTGTGCTGTTCCCTGCCCCCTGCATCAGCCAGAATAATTATTTTAAGAATGAGGTCACATCAAGTCACGTCTCTGCTCAGAACCTGTAAGTTCCCACCTGACTTAGAGTAAAATCCAGTGATGCTACAGAGGCCTACAAGGCCCTCCACAACTGGGGCCCTGCACTCCTCTGGCGTCACCTTCTCCTCTCCGCTGCCACTGCCCTGGTTGTTCTCGGTCCTCGAGGTCTGCCAGTCTCAGCTTGCTCACCCTATACCACCCACACCATCCCCAGCTGATTCTTGATCCAAAGGTGTTCAATCCAAGTTAGGATCCTTTGGTACAACCCTTTGTTAAAGTGGTGACACAGTTTGTCTTACTTTGTACAGAATTTTCCAGTTCGCACCTTGGAATCCACCCTTGCTGTTCCTTCTACCCGGATTATTGCCCCCCAAGAAATGCCTATGGCCCCCTTTCTCTTCTCTTATTCCTCTGTAGCCTTCATTATCAGAGGGGCCCTTCCTGGCCACCTGCTCTGTGCTGGGACCCAACCCCACCCACTTCCCAGAGACTGCCTTTGAAGTCCATTCTTTTGGCTTGTTGTCCTGCCCTTACACCACCTGGCATTGAGAAATCCCCACAGAGCTGCACTGGGGTTGTTCATTGTGGCATCCCAGCACAGAGCAGTGCCCAGCACTTGCTGGGAATTGGAGAAGGGTTTGTTGACTGAATAATTTCCTCCTGCATCCTCTCCTCTACTGCTCTAGATTTTTTTTTTTAACTTGAGAACTGTCCTCTATCACATTTGTCTCAAGAACACCTGCACTATCTCTTTAAAGGAACTTTCTCTTTGGAATCTTGGCACAAGAGACCAGGGGACTGTCAGCTCTGCCATTTTTTTCTCCCGAGGAGACAAAACCAATAAAATTACCTGCTTGGATTGATTGGCAGAGGAGAAGATTCACAGTTTACCTTTCAAAATTATTATCTCCCATGGCAATTCCAATTCTCATTTCCCCAAGAGAGTCTACAGGCTGTGGGTTCCAAAATCTGGACCGCTTATTTTTGCAAGAGCCCGTGCGCTATTCCTGTGTGGAACCTTGAAGCAAGATTCATTCCAGCTAGCACTGGCTTCCCCCTGTGCAGTGTGTGGCTTTTTATAGCTCTTCCAACAAGCAATGGAGCTTTCACTTATCTCCCTCCTCTAACACTGCTGTCCTCAAAGTGATAGACATTCAGTAAGTTTTTAAATTGTTCTAGCTCTTTATTTTTTAAAAAAGATTTTATTTATTTATTTGACAGTTTAAGTGACAGAGAGAAGGAGAGCCAGAGAGAGAGAGAGATCTTTTATCACTGGTTCACTCTCCAAATGGCTGCGAGAGCCAGGGCTGGGTCAGGCTAGCTGAAGCCAGAAGCCAGGAACTCCATCCATCTCCCATGTGGGTATTAGGGACCCAAGTACTTGGACTATCTTCTGTTGCTTTCCCAGGTGTATTTGCAGGGAGCTCGGTGGAAAGCAAAGTAGCCAAGACTCCAACCAGCACTCTGATATGGGATGCCAGGATTGCAAGCAGTGGCTTAACTGACTGTACCACAAAGTGGCCCTATTTCATTTTTTTTTCTTTTAAAGGTTTATTTATTTATTTGAAAGGTGGCAGCAGCAGAGGGCAGGGACCTTCCATCTGCTGATTCACTCCCCAAATGTTTGCAACAGCTGGGGTTGGGCCAAGCCAAAGCCAAGAACCAGGAATTCCACCATTATGTATGGTGGGAGCTCAAGTGCTTGAGCCGTCATCTGCTCCCTTCCCAGGTACATTAGCAGGGAGCTGGATCAGAAGCAGAGTAGCCAGGTCCTGGGGCATCCTGAGCAGCAGCTTAACCAGCTGTGCCAACACCTACCCAGTGCTTTAGTTCTTATATTAGGTTTTGTTAGCACCCCATGATCTGTTAAAGTGACAGCACATCTTAGGGTGACTAATACATCCTGACTTTTTCAGTTTTAGCACTAAAAGGTCTGTATCCTAAGAAAGCTCTCAGTCCTTGCCACACCAGGATGATCAGTCAGCTTACATCGTCATGTGTTAATAGTCTCTGTAATTTGAAATGTTGACACTAAACTGTAGTTGAAGATATTCATTCAATACTACTTATTTACATAGTAAACAAAAATGAACTCCTGCTCTCATGGAACTTACCATTCCGTACTGGTGGGAGAAGGGGCAAGTAAGCAGTGGATAACAGACAAGTAACACATGTGAAAGCTTCAAATGGTTTTAAGTGCTACAGAGAAAGTCAGACATAATAATGGAATTGGTGTGGGGCTGTGAGAAGCAGGTGCAGGCATCTACCTAGCAGTAAGGAGTCCCATATTGGAGTGCCTGGGTTTGATACCCAGATCCAGCTCCTGAGCGCAACTTCTGGCTGTTGCAGACCCCGGATGCAGCAGTGATGGCTCAAATAATTAGGTCCTTGCCGCCCACATAGGAGACTCGAACTGAGTTTTGGCTCCTGGCCTCAACTCAGCCCAGCCCCAGCCCCAGCCCCTACCCCTGCTCCTATGGGCCATAGGGAAATAAACCCACAAATGGGAACTCTGTCTCTGTGCCTCTCAAATAAATAAATGGAAAAAATTAAGTATATAGAAAAGTGGAATTAGTATGAATTCCACTAACAGATGGGGAAAAGAGGCAAGAATCAACTTAAAATTTACTGTATTTGAGTAAAATTGACATGTTTTTTATCAGATTATTGTTGATAGCCCTTGCCTATATTCCTGATGAACTATGGTCTTTTAACTTTTTATTCGTGGAAATTTCTATTTAGTGGAGCAGTAAGTCTTTGTAATGTAAACTCAAAATATGTTATCTCAAAATTTCTTAAAAAAGAATCAAGAATTCTTTTGTACATTTATCTTCAAGATGCCTACTACAGACAACTAGGGCTACCCTATAGTGGTCTGATGTATGAGATAGGAGTTTAAGAGAGATCAGGGCTACAAATACAAATGTAGACAACTTCAAGCTAGACATGGCATTGCATTTTGAAAGGGAAAACTGGAAAAGGCAGAAAAGCTGGTTAGAGATCAAAGCCTGAGGCAATTTCCCAGAAGGGTTGGAGTGTCCAGCACACACACGCACACACAGACACACACACACACAGCCCTGCAGAATGTAAAGAGGGAAAACGCAGAGGCTGATACTATACAAGCCGACTGAAAACAAATTATTTTGAGAGTGATTAAGTGGATGAAATGAAGGTTGTTTCAAGAAAAAAAAAAAGAGAGAGAGAATTGATGGTTTTCTTTGGGCTCCTGGCACTGATTTTGAAAAAAAATTGTCATAATATTGATATAAAACAAAGCCCCAGGGAGGGCACTGTGTTGCAGTAGGTTAACTCATTGCTTGGGATCCCACGCTGGAGCCCTGGTTTGATAACAGCTCCTCTGCGCATCTGATTCAGCTTCCTGCTAATGCATCTTGGAAGCAGTGGGTAGCCCTCTCTCTCTGCCACTCTGCCTTTCAAACAAATAAATACATCCGCAGCTACCTACATCAGTACTTCTGAAAATTCAGAAGTGCCTAAAATATGTTAGTTAGATAACCTCTCTTCAGAACAAAATAATATGAATATAGCATATCTAGAGATTGGATAGGAAAAATATGAATGGAGGAAAAAGACTAGGGCAAATCATTTATTTTTATTTATTTATTTGACAGAATTATAGATAATGAGAGAGAGAGACAGAGAGAAAGGTCTTCCTTCCATTGGTTCACTCCCCAAATGGCTGCTACGGCCAGCGCTGCGCAGATCTGAAGCCAGGAGCCAGGTGCTTCTTCCTGGTCTCCTGTGGGGGTAAAGGGGCCAAAACACCTGGGCCATCCTCCACTGCCCTCCCAGGCCACAGCAGAAAGCTGGGCTGGAAGAGGAGCAACTGGGACTAGAACCCAGCGCCCATATGGGATGCTGGTGCCACAGGCGGAGGGTTAACCAAGTGAGCCACGGCACCGGCCCCCCAAATTATTTATTTTAAAAAGGTGGAAATTAAGCTACAGGAATAAAGTTAAAAGACAAGGAAGAAAAAATACAAAAAGAGTGAGCATTCATATTTAAAAATCTAACAAAGAGAAGAAAACTACTCCCATTAGAAAAATGAGCAAAGGATACAAATGGGAAATTTAAAGAGAAATACAAATGTTCATTAAGCACCACTTAAGATGTGCACTGATATTGCAAAAGAAAACACCATCGGGGGCCGGCGCTATGGCACAGTGGATTAAAACCCTGGCGTGAAGCGCTGGCATCCCATATGGGTGCTGGTTCGAGTCCCGGCTGCTCCTCTTCCAATCCAGCTCTCTGCTATGGCCTGGGAAAGCAGTAGATGGTGCCAGTCCTTGGGCCCCTGCACCTGCATGGGAGACCCAGAAGAAGCTCCTGGCTCCTGGCTTCAGATCGGCACAGTTCTGGCTATTGTGGCCAGTTGGGGGATGAACCATCGAAGACCTCTCTCTCTCTCTCTGCCTCTCCTCTCTCTGTGTAACTCTTTCAAATGAAAATAAAAAGAAAACACAATCAACCACAACCTTGCTAATTAGAGAAACTATCTAAAACATTATCCCATTATTGAAAATGAATTTTTAAAGGACTAGATTTGAAGTGTAGATAGGTATGACCCAAAATATTAATCGTGGTTTTACGCTGGATGGTGATGATGTAGGGAAGGAGTTAGCTAGCAAGAAGGAGCCCTTCCTGGCACCCCCATACATCCCCTTTCCTGTGCAGTAGAAAACCACAGCTTCTGCAAAACTACCAGAGCTGGCACCAACCGAAAACGTCCAAGATGGCTGCCCGGTGTGTCCCTGCAATGATCTTTAGTTCCTTATACTGGGATTATAATGAAATTATCACGGCTGACACTCCTACTGCCGTCATGCATCGGACACCATGGCACTCCCAAGATTTTCAAAAAAGTGCAAGGAAATGGGCAGTACAGAGCTCCACACCCAACTCTGCCCCTTATGACCACATGATTAGACACCTCCCTAGGCACCACTTCCTGTGCCGCTGGACTGAACCTCCTCCGGTCCGGCTCTGGCTGGAGTACACCCGCACCTGCTGGGTGTGAACTTTCACTTTGCTTGCAAATAAATCTTGTTTCTCTGCTGACCATTACCTACCTCTTGTCCCCGAATTCTGGACCCAGCCGCCCCATGTCAATGAGGTATCACTGATTTTAATATTTTTTCTCCTTTTCCACATTTTTTCAGATTTTTTGACAGCAACTAGGAGTGATTTCGGGTGAAGATTTTAATCTTATTTTTGTGCAAAGCGATCGCCTGGCATGATGTGTGTGAAATAAAATATTGATGTCATACTCCCATTTCTTAAGCGGACTGTGTATTTCCCAGATGTGGATCATCATGGTTATATCAAGGCTTGCCTCCCTTTCTTAGAGTCTTGCCATCACTTTGTTCCCACAGAGAGAGGGGAATTAGAAATAAAATATCCTGATGTTTGCAAGGAAAGCTTCCTAGAGTGGCGCGCTTTCTTTCCAGACCCCTGTGCCGCACAAGGCTGCCTTGCAGTGCTGAACACACTGTTGCCACAGACAGCGCTGGCATTAAGTTGCCTCACATACACACCACGTGGCCTATTTGGTGACTGCTGTCGCGCACATGGGCAGATGCTTCAAAAAGTTCGTCAAAAACTGGCACTATCTTTTCATTCCATTTCTCCATGAAGGTTTTGACGCCCCCAGTCCCCTCCTATACGTGAGTAGGGAGTCCTTGGTCCTCCATCTTCCGCCACTGTTTTATATACGTCAGACCCAAAGTTCTGCTTTTCCCCTTCGATGGAAAGAATTCCAAAGAAATGTTCGGAACAGAGGCCAGAACTGTCGCATAGCGGGTAAAGCTGCTGTTTGCGCTGCCAGCATCCCATGTGGCCGAGGGTTCGAGTCCCGACTGTTGCACTTCCGATCCAGCTGCCTGCTACTGCGCCTGCTGGGATAACCCAACTCCCTGGGCCCCTGCACCCACGTGGGGGCCCCACATGAAGCTCCTGGCTCCTGGCTCCGGCCTGGTCCTTACGGCCATTTGGGGAGATGAACCCGCGATGGAAGCTCTCTCTGCACTCTCTCTGTAACTCTGCCTCTCGGAGAAACAAATACGTCTTTAAAAGCAAAACCAAAACTCCGCCGGCCTTCCTGAAAGCACGCCGTCGGGATGGGGCTCTGAGGCGCCCGTCTTCCCACGGCCTCCCCGGGCGCCCCCAGCTCTCCTCAGCGTCTCCTCAGCCGCGGCGGAGAGGCCCCGCCCGCCGTGACGTCACACGCGCGCCGCGCGCCGCGCGCCGCGCCTCCTGTCAGAGGCAGCCATTGTTCGGCGGCTGGCGCCGGCCTCGCTGGGGCCGGGTCCCTCCTGTCCACCTTGCGAGACGCGGGCTGTCCTTCCAGCGGGGAGAGGGGCCCGGTCCCCGGTTGTGCGCACCCTGGAGCCCTTGGGTGCAGGTCACCATGAGCAAACGGAAGGCGCCGCAGGAGACCCTGAACGGCGGAATCACCGACATGCTCACGGGTTCGTACCGGGCCGGGCCCGCCGGCTTCCTTCTCTCCTGCCGCCCCGGTGCCTTCCCTCCCTCGGCTCCTGCCCGGCAGCCTGGTGGGGGCGGTGGGGGCGGCCCCTGCAGCGCGTCGTCAGGCGCGGGGCTGCTGCAGGTGCTCGCCGTCCGTCGAGGCTGCGCAGCCCCCGCGGGTCTCGATTGCTCGGCGCTCGCGTTCACCGGGGCTGCTTGTTGCCTTTGCAGAACTCGCTAACTTTGAGAAGAACGTGAACCAGGCTGTCCACAAGTACAATGCTTACAGGTGGGACGGCATGCGCTCGGGGACGCCCCTGTTTAGTGCGGCGGTACGCTGGGCCGAGGGGCTGGCGGGGCGGGGGCGGGCAAGGCGAGGGTGGTTCCTTACACAATACTTCTGGAAGAATTTGGGCAGAGCTCCGTGGGCTCCCTTCGGATAAGTTCCCAGTTCTGAGTGAAAACCAGTGGAGCCTGTTGTTGGTCCCGTCATCAGACGGGAATTACTGGAAATGCGATGTGTTTGTAAGCCGTAACGAGAGACAGGTCTCCGCTGTGAAATGGATGTGCTCAAAGAGGCACATCTTTCCATCGGGTTGGTCCGTGACTGATCCTGTTACCTTCATGGCTTCTCTCCCCGTCCCTCTCGACATGGACCCAGCCATTGTCACCTCATCCACCTGCTTCCACTCCTTAGCCTGTAAACATGTCCAACTCCCTCCGCTCTCTGCCTTTTTAAGTTCTATTTATTTGGAAGGCAGCCTACCACAGAGAGAAAGAGGTCTAGCATCTGCTGGTACACAAATGACAGGTCAGGGCCAGGCTGAAGCCAGGAGCCAGAAACTCCATCTTGGTCTCCAGTGTGGGTCGTGGGGACTCAAATACTTTGGCTGTCATCTACTGCTTCCTGGGTGTATTAACAGGAAGCTGGATCAGAAATGGAGCATCCAGGACTCTAACCAGTGATCCAGTACAGGATGTGGGCATCCCAAGCATATGTTTATCCTGCTGTGACACAATACCCATCCCATCCCTCAGCTCCTTTTATTTTTTCTTTTAAGATTTATTTTTTTGAAAGACAGAGTTACAGAGAGAGGCAGAGACAGAGAGAGAGGTCTTCCATCCACTGGTTCACTCCCCAGATGGCCACAACGGCCGGAGCTGTGTTGATCCAATGCCAGAAGTCAGGAGCTTCTTCCGGGTCTCCCACATGGGTGCAGGGGCCCAAGGACTTGGGCCATCTTCCACTGCTTTCCCAGGCCATAGCAGAGAGCTGGATCGGAAGAGGAGCAGCCGGGACTAGAGCTTGGCGCCCATATGGGATGCTGGCACTGCAGGCCGGGGCTTTAACCCGCTGTGCCACAGCTCCGGCCCTTCCCTCAGCTCTTAAAAGCAATACTGAAACAATCTTAACTTCCTTCTAGCTAGTGCCTTATCTCTTTGCTTGCGTTAACGTCAGTCTTGTTGAATAATCAGTATTCGGTCTCTGGACTTCACAGTCCTTAGTCATTTCGTATCCCGTTAGAGTGTAGTCGCCATCCTGCCGTTCTCTGGACATGCTCTCACCAACACCTTGTTGGGCTCTCAGCGGCATTCCCCGCTGGCTCGTTCATGAAAGTCTTTTCCGTGGCTTCCAGGAGGACAGTCTCTTCATCTCTTCTCTCTCAGCCTTGATTGCTGATAGTTCCCAGAGATCTGCCCCTGAGCCCTCTTTCTTCACTCTCACGCTTTCCCTGGCAATCCTTCTGTTGTTGGCTTTGAATACAACTTACATCAGTGACTCCACGTATGTGTCTCATTGGGCTTTTCTCCAGGATTTTAGTCCCATAGTCCTTTTATCTCAGCTCTCCCCTTCCTATTCCTATCATAATTCAAAACTGATCATGCTCATTGCTTTCCTTACTACTTCCTGTGACGTCCGATGTGATGTAACTGTGCTGTCGTCCACACACTTGATGATACAGAAATCAGAGGTATTCAGCCCTGTATTCTGGGTGGGTCACAGCAGTCTTCAGAGTGGAGGTGTTTAGCCTTGAAGGAGTTCATCAGGGGACAAGTGAGAGGAAGAACAATTTAGGCAAAGGAAGCAAAGTGTGCCAAGGCATATGCTGATCACATCAGTAATTCAGTTTGCTTATGGGGTGTGGTCTGAGTGGGAGGTAACTCTGTAAAACAGGTGATGCCCCACTGCCCCATTTTGCAAATATGTAGACATGTTCTTTTGTCCTTGATACAATCCAAATACGTCATAGCACACAAAAGGCCTTTCATGTTCTCGTTCTTACTCCCTTTCAGGCTTTTCCTCACAATGCCAGGTACCTGGCACTACTTGCCTCTTCTGAAGTAATCCCCTCCATACACTGCCCTTGGCCGACGACTCCTTAACCTTTAAATATGTCCTTTCCACTGTCGTCATCGTTATATGTTCATAAAGAAGTTGAATTCCAAACCTAAAGGTCTGTGTGTGCTAGAACAGAAGGAAAATGCAAAGTTCCAAAGACTGTCCCAATATTTATGCTCTTGACTTACCTTTCTGTCAACATTGACACAAAACCGTATTTCCCGTTGAAATTATGGACAGGATGCCGTCAGTGAGCTCCTGAGGTATACTCCATCACCAGATTGCTGAGTTGGATAGTTGGATATGTGTGGAGGTGGGCAAAATAACAGGTCACTGCTTTTATGCTGAACTGAAACGGGAGCAAATTTTTTTTTTTTTTTTTTTTTTACAGAACTGGTATAAGGACATCAGTGAATACAGTTTAAAACCATGAATTCTCAAGTAATCATCCATGAGGAGATTTGGAATCTTAATAATTCAAACACATGTTTTTATGAAACAGTGTTGAGCAGTTCCTTTTTTTTTTTTTTTTTAAAGATTTATTTATTCGAGAGGCAGAGGCAGAGAGAGAGAGAAAGAGAGATCTTCCATCCACTGGTTCATTCCCCAATTGGAGCTGTGCCATTCCGAAGCCAGGAGCTAGGAGCTTCTTCCAGGTCTCCCATGCGGGTGCAGGAGCCCAAGGACTTGGGCCACCTTCTACTGCTTTCCCAAGCCATAGCAGAGAGCTGGATTGGAAGTGGAGCAGCCGGGGCTTGAACTGGCACCCATATGGGATGCCGGTACTGCAGGCTTTACCTGCTATGCCACAGAGCCACCCCAAACAATTCCTAAAAACCAGGTATTTAGGGGGAAAAGGGTTCCAATGGTATTTTCTCCTTGTTCCCACCAAAAAAGGAAAGAATGCTGGTCTCCTGAATAAAGTTATCCTCAAATGTGAGAATTTTCAAGATACTTTAAAAAGTTAGCAATGTGGTAGGTGGTCTATTAGTTCATCTAAGTGTTAAGATTTATATAGAACTGAAAAATTAGCTATCTTGGTGAGAAATATGAGCTGGATATTTGCTTTTTTGTATATTGCAGTTTTTTGTATATTGCTTTGCTGAATTTCTAATTGGTTTACTATTTTCTTCCTTATAGAAAAGCAGCATCTGTTATAGCCAAGTATCCACACAAAATCAAGAGTGGGGCGGAAGCTAAGAAATTGGTAAGTTTTGTGGACAAATGGATTGAAGAATTCACTCATGTACAATTTTGATGGCTTTTCACAAAACAAAACTCACCCCTCTGAGGCTGCCTTGACCCACACAAGCAGATATCACTGTTCCTGATTTCTTGGAATAATATGTTGTCTCAAGCAAACTCTTTAAGCTCAAACTGGATTTGGGGGAGGATAGATTCAAATTTTTAGATATATACACACACACACACACACATACACACTTAACAGTTTTCTATATGTACATCCTCACACTCTGGATTTAAGCCTGAGTATTAGTTCTTAGGAAGAGTATGGTAATGGAGTGGTGCTAAATCTGGCCCCTAGCTGTCTCCCTGTTGTCCAGGTGTAGGGACTTACATGAGTTGGTGTTAGTTCCCTCCCTACTAATAAACACATGAGTTGGTGTTAGTTCCCTCCCTACTAATAAACACATGACTAGCCCCTCCCACATTGCGGTGTGCAGCCTGTTCTCTGTAAGGAATTTCCATGAAGCCCTGCACGCTGGTAGTCTCAGTTCCTAGGTCACATCTCATGGTCATTGGTAGTAATACCACTCAGGGTATTGTTCACCTGCATCTCACTAAATGATTCATAGCTCCTCGAACCTAAAGATGTTGGCATCTTGAACAAGATGCCAAACTGACAAAGCTGTTGAATAGACCAAGTCCTAATAGTTATCACCTCCTTCTGTTGTTCTTGATCTGTTTTTTGTTTCACCAAAGTCCTCAGGAATGGAAAAATTATGGAATTAAAAGATAAATTTATTTTGGTACAAAAGATTTTGAAATCCATATGTAGCAAGGAGTCTTTAAAAAGCTTTGTATGGCCGGCGCCGCAGCTCACTAGGCTAATCCTCTGCCTAGTGGCGCCGGCACACCGGGTTCTAGTCCCGGTTGGGGCGCCGGATTCTGTCCCAGTTGCCCCTCTTCCAGGCCAGCTCTCTGCTGTGGCCAGGGAGTGCAGTGGAGGATGGCCCAGGTGCTTGGGCCCTGTACCCCATGGGAGACCAGGAAAAGCACCTGGCTCCTGGCTCCTGCCACCGGATCAGCGTGGTGCGCCGGCCGCGGCGGCCATTGGAGGGTGAACCAACGGCAAAGGAAGACCTTTCTCTCTGTCTCTCTCTCTCACTGTCCACTCTGCCTGTCAAAAAAAAAATAAATAAATAAAAAATAAATAAATAAATAAATAAAAATAAAATAAAAAAAGCTTTGTATGGATTTCAAAAATTTTTTTCGCCAAAATAAACTTATAATTTAATTCCATTTTCCATGAGCTTTTTGAAACACTCTCCTATTAATCTTTGATTGTCTTTAATTCTCATGAAAGCTTTAAAAGTGTGGACCACACTGTTGTTATATTTTCATCCTTCAAAGTTACATTACCATAAATCTTGTACATCTTATTATTGAGTGATGAATTACCCACAATAATCATATGCCACCTCTAAATCTTGAATTTGTGATTAAAGATACAAATAATGTTTTGAGATATAGGTTTTAAGTTCTTTGTGCCACAGACAATTCTTAGTCTATCATCTCCAAATAAACTAGCCAAGAAAATTGTAAATACAGCAGACTGAATCCTCTCAGTTCCTGTCTTGGTGAATGGACCCAGTGTAAACCTCATGCACCACTCTTTCCATCCTTTATCACCATAAACTTCCTTTTTTGCTTCTTACCAATAGTCTGCCCATTTATAAGAGAAAGATTTCAGGTATCTGTATCAGGGAAATTTATATAGAAATTTCAGTTCTAAATAAAACTTAACACTCTCTGTAGAGGGAAAAATAGTTACTTTTTATCTTCTGTTATAGGTAATAAGAAACCAGGACTAAGAAATCATTTCCCTTTTCTAATATATTTTGCTCCCTAAATATTATTTTTTAAATTTATTTGAAAGGCAAGGTTACAGAGAGAGAGACAGAGAGATCCATTTATTTTCAGAATTTTAGTATGCATTAGTAATATGAGGACATTTATTAAACATTAAATAAATAAAAAATATAGGAGGATAACTTAGGGCTGATAGGCATTAGGAAGTAATTAGCACATCTGTTGAATGTTTAAAAAGCACCAATGAATGTGAAAAAAAGTTCAACTTCAATAATTAAAGTTGCAAATTAAAGCAAGACACTCTGTAGTGCCTCTCCATTTATCAAATATACTATGCAATGTGGACATAGATGTGAGATAAAAGGACACTCATTTACTGTCTTCACTTCAGAAGCAAGGATGATTTGGCAGAATGCTGGCAAAATCTCTCTGACCCAACAGTTTCACTTTGGGGAATTTGTCCTAAGGCAACCAAAGATATGTATGTGAGGGAGTCATTACTTGGTCATTTTTGAGCACCAGTATGCCAGGCGTCAGGGAGAAGCTGTGTCTGGGGGCTTGTGTCCTAGAGCAATGCTTCCAGGACAGCAAGCATAAACCCTGTTTGGCTGCTGAGATCTTGAAATGTGGCCAGTGTAAATGAAGAATTAAGTTTTAAGTTGTAATTCATTTAAACTTAAGTTGTCCCACGTGGCTAATGTACATGTTGGACTGTGCAGCTTTAGAGCCTTAGTTCTCAAAATGTGGTGCCTCAGGCAGCAGTAGCTGTTACTACCTTGGAACTTTAGAAACGCAGCGTGTTGGCTCCACCCAATACAGCAAATCAGAAACTCGAAGGTGGGCCTTGGCATTCTGTGTTTTAACAAGTTGGGGGTGGGAGTGAGGAACGCAAAAGCGTGAGAACCTTGACTCTGAAGGAACCTGACAGCCTTGTTACGACGTCAAATAATTGTTACCTGAAGGGTACTTGCTAAGTAAATTATTATGCATTCATACAATGATATATTATGCAGCCATTAAAGATGCTACAGTTTTATTTCTTTGATGATATGGAAATGTGCTCATTATGTATTAAGAAAAATTGTGTATAAACATAATTCTAATTCTACTTATAAGCAGGAACAGCTAATGGTTAGGGCATGAGGTTACAGTTGATTTTAAGTTTCAGGGCAGGGAAATTGGCAAGGGTTTTTTTAAAAAGATTGTTTTTATTATTTGAAAGAGAGGGGTCTTCCATCTGCTGGTTCACTCACCGAATGGCCGCAACAGCCAAAGATGAGCCATTCCAAAGTCAGGAGCCTCGAGCTTCTTCTGGGTCTTCTCATGGGTGCAGGGCCCAAGGACTTGGGCCATCCTCTGCTGCCCTGACAAGTGATTTTAATAGTCTTTTAAAAAATTTGTTTGAGACACACACACACAGAGCACACCCCCACCTGTTTTTTCACTCCCTAAATGCCCACAGCAGCCAGGGTTGGGCCAGGCCAAAGCTGGGAGCCAGAAACTCAGTCCAGGTGTCCTATATGGGTGGCAGGAGCCCAACTACTTCAACATCACCTGCTGCCTCCTGGAGTGCACATTAGCAGGAAGATGGAATAAGGACAAACACAGGTACTCTGATACGGGTTGCAGAAATCCTAACTCATGGGTTAGCCACGAGGCAAACACCTCGGGGGTCACTTTTCTGTGCACTTCATTTCAAAACTTCTCACTTCTCACTTTCGATGACTCAGCAAGCATTGTATTTATATAACTTCTCTATTTTTAATTTCCTTGTAGCCTGGAGTAGGAACAAAAATTGCTGAAAAGATTGATGAGTTTTTAGCGACTGGAAAGTTGCGTAAACTGGAAAAGGTAAACATTGTAACCTACTTGTGTATGTTTCTAGCTGTAGTGTCTGTCTTTTTGGCAACTCTCATGTAGCAACCTTGCAGGGTGATTGAAGACACACTTGGGAGACTCAGAAGGAAGAGATGAGTATTCTGTTTTTAAAAATGTAAATGTTGTTCCTATAAAGTGTTCCTGTGTTTTATGTGGCATTTGAGAGATTGTTAGCAACTCTAATAGTTTCCTTCTCATGTTTACTAACATTCAGAAGAGATTATAAACTTTGACTAAAAGATTGTTACATTTTAGAATTTCTGTGTGTGAATTCTCCCAAGCATTTTTGTGGTTTTATTTCACCCTTTTAAAAGTGTTGGAAAATTGAAAAATGCAGACAATGGATGTCCAGTTTTTGCCACAAAAATGACTGTGAGATAATGCATTTGCTAATTAGCTAGACTTAACTATTCCACAGTGTGTGTATACTTAAACGTTACATTGTACATGATAAACAAATATAATTATATCTGTCAGCCAAATTTTTTAAAATATTGAATAAATTAGAGATAAGATATTTTCAGCTGCTCCATTATTCACTTGTAACAGCCTTGGTTAAATGTAAATAATTGTGCTGTGCAGGCAAATGTAAATGTCTCGTCACATTTCTTAGCATATTGGTGTATTTCCTATAAGATCATTTGAGTCCTCAAAGCATTTGTCAATCATTGTTGGGCTTTTCTTTTCTTAAAGATTCGTCAGGATGATACGAGTTCATCTATTAATTTCCTGACTCGAGTTAGTGGCATTGGGTAAGAACTACTTTTTAAGCCCCATCCATGGCAGATGTCACCTTGACCTTCATGAACCCAGTTTGATTTTCTGGCCAGAAATAATCTGTCCTTCCTCCGTACCCCAGCACTTGCCCTGTGTATATCTTGTTGCCTGCTCCAGATTGTGCCTTTTTGCTTCTCTGAGCATTTTATCTTAAGCATTTACGTTTTCCCATAGTCCCTTATGAATTTGGAACACTCAAGCATTTTTTAAATGAAGGAATCTTCATCTTAACATTTGAGGGGTGGATGTTTGGTTTAGTGAATGTGGCACCCATGTCCCATGTGGAGTTCCGGGGTTCAGATCCTGGCTCCACTTCCAATTTAGCTTTCTGCTGACGTACTCCCTATGAGGCAACAGGTTATGGCTCAGGTACATGGGTCCCTTCCACCCACATGGGAGATGCGGATTGGATTCTGAGCACCTGGCTTCTACCTGACCCTAGGCCTGGCTGTTGCAGGCATTTGGGGAGTAGTAAACCAGTGGATGAGATCACTCACTCACATAGTCTCTGTCTCAAATAAATAAAAATAAATAGTCAAAAAAATTTTAAGAGAATTTGAGCTAGTGCAAAAGGGGTCATTTTTGACTCTAGACAAAGTAAGCATTGACATTGGAAAATTAAGGCTCTAATGCTTTACTTATCTCTCATCTTTACAGTATAAGACATTCCTTTAGATACATGATTATGGTCTATTTATTTGTTTCATTTATTGGAAAGGCAGAACTACAGAGAGAAGGAGAAAGATCTTCCATTCATTGATTCATACCCCAAAGGCCTTCATCAGCCAGGGTTGGGCTCAGGTTGAAGCTAGGAGCCCCAAACTCCATTTGGGTGTTCAGTGAGGGTGGCAGGGACCCAAGCACTTGAGCCATTAAGTACTGCCTCCCAGAATGCACACTGACAGGAAGTTGGATCAGAAATGGAGGCAGGACTCGAACCTGAGCACTCCAGTATGGGACGTGGGCAACCCAAGCAGCAACTTAACCACTGGGCCATGATACCCATCCCTGCTGCCCCTGAAATGCTGTCAGCATTTTCAAGAAAAGTTATTCTAAAATATATTAAATTTTTAATCCTAGCATGCTGAAAATAAGCTTGATTCCTTGGGAACACAAGGCCATTATGAAGTTTTCATGAAAAAGTGTTTTAGAAAACATTTGTCAAATTATCTTCTTTTTCCAGGCAATAAAACTGAAAGTTGGCCGGCGCCATGGCTCACTAGGCTAATCCTCCGCCTTGCGGCACCGGCACACCGGGTTCTAGTCCGGTCGGGGTGCCGGATTCTGTCCCCGTTGCCCCTCTTCCAGGCCAGCTCTCTGCTGTGGCCAGGGAGTGCAGTGGAGGATGGCCCAAGTGCTTGGGCCCTGCACCCCGTGGGAGACCAGGAGAAGTACCTGGCTCCTGCCATCGGATCAGCATGGTGCGCCAGCCGCAGCGTGCCGGCCGCGGCGGCCATTGGAGGGTGAACCAATGGCAAAGGAAGACCTTTCTCTCTGTCTCTCTCTCTCACTGTCCACTCTGCCTGTCAAAAAAAAAAAAAAAAAAAAAAAAAAAAGAAAACTGAAAGTTGCAGAGAGAAAGGGGGTTAATAGTGACAGGATTAGAACTCCTGTCGCCTGACTGCAGATTCAGCTGGTTCTTCTTTACCGTGGTGCCTTCCTAACATCAGTATTGGCTTCTGTACCACACTGTAGTGTGATGTTTGGACCTGCTGTTGATTATATGGCTTTATTCATCCCAAAACACTCTGTGTGGCCCCAGACTATTGTGTTTTTGTGTGTGTGCGTGCATAGTGTATGTGTGTGCACGCCTATGTGTGTGTGCCTGTGTGTATGCACACGTGTGTGTATGTGTGTGTGCACACATGTGCATGTATTTCTTTCTGTTCCCTGTTCCCACTTTATTATACGATACATTTGTGCAGTAGAGAGTCAGGCAGTCTGAGTACTGGTCCCAGTGCTGCCACCAACGAGATTTGTAACCTTTGCAAATGACTTCATCTTTCTAGCCTTCAATGTTCCCTATAAAATGAGAAGACTGGGCCGCTCTCCTAAGTTTCTGCAGCCTCTCCTATTTTATAGGAACATCTTCAGTCGATTCTGATGTCCTGATTGATTTATATGAACACAGCAATCACAGTGAGCTTTATAAGCCTAAACCAAAGTTTGTCACTACCTTGCCCAGTACCTGCTAATAGCCTCCCAGTATACTCAGAATAAAACCCAAACTTAGCCACCATGACTTCAAAAGTATGAGTGTGAACTCTGCCTACACTCAGTTCTGTTTGTTACTGTCTCTTACATCATTCTAGCCAAACTAGTTTTTCTCTTTTCTTGAACAAGGTATGCTCATGGCAGCCTTAGGGCCTTTGACTAATTGTATCCTTTGCCTAAGACACTTTCCTCTGATCCCTGAAATAGCTGGCTGTTTGTCATTAAAATCTCAGCTTAACCATCATCTCAGAGGCTTTCCCTTACCACCCAGTCTAAAGCAGACTCAGCCTCTCATGTTAGTTTGAATTCATCTACCCGAGTTTTCTTGTGTATATGTATGTATTGTTGCTCACTACAGTGTAAGTGTGTAAAGACCATTGCTCTTACTTGTCTTATTCCTGCTATGTTTTCAGCACCTACAAGTATATATGGTACATAACAGGCCTTAGTAAATCTTAGTTGAATGAATGAGTGGTTTCCAAGGGTCTGTGTGTCTGTGCCAGCTAGGTGTTTCATGTCCTACTTTGCAGTTATTTTCTTAATAATTGGAGTTTCAGAAATTCCTGCCTTGGATAAAATTGAAAAGTACCAAGGAATCATGCAACATTTTTCAGCCTGTGTGTTTAGCTTAGTACCCACGGTTTATGCTTGATAGTGGAATATACAGTTGGTTATTTGAATCAAGGATCCTGAGTTTTACCTTATACTAAGACAGTGCTTTTCTTTTGTTGTAGTCCATCTGCTGCAAGGAAGTTTGTAGATGAAGGAATTAAAACATTAGAAGGTGAGTAAAACATTAGGTCACTAATTCCAGGGTAAATGAGGCCCTGAAAAACTGTTAATGATCTGCCACACTCAAACTTTAAAATCCCTGGACACAAATAATAATATGTTCTTTGTTACACTTCAGTAGAGAGTAGGTTTAGGGTATAATTTATATTACCACCTTAAACATTTTTAGAGGGGTGGGTGTTTGTAACACAATAGATTAAGCCACTGCTTTGGACAGCAGCGGTTTAGGTCCTGGCTTCTCCACTTCTGACCCAGCTTCCTTCCAGTGCACCAAAGCAGTGGGTGATAGCCCAGGTTCTTGGGTTTCTCCACCCACATGGCAGACTTGGACAGAGTTCAGGGCTTCTTGGCTTCAGCCTGGCCCAGCCCAGGCTGTTGTGGCCATTTAGGGAATGAACCAGTGAATGAAAGATCGCTATCTCCCTCTCTCCCCTCTTTCTGTCACTCTGCCTTTCAAATAGGTAAATTAATTAAAAAATAATTTAGGTTCGTAACTCTGGAAAAATTCAAGAAGAGGCTTCCTGGTTTAAAGATAATGAAATAGTAATCATTGGCAGATTTTTAAAAGATTTAGATTTTCTTGTGTTCAGTAAAATTTTAGAAAACTAAATCTTATACATCAGACTAAAGGCTAAGTCATGTATACTTAAGAAAGATTCTATATAAGATTTCCAATGCTTATTGAAGAAATATTTTCCTTACGCCTAGTATAGCAATCTTTTAAATATAATTGAGTCCTTTATCTTTTTCAAAGATATATGCCATATGTATGGATTCACTGCAGTGAATCTAGAATTTGGGATTTAGTGCAACTGTCATAAGCAACCCAAATGGTTAAGTGGTGAGGTTTTTTTGACTTGGGCTTGAGCCCTCCTCCCCCCACTTATCAGAATGAGTGAGCATGGTGCTTCAGCTTCCTGCTACAAAATGGATATTTCTGTCTCAAGTGATTTAACATAATATTTGCAAAGCACTTAGCAGGATGCTTGGTGCACACAGTAAATACTTAAAACAGTACTTGATTTTTTTAGGAGGCATGATTAGTTAGAGATATTAGTGCATTAAGGATTCCTGTGAGTTCCATGGCTGGAAAATGAACTGTCCATGTGCCTCCTAGAGGGTTGTACTTTTCTGTTTGTGGCATACTCAGTGTCTCTGATATCTGAGGGAAAGGATGGGCTAAGGGTGGCAAGAATGTATATGTTTCTCAAATATAATCAACTGCATCTCTTGGTATTGTCAAGGAGCCACCGTTCTGGTTTTTGTATTGTTTTACACAATATGTAGACATGTAATATAACTTGATCTCTACTCAACTTTCAGATATTTCAGTGTTTTCTGTGTGCATACAACCATAGGAAATATACTCCATTTGTCATACTTACTTTTCTCCATTTTATACCTCCAAAGGAAACATATATTAGAATGTAAAAGCAATTATGGGAATCACTTTTGAAGTATACTTATATTGCTGTTTCTTTAGCAAGGCTCATTACTATACTCAGGCCCAGTAAAAAGAACACCCAGTGAAACTAAGTCACTTAGACCCAAGATGCTATATTGTGACAGCTTTTTTAAATGAAAAAATGTAGATAATACTTTTCTTCTCAATAGAGTTCTTACTATGTTGTCTGCACAAGCTGATACTCAATGGTAGTTGTGTAAAGGTGTGAATGAACAAATGAACAGCATCAGTGACCCTAGTTAGCCATAAGACATTCAGAAGCTGTGGTTACTGTTGCTGCTATGAACAGTAAATTAAGCCATGTTGGTTCTTATAAGATAGCCAGTGAAGTACAGGTAAGGTCCTGGTGCATCTGTCTATCTCTCTTGTAACTAATGGAAATTTCAACAGTAAGTAAAAAGGATCATTAAATCAACTGTTAGGATTTATTACATTGATTAGAGTTTTAGTTCCTAATATCAGAAATTTTTTTTCTCACGGTGTTTTCAAAGTCATTTCAATGTATTTTCCCCCCAGGAATTCTTTATTTAAAAAGGTCATTGAATTTAGTATCTTTTTTTCCAAAAAGTGTTTAAATTAACACCTCCACTTTATTTATCTTTGCAGATCTCAGGAAAAATGAAGATAAATTGAACCATCACCAGCGAATTGGATTAAAGTAAGATAGCGAATTTTTTTGATACTTGGATTATGAAAGTAAAATTTTTATAGACATTCTTTTATATACCGTGACAACTCCTTGAACTTAGCTGAAGAAAACCACTTTTTAGCTCACTGCTTGGATTTGTTACAGACTGCCTTAGAGTATGTTCACACATTTTGTTACTCCTTTCCAGTTTGTTTACTTGTTTTGAGGATTTCCCTCATTCTCTTGACCTTAGCAGGGGACTTGCTCTTAAAATACCTAGAATTGAGTGCATCACAGTGCATGTTTCTTTCATGCCTGCATTGTACTAAGCACCATACTAGGTCTGGGGTAAGAATATAATGAAGTTTAGGGTAGCTCTTAAGGAGTTTATAGTCTACCTGAGAAGAGCATGAAGTGTGTCAATGTGAATTTACATGAACATGGAAAGCCAAATTAGCAAAAAAAAAAAAAAAGATGAAAGCCCCAAACATGTAAATAACAGTGTAAGAGTGACCACAAGACATGTTTCTATGTCACCATTAATAGTTATTTTTGGAGCAGGTATTGATGTCTACAGTTACAGTCCATACGCACCATGTGTGTCTCCTCTTGTATTGTATAGTCTGGTGGTGATTGAGTTCTAACAACCTTCTGAACTTGCCTGTTGACACCTTACTATAATATTTTTAAATTTGCACTATCATTTTAAAACTTGGAGCCAGTAAGAGGCCAGGGTCGTTTGAGTCCCGCTTCCTTGCATTTGTGTGGAGAATGGAGATTTGAAGAAGCTGGCTGTGGTGAGAACTGGTTTTGAGCAGGAGCATCATCTTTGTTGGTCTTGGGCTTAGGCACTGCTTCGCACTGACACCGTGTCTTCCTAACAGCCTCTTGGAGGTATAACACATATCTCGTATAACTCACCCACTTTTATTATACACGTGGAGTGGTGCAGCCATTACTACAATCACTTCAATTCTTGATTTCCCAGAAAGAACCCCATACTCTTTGGGAGTCATTCCCCATGTCTTGTCGGTGCCCTGCCCCAGGCCTATTAATTTTTCTCTTTACAGATTTTCCTATTCTGGACATTTCTTACATGAGTGAGCACATAGAATACGTAGTCTTGTGAGTGGCTCCTTTCACTTAACATATTGTTTTAAAATCAGATAATTGGGCAGGATTTAAGAGCAGTGAACTGTAACCCCTTGACTTACCAGTAGAGAGCAGTCTGCTTTGAAAGCATATACTGAATTAAATGTATTTCTGTCCTGTCATGTGACTGCGAAGCTTATTTGCAGATATTTGTAGATGGGATAGAATATTTCAAAGCATGACACTTAAGGATTTTTATCCAGTTAAGGGAAAAAAGGCTTCCCACTCTCTCCCCCCGATTTTGCTGCAGTCTTCTCAATGAATTTCAGTTTTGCTTTGTGAGGATTACAGTGATATGCTTGTATAAGGGTATTTGTTACGGTAGGTGACTTAATTTTTAAGGAGATTTAAATTTTATAATGCTATTTACTCTGTCTTTATAGATATTTTGAGGACTTTGAGAAAAGAATTCCTCGGGAAGAGATGCTACAAATGCAAGTAAGAGCGTGCTGAATTGTATTGTTTGATGAGCACTGAGAATGTCACTTGGTGGAAAACTATTTTTGGAATACTGACCAAATTTTTCTTCTATTAGGATATTGTACTAAATGAAGTTAAAAAAGTGGATTCTGAGTACATTGCTACTGTCTGTGGCAGTTTCAGGAGAGGTAATACACTTCCTAATCTTGGGTTTTCATGCCTTGATGTCAGAATTGCCTCGTGTATGGGAAAAGCTTGGATTAGAAAGATGTAATTTTTGTTACGTCATAGATTTTTTAGGATCCTGTAGTATTAGCTAAATTTTTTTGTTTATAGATGGGAATATATATTAATAACTGAGAGAAATTCATCCTGGTTTTATTATAGGATGATTTTTTAAAGTTTTTATTTATATTATTTATTTGAGAAGCAGAGAGTAGATAGACCTTCCATCTACTGGTTCACTCCCAAATGTCATAACAGTAGGGAATGGGCCAGGCTGAAGCCAGAAGCCCCAAACTCAGTCTGGGTCTCTCACATGGGTGACAGGGACCCAAGTACTTGAGCCATTACCTGCTGCCTTCTAGGGGGTACCCATTAGCAAGAAGCCAGAACTGGGAGCAGAGCTGGGACTTGAACCCAGGCATCCTAAATATGGGATGCAGGCATCCCAAGTAGCAGCTTAACTGCTGTACAAACATACACCCCTAGGATAGTATTTTAATGACAGTTTTAACAAAATTTGTAAGATGGCTTTAGGTATAATAAAATGCTAAGAATGGTTGTCTTTGGCTAAATGCCAATGAAGCGATGGATAGTTTTGTTTACTTTTTTATTTTCCAAGCTTTGGTAGGTCTAAGAATAATATCTCAGGGGCACCAGTTCAAAAACCAGTTCTCCCAATAACCAAGTTCTTGAGAAGGTCTCCCACTGCGTGTGAATGCGAGCCATGTGAGAATCACACAGTCCGGGTCTCTTGCTGGCTTAACATTGGGGAAGGATTACTTACATTTTAAAATATTAACTTATAAAAATTAGGATGGAAAACTTGGAAACGTTTTAAGTATGTACCTACACAGACTCTCTGGCCTCTTATGGGATTTTGCCTAGAAAGTAGGTGATGGGTTGTCAGAAGTACTCCAGGCAGCTGTGATTAGAACGTGGAGCTGGGAGGAGGAGGACACCCATAATTACTGACAAGTAGAAGGAAGAGTGGATTGGGGTTGCAGACCCAGCTCCTGCAGCCAGATCTGCCCATGAGACACAGTTTAGGTACCTTTGTCTCTCCTGATTCTAGTTTCCACATTTGCAAAAGGAGAGGGCTGCAGGTCACAGCAGTTCCAGAACGCCTGTGTCAGTCAGAACACGCAGGAAGTTGTCGAACTCTGCCACGTGGCCACTAAGTAAGAATCTCCTTAGGCTGGAACGTGGATTCTGTATTTTGAAAATGTAGGTTGTGATGCAGGGCAAGCCAGGCTCACGTTCCACCAACTGTGACTACTTTCCTGGGTTTATGTCTTTCCATCTTATTTTTAGTTTTCCTATTTTGAGAATGTTGTGTGGTTACATGCTTTAATAGAAAAAAGACACTAAGAAGGCTCACTTCTGCTCTGTTCACCCTGTTCATTTCCTCTCTCCACAGTCCTATTGATAACCACTTTCTTGTGTACTCTCTCAACATGTCTGCATGAAAATACAACCAAATATGAGTATATGTTCTTGATTTTCTCCCCCCCTCCCCAGGCACCTTTCCTTCACAAGGTAGTAAAATATATACATAATACTATACCCTGCTTTATTCACTTAAAATACACCTGCGAGGCCAGTCCGTATCAGCATAGAGAGAGCATCTTGATTCTTCCTGTATTGCATAGCACTTGCCTGTATGGGTGCCATACTGTGTTTCCCCAGTCCCTTGTCAACAACAGAGCTTGGAGTTGTTTTGTTTTATAAATAGAGTAAAACATTTTCAGTGATAGGTAGGTGCTGGTAGTCTTTCAGTCATAGGTAGGTAACCTGTAGGGGAAAAAAAGAGAAGACAATTGAATTTTCTTTCTTTTTTTTTCTAACTTTTTTTTTTAAAGCAGCTTTCATGGATGTTCTCAGATCAACACACATGCAGTCTCATCTTCTTTATATTTAAATACAGTAGCTCCCTCCTACCCCCAGCCATCCTTGGTTTTGCTTTCCGCTGTTTCAGTTACCATCAGTCAACCGTAGTCTGAAAATATTGAATGGAAAGTTCCAGAAACAGTTCATGAGTTTTAAATTATGCACCATTGTTAGTGTGATGAAATCTCAGAGCACCCAGCATAGCCACACTGTATGTGCTCCCTGCCTGTCAGTCACTTAGTAGCTATGTTGGCGTCAGGTCTCAGATCCACTGTCTTGGTGGCAGTATCACAATGCTTGTGTTCTGGTCACCTTATTTTACTTAATAATGGCCCTGAAGTCCAGTGGTGATGCTGGCAATTTGTATATGCCAAAGAGAAGCCAACAAGTGCTTCTTTTAAGTGAAAAGGTGAAAATTCTCAATTTAAGGAGAGAGAGAAAAGATCATATGGTGGGCTTGCTAAGATCTGTAGTAAGAAAAATCTATCCATGGAATTGTGAACAAAGAGAAATTTGTGTTAGTTTTACTGCCACAGCTCTGATTGCAAAAGTTATGACCATAGTGTATGGTGAGGGCCTAGTTAAGATGCAAAAAGTATTAAATTATAGAGTTCAGTACTGCGCATGGTTTCAGGCATCAGCTGGGGGTCTTGGAACATATCCTGTGCGAATAAGAGATTGTTGTATCTGCTTAAAGATTATCAGTACAGCAGCTGGATACTCCACTTCTGATCCAGCTCCCTGCTGGATCAGAACCTGGGAAAGCAGTGGTAGATGGCCCAGGTGCTTGGGCCCCTGACCCCCAGTGGGAGACCTAGATGAAGCTCCTGGCTTCAACCTGGCCTGGCCTTGGCCATTGTAGCTATCTGGGGAGTGAACCAGCAGGTGAAAGATGTCTCTTGTTTCACCCTCTGTCTTTCTACTTCTGCCTTTTAAATCAATAAATAAATATGTTAAAAAAGATTATTTATATATAGGATGGTGATCCAAAAATACTATAAGATCTTCAATCACCAAAAGTATGTTTTGAACCTGTAATTCCTAACAAGAGGAAAAAAAAGGGAAATTATTTATTTAGACAAACTGTGTACCACTTTTCTGAATACTTTTACATATGTTCTCGTTCAGCTGCACAGTAACCTGTGAAATAGCTTTTGCAGTTTACAAATCAGGGAACAGATCTAGAGGAATGGAGAGTCCTCATTTATGATGCTGAAAAATAAAGACAAAGTGAAAAAAATCCAAATGGGGATATAATTCCACAGTATACAGTAAAAGAAAGATTAAAACAGCTGCATACTACTTGCTTGAAGTTGTGTTGTTGTAGATTATCTAAGTCATTATAAACTCTTTTTTTAAAAGATTTATTTATTTATTTATTTGAAAGTCAAAGTTACAAAGTTACACAGAGAGAAAGAGACGCAGAGAGAGCGAGAGAGAGGTCTTCCATCAGATGGTTCACTCCCCAATTGCTGCAACGGCTGGAGCTGTGCAGATCCAAAGCCAGGAGCCAGGAGCGTCTTCTGGGTCTCCCATGTAGGTACAGCGGCCCAAGAACTTGGGCCATCTTCCACTGCTTTTCCAGGCCATAGCAGAGAGCTAGATCGGAAGAGGAGCAGCCGGGTCTCGAACCGGTACCCATATGGGATGCTGGCGCTTCAGGCCAGGACGTTAACCCGCTGAGCCACAGCGCCCACCCCTCATTATAAACTCTTATGTTCTTATCTATGATAATGTAATAGTCATTTTTACCAATATTCATTAAATGAGTAAAATCATAAGGATTGAAGTGAGTTTTCTGATTAACCTTGACAGAATTAGAGCATGTTTAAATGAAGATTATGATATATCGTTTGTTCGTAGATGTACCTTAAAGCTACTTTTTTTCTTAAGAAAAAAAAAAAAGGATTTAGTTATTTATTTGAAAGTCAGAGTTGCAGAGAGAGAGGTCTTCTATCTGCTGGTTTATTTCCCAGATGGCTACAACAGCTAGGGCTGGGTGAGGCCAAAGCTAGGAGCCAGGAGCTTCATCTGGGTCTCCCATATGGGTGACAGGGGCCCAAACACTGGGCCATCTTCTCCTGCTTTCCCAGGCACTTTAGCAGGGAGCTGGATCAGAAGTGGAGCAGCTGGAACTCAAACCAGCGCCCATATGGGATGCTGGTGCTGCAGGCCACGGTTTAACTCATAGCACCACAGCGCTGGCCACTGAAAATGGAAATCTTTTTTATTTTTTTAGGATTTATTTATTTATTTTGAAAGCCAAGAGTTATACAAAGAGAGAAAGAGAGGCAGAGAGAGAGAGGGAGAAAAAGAGGGAGAGAGGGGCCTTCCATCCACTGGTTCACTCCCTAATTGGCTGCAATGGCTGGAGCTGTGCAGATCCAAAGCCAGGAGCCAGGAGCTTCCTCTAGGTCTCCCACGCAGGTGCAGGGGCCTAAGGACTTGGGCCATCTTCCACTGCTTTCCCAGGCCATAGCAGACAGCTGAATCAGAAGTAGAGCAGCCGGGACTTGAACTGGTGCCCATAACTGGCGCCACTGCAAGGAGCGGCCTTACCCACTACGCCACGGCGCTGGCCCCAGAAAATTGAAATCTTTAACAGTGAAATAGACAGGCTGTAAGACAAGACTCTTCTGTTGTCACCTTGGCCTTTATTTGCCTAGTTGATGCATTCACATGGAGCATTCCATACGTGTTCTTTGTTTTCACAGGGGCAGAATCCAGTGGTGACATGGATGTCCTGCTGACCCATCCAAGCTTTACCTCGGAATCAGCCAAGCAGGTACCTCAGAATTCTTACACAGCAGCAGATGTCACTTTCTAAATGACAGTTAGATATTTTCAGTGTAAGTTTTGTTTTATGCTTTCTGAAAATTCAGCTAAAGTGTTTTCTATTGATTGAATTCTGTGAAAACAAATTAAGTTGTGGAAAGATTCCCACGTTTTCCCCTTAAGGATTTGGGAAGAAAATCTAACATTTGAAAGAGGTAAAATTTAATAAAATATTTCCAGAATTCTTTACTGTCTGTCATAGGTATTTCAGAAGTGCTGAATGTGGAGTGGGCTTTGGCACAGTGGTTAAGATGACACTTGGGCTACCTGCTTTTCATATTGACATGCCTGGGTTGGAGTCCCGACTGGTTTCCATTCCGGCTTCCTGGAATGCACTCTGGGAAGCAGCGGGTGATGGCTCAGGAGCTTGGGACCTACCACCCATGTGGGAGACCCAGATGGAGTTCCTGGCTTCTGGCTTCAGCTTGGGCCAGCCCCACCTGTTGTAGGCATTTGGGGAAAGAACCAGCAGATGAGAGATTGATCTCTCTCCTTCTCTCTCTCCCTCCCTCTCTCTTGCTCTCTCTGTCTCCCCCTCCTTGTCCCTCTTGCCCTCACCCCCACTTCTCTCCCTCTGTGGCGCTGCCTTTCAAATAAATAAAAATGAATAAACATTGAAAAAATGTTTCTTACTGTAGCAGAGTAATTACTCTTTTTCTTATTCCCTGGTTATGATTCTGCAGCCAAAGCTGTTACACCGTGTTGTGGAGCAGTTACAAAAGGTCCATTTTATTACAGACACTCTGTCAAAGGGTGAAACAAAGTTCATGGTAAGTACTTGTTTGAGTTCACACATCTGAAAAACCCTTGGCAATTGTTCAGTAACCATTCTGAGTGTGTGACTTCATTGTAGTTTTGTATTACAGTCAACAAATAGGACATCTATGAGACCTTAGATAAAAATAGTTAGCAGGGTGTCTCATTCTCATAACTACTCTCAAAATGTTAAGTCCTTTTATTTTAAATTCCCTGTTTATAAATAATCATGCCATTGGAATGGGTAATTAGACATAGTTCACTTTTTAAAAATGACTTGACACATTTTAAGTTTTTCCCTAAAATAGCAAATGGTTCTCCTGTTTTGCTGACTCAGAAGTCTGTGGTAGTTGAGGTTAGAACTGTCGAAGCATGGATGACACTGCCAAGACAGGAAAGCAGCGTGTGTGAGGGGAGGGTAAGGCGGGTGGAGTGAAGTTGGGAGGGTAAGGCGGGTGGAGTGAAGTGTGTGAGGGGAGGGTAAGGCGGGTGGAGTGAAGTTGTGAGGGGAGGGTAAGGCGGGTGGAGTGAAGTTGGGAGGGTGAGGCGGGTGGAGTGAAGTGTGTGAGGGGAGGGTAAGGCGGGTGGAGTGAAGTGTGTGAGGGGACGGGAGGGCGGGTGGAGTGAAGTGTGTGAGGGGAGGGGAGGGCGGGTGGAGTGAAGTGTGTGAGGGGAGGGGAGGGTGGGTGGAGTGAAGTGTGTGAGGGGAGGGTAGGACGGGTGGAGTGAAGTGTGTGAGGGGAGGGTGAGGCTGGTGGAGTGAAGTGTGTGAGGGGAGGGGAGGGCGGGTGGAGTGAAGTGTGTGAGGGGAGGGGAGGGCTGGTGGAGTGAAGTGTGTGAGGGGAGGGGAGGGCGGGTGGAGTGAAGGTGTGAGGGGAGGGTGAGGCGGGTGGAGTGAAGTGTGTGAGGGGAGGGGAGGGCGGGTGGAGTGAAGTGTGTGAGGGGAGGGGAGGGGGGGTGGAGTGAAGTGTGTGAGGGGAGGGTAAGGCGGGTGGAGTGAAGTGTGTGAGGGGAGGGGAGGGCGGGTGGAGTGAAGTGTGTGAGGGGAGGGGAGGGCGGGTGGAGTGAAGGTGTGAGGGGAGGGGAGGGGAGGGCGGGTGGAGTGAAGTGTGTGAGGGGAGGGTGAGGCGGGTGGAGTGAAGTGTGTGAGGGGAGGGGAGGGCGGGTGGAGTGAAGTGTGTGAGGGGAGGGGAGGGGGGGTGGAGTGAAGTGTGTGAGGGGAGGGGAGGGCGGGTGGAGTGAAGGTGTGAGGGGAGGGGAGGGCGGGCGGAGTGAAGTGTGTGAGGGGAGGGGAGGGCGGGTGGAGTGAAGTGTGTGAGGGGAGGGGAGGGCGGGTGGAGTGAAGTGTGTGAGGGGAGGGGAGGGCGGGTGGAGTGAAGTGTGTGAGGGGAGCGATTTTTTCTCAGTGATGGTGAGCCCTGCCAATCCTGTAGGCTTCCTAGGGAGCTCACATGTAAAGATTCAAGACAAAGGCACATGAAGTAAAAACCAAGTATTAACAGCCTGTATAAAAACCAACAGGGAAGCAAATAGAATCTAGGATCAAGATTCTTCTTTCTGGGCTGGCATCGTGGGTTTGAGCCACTGCCTGCAATGCTAGCGTCCCATATCAGAGGGACATTGGAGTCTCAGCTGCTTCGCTTCCAATCCAGCTCCCTGCTAATGTTCCTGGGAAGGCAATGGAAGATTGCCCAAGTACTTGGGTCCCCGCCATCGTGAGGGAGACCTAGATGGAGAGCCAGGCCCCTGGCTTGAGCCTGACCCAGCCCTGGTGTTTGTGGCCATTTGGGGTGTGAGCTACTGAGGGAAGATTTCTCTCTCTCTCTCTCTCTCTCTCTCTGTCACACACACACACATTGCCATTCAAATAAATAAGTAAATAAATCTTAGGAAAAAAAAAAAACTGGCCGGCGCCACAGCTCACTTGGCTAATCCTCTGCCTGCGGCACCGGCACCCCAGGTTCTAGGCCCGGTTGGGGTGCCAGATTCTGTCCCAGTTGCTCCTCTTCCAGTCAAGCTTTCTGCTGTGGCCCAGGAGTGCAGTGGAGGATGGCCCAGGTGCTTGGGCCCTGCACCTGCATGGGAGACCAGGAGAAGCTCCTGGCTCCTGCCTTCAGATCGGCGCAGTGCGCCAGCCATAGCAGCCATTTTGGGGGTGAACCAATGGAAGGAAGACCTTTCTCTCTCTCTCTCTCTCTCTCACTGTCTAACTCTGCCTGTCAAAACAAAACAAAACAAAAAAACTTTTCTTTCTTACCTCTATTTTCTTGGTCACTAAAACACATCATTTGGGTCTTTATTCCTCAGTGTCCCACTTTTTTCAATTTGTATGGCCAAAAGGAGAAAACTGTGCTTTTGAGAGTGAGCGAGCCAGAATTAGTAACAGTCAGTGCATAGACTTGACAGGAGTGTTAGCCAGAAGGAGAAGATGCTTGAGAAAGATAATTAAAGCATCGTGTCATTCAGAAAGTAGAATGGTGGCCGCCAGGGCCTGGGAAGAGGGATATTGGGAAGTTCCTGTCTAATGGGTGAGGAGTTTAAGGTGGGGAAGGTGACAGTGTCCTCGAGATGAATGGTGTGGGTGATGGTGATGGTTGCACAGTGCCACAGAACTGTATACTTGAAAATGGTTCCGATGTTTTATGTGCTGTACATCTAGCTGTACACACGCGCATACCCAATCATATTAAAAATTCAGCATGGTGACATAATGGACTGTGCAAGTGTACTATCTAAGTTGGTTGCACTCCAACAGTGTTTTCCAAAGAACTATTTTTTCCCCAACGTTAAAAAAAAGTCTTTGGGAATTAAATCAAGATTTATTCTCTTGAATCTGACGGGTTTTGTGTTTTTTTTTTTTTAAACTTTTATTTAATGAATATAAATTTCCAAAGTACGACTTATGCATTACAATGGCTTCCCCCCCATACCGTCCTTCCCACCCACAACCCTCCCCTTTCCCACTCCCTCTCCCCTTCCATTCACATCAAGATTCATTTTCGATTATCTTAATATACAGAAGATCAGCTTAGTATACATCAAGTATGGATTTCAACAGTTTGCTCCCACATAGAAACATAAAGTGAAAAATAATAGATGATTTTTTTAAATGATGATGAAATCAGAGCAGACCTATTGTCATGTTTAATCCCAGTGAGAGTCAAGTTGGAAATTGATAATTTCTTTTTTTTTTTTTTTTACAGAAGATTAGTTTAGTATGCATTAAGTAAGGATTTCAACAGTTTGTACCCCCATAGAAACACAAAGTGAAATATATTGTTTGAGTACTCGTTATAGCATTAAATCTCAATGTACAGCGCAATAAGGATAGAGATCCTACATGAGGAGTAAGTGCACAGTGACTCCTGTTGTTGACTTTACCAATTGACACTCCTGTCTATGGCATCAGTAATCTCCCTATGCTCCAGTCATGAGTTTCCAAGGCTATGGAAGCCCTCTGATTTCTCCGACTCTTATCTTGTTTAGACAAGGTCATAGTCAAAGTGGAGGTTCTCTCCTCCCTTCAGAGAAAGGTACCTCCTTCTTTGATGACCTGTTCTTTCCACTGGGATCTCACTCGCAGAGATCTTTTGCCAGAGTGTCTTGGCTTTCCATGCCTGAAATACTCTCATGAGTTTTTCAGCCAGATCCGAATGCCTTTAGGGCTGATTCTGAGGCCAGAGTGCTATTTAGGACATCTGCCATTCTATGAGTCTGCTGAGTATCTCACTTCCCATGTTGGATCACTCTCCCCTTTATTTACTCCATTGGTTAGCGTTAGCAGGTACTAGACTTGTCTATGTGCTCCCTTTGACTCCCAGTCCCTCCACCATGACCAACTGTGAACTGAAACTGATCACCTGGAACAGTGAGATGGCATTGGTACATGCCACCTCGATGGGATTGAATTGGAATCCCCTGGTATGCTTCCAACTCCACTACTTGGGGCAAGTCGGCCTGAGCATGTCCCAAATTATACATCTCTTCCCTCTCCCATTCCCACTCCCATGTTCAACAGGGATCACATTTCAGTTAATTTTCAACACTTAAGAATAACTGTGCATCAATTACAGAACTAAACCAGTCATATTAAGTAGAACAGACAAAAAAACTACTAAGAGGGATAATGTATTAAGTTGTTCATTAACAGTCAGGGCTATGCTGATCAAGCCACCGTTTCCCATAGTGTCCATTTCACTTCAGGAGGTTTCCTTTTTGGTGTTCAGTCAGTTGTCACCGATCAGGGAGAACATATGGTATTTGTCCCTTTGGGACTGGCTTATTTTACTCAGCATGATGTGTTCCAGATTCCTCCATTTTGTTGCAAATGACTGGATTTCGTTGTTTCTTACTGCGGTATAGTATTCTAAAGAGTACATATCCCATAATTTCTTTATCCAGTCTATCGTTGATGGGCATTTAGGTTGGTTCCAGGTCTTAGCTATTGTGAATTGAGCTGCAATAAACATTAGGGTGCAGACCTCTTTTTTGTTTGCCAATTTAAATTCCTTTGGGTAAATTCCAAGGAGTGGGATGGCTGGGTCGAACGGTAGGGTTATCTTCAGGTTTCTGAGGAATCTCCAGACTGATTTCCATAGTGGCTTGACCAGTTTGCATTCCCACCAACAGTGGGTTAGTGTCCCTTTTTCCCCACATCCTCGCCAGCATCTGTTGTTGGTAGATTTCTGCATGTGAGCCATTCTAACCGGGGTGAGGTGAAACTTCATTGTGGTTTTGATTTGCATTTCCCTGATTGCTAATGACCTTGAACATTTTTTCATGTGCCTGTTGGCCATTTGGGTTTCCTCTTTTGAAAAATGTCTATTGAGGTCCTTGGCCCATCTCTTAAGTGGGTTGTTGGTTTTGTTTTTGTGGAGTTTCTTGATCTCTTTGTAGATTCTGGTTATTAACCCTTTATCTGTTGCATAGTTTGCAAATATTTTTTCCCATTCTGTCGGTTGTCTCTTCACTCTCCTGACTGTTTCTTTTGCAGTACAGAAACTTCTCAATTTGATGCAATCCCAATAGTTGATTTTGGCTTTGACTGCCTGTGCCTCCCGGGTCTTTTCCAGAAACTCTTTGCCTGTGCCAATATCTTGAAGGGTTTCTCCAATGTTCTCCAGTAACTTGATGGTGTCAGGTCGTAGATTTAGGTCTTTAATCCATGTTGAGTGGATTTTTGTGTAAGGTGTAAGGTAGGGGTCTTGCTTCATGATTCTGCACGTGGAAATCCAATTTTCCCAGCACCATTTATTGAATAGACTGTCCTTGCTCCAGGAATTAGTTTTAGATCCTTGATCAAATATAAGTTGGCTGTAGATGTTTGGGTTGATTTCTGGTGTTTCAGTTCTATTCCATTGGTCTATCCATCTGTTTCTGTACCAATACCATGCTGTTTTGATTACAACTACCCTGTAGTATGTCCTGAAATCTGGTATTGTGATGCCTCCGGCTTTGTTTTTGTTGTACAAGATTGCTTTAGCTATTCGAGGTCTCTTGTGCCTCCATATAAATTTCAGCACCATTTTTTCCAGATCTGAGAAGAAGGTCTTCGGTATCTTGATTGGTATTGCATTGAATCTGTAAATTGCTTTTGGGAGAATGGACATTTTGATGATATTGATTCTTCCAATCCATGAGCATGTGCCCCAAAGTAGACACACTAGAGATGATCTTGAAAATAGGGTTTATATATGGCCCCGCAGACGTCCTTTTAAAATGTAGATTGATTTAATTCACTGTGAGTAAATGTGCA
This sequence comes from Oryctolagus cuniculus, assembly GCF_051225735.1. Lineage (NCBI taxonomy): Eukaryota > Metazoa > Chordata > Mammalia > Lagomorpha > Leporidae > Oryctolagus > Oryctolagus cuniculus. Next base: position 95,033,340 of record NC_142868.1, read on the forward strand.
TAATCTTACCTTGAAGGAACACTCAGATAAAATCCTAGAAATGATTAGATTTTTGCAAAATAGACAGGTGCAGAGCCTTGAGGCCTGAAGCTCTTCCTCTAATAGTCCTCTCTGTGAAAGGCACCAGCGGTTTTCAGGGTTAGTGACGGCCAGGTGCCTACACATCATGATAGCAGAAGTGTTCTTCCTAGTCTTAATAGCATTCTGCTGTGCTAAAGGGGGAGACCTGGGGACAGAGCGGCAGAGGCGGTAAGACTGAAGCTAGCAAGAGTACAAGAGAGGCCACACCAAGGCCTGGGAGGAACCTGAGTGGAAGGTTGGGTAGCCAAGCATGTGTGACACAGAGTTGTTGACGAGGGTGGGCTTGGGTCATCCCAGTAGCTGCTCCATGGAGGAAGGAGACACTGCCTGGCAGGGGTGAGAGCAGCCACCTCCTAGTGGCAGCGGCCGCTGGAGGTTAGGCCAGTGCAGGCCTTTGCTGCTCACGTGGTCCGTGAAAGACTAGAGAAAGCGGGTGCCAGGAAACGCTCTCTTGCCTTCACGTTTGAGTGGTATACCTGGCGGCAAGTCAGCAGGTATTGCCAGGAAGAGAATCTCTGGAAGCTAAAAAATAAGAAAGCAGTTTGTTTTGAAAGTATAGAAGACTCCGATGATAACAGCAAGCAACTAAGGCCTTCATTCAAACCAAGGGATCCATTGTAGTGGGTTTATTCTATTGGGATACAATATATGTGCTTTACAGTCTCTGCAGCTTGAAGAGTGCCGTGTTCCCTGCTGGTCTGGCCTTCTTAGGCATTATTTATGTGTTAGCAGAGAAGCATTCTGCATTTTATTTTGGAGACAATAGGAGGGACGTGTGCCTTGTTGCAGGGAAAGGAGCATCTTCATGGTTATGTTACATTGGTCAGGAATAGATTTGGATACACAAGATGGAAGGGTTTTTTTTAAGTTCTCATAGCTTTTTATTTTCAAACAAAAACAAAAAGCCAGCTACTTTAAGCTCCAATAAACAAAAGCTCCACCTATCCCTGAGGATCCTTATGAGGATTTCTTCCCCGCAGAGTGAGTAGGTGATCAAGAGGAAGGAAAGGGGGATTGCAGACTGACACGGGCGTGGTGGGGTACCAGGTCTGTGCAGCCGGCATTACCCTGCGTCGTCTCTTCAGATGAAATCACGCAGCCCCACATTCTGGTTACGTTGGCACATCACAAAGTAGATGAACGGCCATAACATACATTATAGGTAATGACCACAAGTGTTCACTTCAAGTAAAAGCCTGAGGGGCCGTGGCTCACTTGGTTAATCCTCCGCCTGTGGTGCCGGCATCCCATATGGGCACCAGGTTCTAGTCCCAGTTGCTCCTCTTCTTGTCCAGCTCTCTGCTGTGGCCCGGGAGTGCAGTGGAGGATGGCCCAAGTACTTGGGCCCTGCACCCCATGGGAGACCAGGAGAAGCACCTGACTCCTGGCTTCGGATCAGTGCAGCGCTGGCCGTAGCGGCCAGTTGGGGAGTGAACCAACGGAAGGAAGACCTTTCTCTCTCTCACGGTCTAACTTTGTCAAATAAATTAATTAATTAATAAAAAGTAAAAACTGGAGCCAACACGCTTCTTACACGCAAGAAATACGTCCTCAGCCTCAGTGTACCTTCTTCCCAATCCAAAAATCCTTAGGACCAGCAGCCAAGCACATTCAGCTTCCAGAAACATTTTCCATAGACGTCGGCCTGAGCTTCCCAGGCAGCAAAAGGTAGTTGTGTCCGAATTCAGAAATGTGTCCTGAAGGCCCTGTAACCTCCTCGAATGTCTCATACCACAGAATGGCCTGCTGTTGTGCTTGCGGACTCCGTTATTGAAGAGAATCCACACTCTTAGGAGAAGCTGAACCGCTCTCATTTGAGCTGAAGATTCACAGGCTGGGCATTTGCAGCTGCGCAGGTTCACTTGTTATTAGGACTCGTTGTCTGGTGTAGGGCGCATTTCCACCAGGTCCTCACACATGTCTGTTAATTCTTTACATTTCTGCAATATTTTGACTGCACTTTCCTTCAATTTCTGTAAAGTCTCCTGACTCCTTTTCCAGTTTCTCTACAAGTTGTTGTTCCTGAAGGCGAATTGGACGCAGCCTCAGATACTCAGCGCTGAGTTTCTCTTTCTGTTGATGGACATAGCTCACCCGCAGACCGATGGTTGTCCTCGCATGGTTTAGATTCCTCTGGCTGTCTTGGATCTTTTCCCGTAAAGCCCTTACTTGCCTTAACAGCATCTCCTCTGGTCCTCAGCAGCCACTTCACAGGGCAGGTCTGTGAGCCTGGTACTCCTGAGAGCCAGCAGAGAACACAGATCAGGTCTTGGGCTCTCTGCAAATGTCTTTGCCTTCTTGTGGGCCACACGCTTGTGCCCCTCAGAGCTCAGGAACTGCTGGGGACTGGCCTTTCTGCGAGGGAGGCCATCTTCACAGAACTGTAGGTCCTGAAGTCTTTGATGTGCTGGTTCCCTGCACACGGGGCACTGGGCAGGGCTTTGGGCTTCTTGCCAGGAGCAGTAGAGGCGGGGCTTACAGAAGCTGTGCCCACAGCCTGCGGTGACTGGGCGGTTAGGGAGCTCCGGCAGAGGAAGCAGGTGAGTTCTTGGCGCAAGACTTGTGATGTGCCGAACTCATTTTTACAAAGGAAGAACATGGTTCTCTTCTCCCTAAGGAGGCTGGGTGTTCCCTCCACTGCTGCTCCGGAAGTTAGATGCGGAGTCCACTCAGGGCACCCTTGGTGCTGGTGGTGGCTTTCAGAAGTCTCCCCAGCTGGTTCCACACCACGCGGCCTGTTGTGGAGAAGCCATAGAGGATCTTATTCTGCCTCCATTATGGTGCATTGTGTGCCACTGGGTGATTTGAGTTACTTCTTGTGCCCAAACTTTCTCACCTATAAAATGACAATATTTGTCCTGTGTCAGAGAACAGTTATACAGCTCAAGTTAAGAAATACATGTGGAGAGTTTGAAGGGTTTGTTCAAATATTTGATTGATTGTACAATTTCTTACTTGTACAGCCCTGAAGATTCTGAATCTTGCCAGGGCTGGACTGCTGCACAAGTGTAAGATAGCACCTGTGTGGAAATAGATCGGTAGAGAAAGGCGGAGCAAAAGCAGGCTTAGACAGTGAGGGCACGGCGTGCGCCCTGGAAGGAGAACCAGCTGGGAAGAAGAGTCCTAATAGAACACGGTGTGTTCAGTCAGTTCAACAAAGGGTATCAAGTGTCTTCCATATCCCAGGCCCTGTTCTAGAAGCTTCGGACGGATCAGTGAACTTAAGTAGACGCTGTATGTGGGTGCTATGGGAAAGGACTGATGGCTAACGTGAACAGATGCGTAGCTAATTAGCTAGCGTGGTAGGTTAAGATGGTAAGTGCTATTAAAGGGAGGGGTCAGAGTTTGGGGAAAGCTGGGACTGCAGGCGCAGGATTGAACTGGGCGGTGGAGAAAATGAGGCTTAGGGAAAGACTTGAGGCGAGGGCGGTAGCCATGCAGGTGCCTGGGGGAAGAGACGGCAGGAGTCAGAGCAGCGACCCTCCATGAGTCAACGCTAGCAGTGGGATCCAAAGAAAATACAGTCTCCAGGCTTCTGGATGGAGATTGGCTACAGAATGAAGGCAGCTTCCACAGTAGAGGAAACCATTCTCATTTCGTACGCATTTGGTCGAAAACCTCTGGCTGCCCCTGGCTGGTTGTAAAGGTTTGTCTCTGCATGTTTGTTGTCTCCAGACAGGAACTCTTAAGCTGAGAGTAGCTAACTCTAAGGAAAGCCAGGGTGATTCCAGGCCATCTCAGCGGTGGGGAGCAGCTGGCCTGCATGCCCTAAAAGGCCTGTGAAAATCCTTGGGTCTGGCCCTGCCAAGCAACCTCAAGGCAGAACTCAAAATGCAGCAGGTCTGGCAGGCTAACTTAAACTGAATGCTCGTGCAGCCCACACATGATGCTGCATATCTACAAATGGCCCTCTGCAGAGCAGACACGTTCCCCACCCCTGCCAGAGCAGTGAGCTGTTCTTCCCGAACGAAAGCGTCTGATGAGCGCCGAATTTTAGTCTTTTTGGGCAGGTGTGACCTTGCGTGATTTTCTGTGAAATGCCCACAGTGAGGACTCGAGGGACGCTAGAAGATACGGAAATGAAAGAGGCGTTATTTCAAACACTCACCGTGCAGCCGCTGGGCTGAAATGCCAAAACAATAACTAATGCGCTCACTGACACAGAATTCTCACAGCAATGCAGGAGAAGTTCTTGAACTTGCACTTCAGAAAATGCAGGAAATAAGATTAGCCTTGAGGAAGGGAACAGAGCCAGGAGACGAAATCCTGTGACTAATGTGACAAACAGGGAGATCCTTCCTGTGGATCCAGACACGCGTATCTGCGAGGTAGCACCCACGGTACTTCCGGGGCAGCCCCTGCCGAGCCGGTGCAGGGTGGTTCAGTTGGAACTGGTTCAAGCCCGTCGAAGCTAGGTTTCCTATTTTGAAGGTCCGCACATTTGATCACTCTTTGAGCCATAGGAATAGGCAGTGTAAGTTGTAGTTTTCAGTGTTGCTGACGAGAGGTAGGGCTGGTGGTGGCCTGGGTAGCTGACTTGACTGCTGAGAAGTGAGCTGTGTGTTTTCCTTGGGATGCAGTGCTGGACACCTTCACTTTGAACTGTGCAGACACAGACAGCTCTGCGTACACACTCGTCGTATGTGTGAGTTGATGCCCATTCAGAATTTTTGCTCATTTGCCTGGAAAGAGAAAAGAAAACAGACTTTGATCATTTTTGTTTGAAAACTGAAGTATGTGAAGACTCACTGCGGAAAAGAAAGAAAAAATCCTCTCGTGTTCTGGTCTTTTAAATTGTCCTAATTTCTCTCTCTCTCTCTCTCCTGATTTCTGAGAGATTTCCTCAATGTCAAGCCCTTCTACCTTGCTATACTACTTTTTATTTTGCATTAAACCTTGCCCCTGGCGGTTCTTTTTCTGGCGTATTCTGCCGTGTCTCCTGATGGATTGTCCTGTTGGCTGGTACATTACCAGCAGCCTTGTTCCTGGCCTGCATAATCATGGTTTCCTTTCAAGTTGCTTCCTGTGTTTGGCCCGTCTTTGATGTCGGTGCTCTCCCAAGTTAGTTGCTTGTGTAGACACCAACACCGGCTGGGTCCAGCTCACTTCAACCCTTGTTTCCTGTTCTGTGTACTTGTCTGTCATGAAGTGAAATAGGAAGGAGCGGGTAATACACAGTTGAGAGAAGCTACCGAGAAGTTAGAGGTGCTCAGAGTTCAAACTGCCGTCTACCAAAAGCCACAGTAGCCTTAAATGCTAGTTTAAGCCTCAAGCTTAAAAGATCTTTAAATATTCTTTAACATGTCCACTTTAGGGTGTCTGCCAGCTTCCCATTGAGAATGATGAAAAGGAATACCCACACAGAAGAATCGATATCAGGTATTGGGACTTCGTGCTCACCACTGACTGCCCCCTCTGCCTCTCCCCCCTCCTCCTCTGAGTACCTTGGAGTTCACATCCACGTCTCGAACTCCTTTTTATCCTGAAGGGCTGATTGCTGCTCCCAGACGTCAGGGTTAGTCTGAAGAGCTAGGAAGCAAACGCCCGTCCTCGGCTCTGTTCCCCGCCTCTAGATGTTGTACCTCCCCACCGTGGCTTCCAGGCTCAGACGTGTTTCCTGCCGAAGTCAGCTGTAAGAGTGCTCATGCTCTCACTCCTGCGTGCCTCCCGCACACAGGACAGTTCACTGAACCCTAAACAAACCGCAGAATTGGGCTAATCTGCAGGGTCTGTCTCCTTTTCAGGTGAACCTATAGACTGAGAGCTGTCTGTCCCTGATTAACTTGAGGAGTTGTGCTTTTGCCAGATTTGAATGGGTAACTAAACAGTTTATTTACGGTTGGTTTTTTAGGTTGATACCCAAAGATCAGTACTACTGTGGTGTTCTCTATTTCACTGGGAGTGATATTTTCAATAAGAATATGAGAGCCCACGCCCTGGAAAAGGGCTTCACAATCAACGAGTACACCATTCGTCCCCTGGGAGTCACTGGTGAGCATCGGGGGCCTGCAGGAGGTTGTGGGGCGGTTCTGTGGCGCAGTGGACTAAGCTGCCTGCAGCACCAGCATATATGGGCCCTGGTTCGAGTCCTGGCTGCTCCTTTTCCAATTCAGCTCCCTGCTAATGCACCTGGGAAAGCAGCAGATGATGGCCTAAGTGCTTGGGCTCCTGCACCTGAGTGGGAGACCCAGAGGAAGCTCCCGGCTCCTGACTTCAGATCAGCTCAGCTCCAGCCATTGTGGCCATCTAGGGAGAAAACCAGGGGATAGGAGACCTTTCTCTCTGCCTCTGCACCTCTGTCTGTAACTCTACCTCTCAAACAAAGTAAAAATAAAATCTTTTTTTTTTAAAAAAAGGAAAAAAAAAAACAAAGAGGAGGTTATAGATATTCTGGCTTAGCAAATTTAGTTTCTTTAAAAACCTTGTAGGACTTTGCCAGGTAATTGTAGTTTTGTGTTGCTAGTCCCTCAGGAACCAACAGGGCTGTGATCCCGACGGTTCTCAACTGCAGGCCATCAGGGCAAGAATGCTTTGCAGCTCTGTTGGGGTGGAGTCAGTGGTTTCTACCTGCAGCTGTCAATTAAAACTAGAATACATCTCCAAGACTTCTGAAGAACTCAGTGTCACTGCTTTTAGTGCTTCCCAGAACTGGGTAGTTTGGCGCTGGGCTGTTTCAAGTTAAGAGAATAAGGATGGCTGACTCTGTGCTAGGGCTGTTAGCATTTCATTGTGGTTTTCTGTTCCCCGCTAGGAAAGGATGTTTTTGCCATTGTGCCCCAAAGTATGAAATAGAGCTTTCCTCTGGGTAGACTGGGGTGGCGCATCCTGAATTTCAAAGGCACACCGGACACTTGGGGACCTTGTCGTGCACGATGGCTACACTGGAGACGCAGCACACAGGGACATTATGAACGAGGGCCACTTCCATGGCTGTCCTTGGGATCCTCAGTGCCTTCGGGAGTGCTGGCCACGTATGTGACAAAGCTCACACGAGCGGAGGGAGGCAGCCAGTACCTTTTTGCTAGGGGCTTCGTTACCATGTTCTTCTGGAAGCAAATTGCACAGAACTCTCAATCCTGTTCCCTCTATAACTAAGCTCCAAGACCGGCTCTTCAGGTCCGTTTCTTTTTGTCTCTACTTGCAGGAGTGGCTGGAGAACCCCTGCCAGTGGATAGCGAGAAAGACATCTTTGACTACATCCAGTGGAAGTACCGGGAACCCAAGGATCGGAGCGAATGAGGCATGTCCTTCTGCCGGACACAGCGCCAGGCGTCTTAATTTATTCCGTAACCTTTGCTATGTAAGGGTCTTTGGTGTTTTTAAGTGACTGTTTCTTCTTCATGCCTAGCTTGCATTAGAGTCAATAAAATGTCTTGACTATCATTGGATGTTGTTTTATCTTCTCCGCAAGTACATTTGGTTTACGTTTATGTACTGTCTTCAGTACATATGTACTGTGGGTTTAGCAGACAGAAAGATGAGATGAGATCATAGCGAGTCTTTAGTGGGTGTTTCTCTTTTCTCATTTTCTGCCCTGTGTATAAATCACATCACCCAGTTAAGGCACACCAGAGTCTGGCCTCTTCTAGAAGATCATTCAAGATGTTTTAGAAACTAGGAACCTTCGTGAATGTAATTTTTTCTTTGGCCCATAGTCTTGTAATCCATACTCATAACTTAAAGAACAGGGTAGAGTTTATCTCCTAAATGAAATCTGTAGCACTTGGCTGTGATCCATTACACAGAGCTTCCCTAAGCAAAACCACTTCTAATATGCACAATTCAAGCCTCTTAAATTTCAAACAAAAATTGCAATCTTTTTAAAGATTTATTTATTTATTTGAAAGGCAGAGTTACAGAGAGAGAGAGAGAGAGACATGTCTTCTATCCACTGGTCCACTCCCCAGATGGCCACAATGGCAGGAGCTGTGCTAATCCGAATCCAGGAGTGTCTCCCACGTGGGTGCAGGGGCCCAAGCACTTGGACCATCTTCTACTGCTTTCCCAGACCACAGCAGAGAGCTGGATCAGAAGTGGAACAGCCGGCCGGCGCCGCGGCTCAACAGGCTAATCCTCCACCTAGCGGCGCCAGCACACCGGGTTCTAGTCCCAGTCAGGGCGCTGGATTCTGTCCCGGTTGCCCCTCTTCCAGGCCAGCTCTCTGCTGTGGCCTGGGAGTGCAGTGGAGGATGGCCCAAATGCTTGGGCCCTGCACCCCATGGGAGACCAGGAAAAGCACCTGGCTCCTGCCTTCAGATCAGCGCGGTGCACCGGCTGCAGCGCACTGGCCGCGGTGGCCATTGGAGGGTGAACCAACGGCAAAAGGAAGACCTTTCTCTCTCTCTGTCTCTCTCTCTCACTGTCCACTCTGCCTGTCAAAAAAATTAAAAAATAAATAAGACAAAAAAAAAGAAGTGGAACAGCCGAGACTTGAACTGGCGCCCATATGGGATGGCAGCTTTACCTGCTGCACCACAGTGCTGGGCCCCCCCAAAAAATTGCAATTTTTTTGTCTGAGTTTCCCTCTAAGGCAATGTTTCAGTACACATTGTTTAAAAAAAAAAAGTAGAAAGAAACACTCCTTGAAAAAAGCCCTAGCTTCCAAATATAAAAATGTACGCCAGCATTGTGGTGTGGTGGGTTAAGTTGCTGCCTGCAATGCCAGCATCCCTGTGAGCACTGGTTAGAGTCCCGACTGCTCCACTTCTGAGTCCGCTCTGCCAATGTACCCTGGAAAGCGGCAGATGATGGCCTGAGTGGACCCCTGCCAGCACATGGTAGACCGGATGGAGTTCCAGGTTCCTGGCTTCTGCCTGGCCTACCCCTGCTGTCGGGGTCACTTGGGGAGTGAGCCAGCGGATGGAATATTGCTTGCTCTCTTAGTCGCTCTCTCTCGCTCTCTGAAACTCTGACTTCCTAATAAATAAGTAAATCTAAAAAAAAAAAAAGCCAAAACAGTTACCAAGGGGGATGGCATTGTGGCTCAGTGGGTTAGACCACTACTTGCAATGCTGGCGTCACATGTTGGAGTGTTTGTTTAGTCTTGATTGATCCACTTCTGATCCAGCTTCCTACTAATGCACTTGGGAAGGTTGGGAAGGCAGTGGATGGTGGACCAAGTACTTGGAGCCCAGTCACCCAGGGTATAAGAGACCAGTATGGAGTTCCTGGCTCCTGGCTTTGGCTTGGCCCAGCCTTGGCCATTGCGGCCACCTGGGGAGGATCTCTCTCTCTGTCTCCTCTCTCTGTGTCTTTTAAATAAATAAATATGTCTCAAGAAGTTATCAGATGGTAAATAAAGTTTTTGAAAACAAGATATGTGAAAATGCATTGTAATTGTTATGGACAATACAAATTAAGATATTATATTTGAATCTTATTTCTTTAATAACCAGATTGTTTTGTAGTGAAATATCTTTTCAAGAAATGAGGGGAAATAATAGAGTGTTTAAGCATAAACATAGTACTTACTATATCATTTTCCTTGGTAAGATACAAGAAACTGTTTCCTTGTACTTCAGATACCATCAATTTATTTCCCCCCAAGACGCTATCAAGTACCAGCCTTACCCAGAAAATTTTTAAAGGTTTATTTGGAGACGGATGTTAATCAGCTTAACTCCAGTAATCAGTTCACTACATGTGTATGACGGTATCACACTGTGTACCTTAAATATATACAATTCCAATTTTTCAAAAAATTGATTTGAACCAACCGAGTCACTAGATCAGAATCAAAATTGCTGCAGAACCGCGCCAGTCTTCCGGAGAGACAGCCAAAAGGCAGAAGCCACCGCCCGTTCCTCGAAGGGCAGTAGGGTCAGTCTGTGTTGCCTGGAGATTGGCCTGCAGGAGATACCGGGCGGAGGTCTGGCAGTGAACGGCCGGGATTCCACTTGAGCCCCGCGAGCATCCCTCTTCACTCGGGAGTCTGCAGGTTTTTATCTGTGCTTCTGGCAGACTCTCAACCGTGCGTGTTGTCGGTTGCCGGTCGCCTGACTTCGACACGACAGCCCGGGGCCGCAGTCACAACGCTGGAAGATCTCCGGACCCTGAGCGGGGTCTTTGTGCCCCTTCCTGGAACACACCTGCCCCTCCAGCAGGACCGGCTTACAGATCTTCGTCCAAAAATGACGCGCACAGCAAAGCCCAGGGCCACAGTCCAGAGTCCTCAGACAGCTCTCCCCTTCTTGTCCTGGAACAAGAGACATGGGCTTGAGTGGGCGAGGCGTGGGCAGGGGCTGGGGCGGCGCGGGATCCGGGGCCGAGGCCGCCACCAAGGAACAGGAGGAGTGCGCAGGTCTCAGCTGGGCGCTGGCGCTGAAAGCCGTGATGAAGTGGAAGTTCCAGCCCGACCTGAGAGCGCACTGCTTGTTTTATACGGTTAAAGCGTCATCAGACGGGGGATTCCCAGCCTTGAGAAACGAATGTCTTACTAAGTGGGATTTATTCCAGTACGTAGAGAGTGTTGCATTAAGGGGCCGGTTCACCACTTTCAGACACTCTGGCTAGGTTACGTCAGAGGTTACGTCAGATGCTGGAATTTGACATTGCACTTTGGTAAACAGCTGCGCCCTAGTGAGCTTGTATTTTATACAAGGCTGAGGAGTCACTGCGTCTGTCTCCACTCTATTATGTCCAGGGCCTAGTACTATATAAACTGCCATTTGTTAAACTGCGGTCTTGACTGTGTGTGTGTGTGTGTGTGTGCGCGCGCTTGCAGCAGGTGTGCAGCGCTGAGTTACATGGTGAATTACCGGCTAACCAGGCCAGTGCGGTGGCTCTTTCTGTCCTCGTGGCCTGCTGGCTCCCTGCATGATGCTCTTAGGAAAGAGATGACCAACAGGACACATCCCCTGTGTTTCTGGGTTGGAGAGGAATAAAGTCTGTTCTGGCCTCTAAATGTTTTTTGGCATAAAGCACACCCACAATGCCTCACTCACCCTTGCCGCCTTGTGGTCTCTTAGGGTTTGGCTTCCTTTGGGGTTGGTTTTCATCGATCGAGTGCTCAGTTGACCCTCTTGATTCTGTGGCATCCTGGTCCTCGCTTTGTCTTTCCAGTCGCGTGGTCACTTCGTCCGCTGACGTACAGACATCTAAGGGACAACCACGGGCGACAGTTAAAAACTTCAGGGTCAGGCCCACCGCCTGGGTTGCCGGCAGCCCTGCCTTCCCTTTATAAATACCTGGCATGATTCCTGGGACTCGTGCCAATATTTACGCACCAAGAAGGTAGCTGGGGAATTAACGGAACCCAAATGCAAAAGGCAGTGTTTCAGTGATCCCAAATGATTCCAACTCGAATCTTTTCCTGCAGACCATTATCTCCAAGTCACTGGCAAAGCACCACTGCCCGGAAGTCAATGCCTCAGTTTCCCCAAGAAAAGGCAGCTTGCGTTCCCGAGCTCCACGTGTGAATCCAGGAGCCCAGCACAGAGACCTCTCTGGTGGGTGGGATCCGAAGACCGCTGGCTGGAGGGAGCAGCGTGTGGTCTTACCGTTCAGGCACAGCGCCCCTGGGCAGCACATGCTGGCGCGCTGGCACCGCCGCCGGAGCCCTCGGCACGTGGCGCAGAACGGCTTCTCATCGCGGGGCTGCAGGCAGAACCTCCTGGGACTGCAGTCTCTGTCGGACAGGCACTGTGGCCCCTGCGGAGGGAAGGTGCTGTCGCAAGGCCGGGCCACCCACTTGGGACGTGACCAAACGGGGCCACTGGTATCACCCCACGGAGGGGATATGAAATCCCCTGTGGAACGAGCTAGGCACTTGCAGAGGGTGTGTTTGAAGAGGCTTCTGATTGTTCAAACCCGGAGTTTTGTTTTCCTCCCTGCTGTGTGGGAGGGGAGGAACCCTCCTCCTGTGTCTTACAGAGGGTGGTGGGCTGTTCAGTGTGCATCTGCTAAATCAGCTGCCCTGTTACCGTTTAATTAAATAGGACACTGGGGCTTGTAGCTTTCCCATTCGATTTTGAGTCCTGTACATCACACCATCAGTCGAGCCCTACCCAAATCTCTTGTCTTCTGATTTTTAGTGATGCAGAGGACAAGATCAACTGTCTCCTGGTGGTGCTTTCTTTGTATGTAATACATGCAATGTTATATTCTGTGGACCACTTGTAGCATAGCTATGATAATAATGAAGTTAAAAGATGCGCTTGGGGCAGGTGTTGGGGCACAGCGGGTTAAGTTGCCACTTGGATCTTCAGTAGAGAGCCTAACTTGATTCTCAGCTACTCTGCTTCCCAGCCAGCTTCCTGCTTCTATGCCTGGCCAGGCAGTCGGTGGAGATCCCAGTCCTAGGGTTCCCGAGACCCACGTGAGGTCCTGGCTCCTGGCTTCAGCTGCAGCAGCTGTTGGGGGGCTTTGTGGAGTGAACAAGCAGAGGTGAGATCCCTCCCTCTTCTCTGTCTCTCCCTCTCGGTCCAGCAGGGTGCATTTCAGATAAATAATTAAAATATATATTGTATATATATATATATACACACACACACATACATATGGAGAAAGAGAGATGTTCAACGTGGTCCAAAAGATCCTGAAATCCATGCTTGAAAAAAAATACTATGCAGGGGCCGGCGCTGTGGTGTAGTGGGTAAAGCCACTGCCTGCAGCGCCAGCATCCCATATGGGTGCCAGTTCGAGTCCCAGCTGCTCCTCTTCCGATTCAGATCTCTGCTGTGGCCTGGGAAAGCAGTGGAGGATGGCCCAGGTGCTTGGGCCCCTGCACCTGTGAGGGAGACCTGGAGGAAGCTCCTGGCTCCTGGCTTCAGATCGGCTCAGCTCTGTTGTGGCCATCTGGGTAGTGAGCCAGCGGATGGAAGACCTCTCTCTCTCTCTCTCTCTCTCTCTCTCTGTAACTCTGTCTTTCATATAAATAAAATAAAATAAATCTTAGAAAAAACGACTACGCATTCTGCATGAACTTTCCCCAGACCCTCTCCTAGAGACGGATGCCAACATCTTTTGCACCACCATCAGCTTCTCTTTGGCCTCCGCCTCCCAGGAGATTTCTGAAGCTCCCTCTCCATTTGCAGTCAGTATGATTCCCCCACCACCACCACCGCGAGTGGGCTGTGCAGCCTCGGGGAAGTCACGCGGGGGTCTCCTCGCCCGCCCCTCGCCCCAGCCTCCCGCGGCCGCGTTACCTGGCGCGCCCCCTGCCCGTCGGCCGAGCTGCGGATGTCGTTGAAGTCCAGCACCAGCGCTGCCAGCGGCGCGCAGAGCCAGCCGAGCCCCAGCAGCACGGCCGCGGCCATGACCCCGAGCCCGAGCCCGCAGCCCGCAGCACCTGCCCCGGGGCTCCAGAGCGGGCGGCGCGGCGCGCGGGGTCTGGCGGCAGGCGCCGGCCCGCACCGTTTATAGCCAGGAGCGCCCCCCTCCTCGCTTCTCCCCACCGCACCCCCGCCTGCTTCCTGCCCATCTCCCACAGGCTTCGACAGATCCCGCCAAATCTGTTTGATCGATAGTTCAAAACCGGGCCTCGGTGGCGGCGCGGCCGCGGCTTTGTCCTCGGGGGTGGAACCGCCGCTCGCGACGGCGAATCAAAGGCGGTTCAAAGGGCTCGCCCGGGAGCGCGAGTCGGTATCAAAGGCGTCGCGCACCCCCCACCCCACCCCACCCCCAGGCCGCTCCGAGCCCACCCGCCAGGAAAGGTGCCAGAAACGGGCGAGGGGCCGCGGAGGCCGGGCTTGCGACTGGCCAGGGCTGACCCCGAGCGCCCGAGCGCCGCGCCCCGGCGGGGGCAGCTTGGCGCGCAGGTGGGGACCCCCTCCCCGCCCCGCCCCGCAAACGCGCACCTGTTCCCGCCCCACCTCCGGCCGGAAGTCGCTCTCCTTCAAAAGAGTCAGGGCTGTTCCATGGGATTTCGCAAAAATTCTCCTTTGTTTGTTTATTTATTTATTTATTTTTATTATTTGACAGGTAGAGCTATAGACAGTGAGAGAGAGAGACAGAGAGAAAAGTCTTCCTTCCGTTGGTTCACACCCCTAAGTGGCCGCCACGGCCGGCGCTGTGCTGATCTGAAGCCAGGAGCCAGGTGCTTCTTCCTGGTCTCCCATGGGGTGCACGGCCCAAGGGCCTGGGCCATCCTCCACTGCCTTCCCGGGCCACAGCAGAGAGCTGGCCTGGAAGAGGGGCAACCGGGACTAGTACCCGGCGCCCACATGGGATGTCGGCGCCTCAGGCAGAGGATTAACCAAGTGAGCCATGGCGCCGGCACCCATTTGTTTATTTTTAAAGATTTATTTATTTATCTATTTATTTTAAAGGTAGATTTACAGAGAGGTGAGGAGTGGGGCGGAGGAGATATCGTCCATCCACTGGTTCATTCCCCAAATGACCACAACAGCCAGAGCTGAGCCACTCCGAAGCCAGGAGCCAGGAGCTTCCTCCAGGTCTCCCACATGGGTGCAGGGGCCCAAAGACTTGGGCCATCCTCCACTGCTTTCCCAGGCCACAGCAGAGAGCTGGACCGGAAGTGGAGCAGCCAGGACTCAAACTGGTGCCCATATGGGATGCCGGCACTGCAGGCTGCGGCTTTACCTACGACGCCACAACGCTGGCCCCCGAAAGTTCTCTTTTAAGGGATGAGGAAGTGCAGATTTGCGTGGGGACTTAACGCAGGGTCCGGAGCAGCAGGTGTCATTTGGGGTGCAGCGGACTCGCCAGCTGATTTCTCGTGCGATTCCACGCCTTTCCAGGGTTCCCAGTTTGAATTTGTAAAATCTTCTGGTTTATCCTTTCTTTTTTGGTCTAATTTTTTTATTCCCCCCAGCCAGATTCTTTAGAGAAGGCGATTAATGTATGCTTGTGCTGCAGGACAATCTAGAACTCTCTCCGTTGTTTCCCTTGTTCTCAGTGTGGGCCCGGGTACCCTCAGGGGTAAGCAGTTGTTTACAATCTAAAACTGTGCACGGGCTGGTGTGTGGCCCAGTGCTTAAGTCGCTGCCTGGGGTGCCTGCCTCCCACAGCAGAGTGCCTGGTTCCAACTCCAGCTACCCCTCTTCCCACCCAGCTTCCTGTTAACATGCACCCTGGGAGGCCGGAGGTGATGGCCCAAAACCTTGGGTCCCTGGCACTCCCACGAGGGAGATCATTGAGTTCCAGGCTCCTGGCTTCAGCCTGGCCCAGTCCTGGCTGTTGTGGGTATTTGAGGAGTGAACCAGTGCTTGAAAGATTTCTCCCCCCCTTCTCCCCCTCTCTCCCCCTCTCTCCCTCTCCTCCTCTCTCTCCCTCTCTCTCTCCCCCCTCCTCTCTCTCCCTCCTCTCTCTCCCTCTCTCTCTCCCCCCTCCTCTCTCTCCCTCTCTCTCCCTCCTTCTCTCCTTCTCTCTCTCTCTCCCCCTCTCCCTCTCTCTCTTTCCTTCCTCTCTCCCTCTCTCTGCCTTTTCTCTCTCTCTCTGCCTTTCAAAAAAATAAAAATACGTGTTAAAATGGTAAAGCTACAGACGTGCCTTTTTTATGCCATCCGAGGCACTTCCGTGCTCCTGGCCTCCAGATGCTCCTCCATTGCCATGGCCCCAGAGCGCCCTCAGTTCTGAGGGAGGCCCGCTGCCATTTGCGAGCTTCCAGCAGGTGATCTGAGGCTCCCTCCACTGCCCCCCCTCCCCCGGCTCAAGAGCCTTTTTTTTTTTTTTTTTTTATCACTTAAGCTGACAACATCAAACACGCTTTGATAGTCTGACAAGACTGGTGACTAGAGGTGTTACAGAATTTATTTTGAAGTTGGATGATTAGGACCAAGGATAAAGGAGACAGCCCCAGGGTCCCGGCTCTGGTGGTTTCTGCTGCTTCCTGTTGCCTAACCACAGAGAAGAGTTTGGTACCAAAAGCCTGGGGTGCTATGCACAGGAAAACAGACTCCCGGGAAGTCCTGTAGCAGCCCAGACCCTGCATGCAGATGTCAGGAATAAAATAGAAAACTGAGAATCCGGGGTCCAGAGACAAGACACACACGCAAAGAGATGGTTTGAATATGCAAAAATAAAAGCATGGATGCAAGACTGGAAAAAGTCACAAAGGTACAAATACAGAGGAAGGCATGATTTAGACTTCTTGGAGGAATGAAAGAAAGGTGTTTTCAAAGGAGGGACTTTCTGAGTGGGACTTTGTGGGATGAGTAGGAGTTTCCTAGGGATGGTCCCACCGCAGGCTCAGGGGTTGAAGTGTGTGCAAGGGCCGGGAGGTGCATCCAGCCTCTAGTGAGAGGTTCTGTGTGGCTGACTCAGGCAGTGGGAGAAAGGGTGAGGCTAGACTGTGAAGGACCTGACACACTACCACTGAGACATCTGGATTTCATTCTTGGTGCAACCCAAAGTCACAGGAGACGCTGGGGCTTGGCAAGGGCAGGTGTGATCGGCCGTTAGGAAGAAGGCGCTGCTGGCAGTGTGAAGCGGGGCCGGGGTGTCACTTAGAACCCAGCTGTAATTGCTCCGTGACGATGGGACAGGCGGTGACACAGTGATAGAGAACCCCGCATGGGGGGGACCCGCAGCAGCCCCTGCAGCGTCTGTGGGGGTGTGAGGGATGGAGGGAAGCCGGGGTGATTCTGCCGTTTCTAATCCGGCACGGCCGCGCAGGCTGATGGCGCTGGGACGTGAGCTGGAGGAGGCGGAGCAAGGCTTTCCTGATCCTCAAGTATCTGCCGGCTGTGTGACACGGATGCAGGCTCAGCGGCCATGCCCGACACGTGCCACACTCTCGCTTTGCTCGCAGGAGACAGGAAGCAGAGGCTGGACACCAGGTGGTCACAGGCAGGGCGTGCACAGCCCTGTCCGTCTGTCTGTCCTTCTCAGCATTAGAAGAGTGTGGACTTTGGGGTCAGGCCAGGCTGATGTGACCCCCAGGCTGGTCTCCCGTTCCTTGCCCCGCCCCCATCCATCTGCCTGTCATGGCACCTGTGACTGTATTTGTCCCTCTGAGAGGGCAGGACTGTGGCAGATGCATTTGCATATCCGCATGCTTGGCATGTAGGAAAGACTCCAGAACCTTCTGTCCGACGGGCGAACACACAGGTAAACACGGGTTTCTAGAAACACTGTGACCTGGGCAAAGTCGGTTCACCTGCCCAGGCTGCAGTCTCCTCGGCTGTGCCACTGGCGCTGGTGACATTGGGAACACACGGGGGGGCTGACCCACGGTGACATCAGGAACACACGGCAGGGGTGACACACGGTGACATCAGGAACACACGGCAGGGGTGACACACGGTGACATCAGGAACACACGGGGGGGCTGACCCACAGTGACATCAGGAACACACGGGGGGTGCTGACCCACGGTGACATCAGGAACACACGGGGGGGCTGCTGACCCACAGTGACATCGGGAACACACGGGGGGGTGCTGACCCATGGTGACATCGGGAACACATGGGGGGGGGCTGACCCACGGTGACATCAGGAACACACCGGGGGGGCTGACCCACGGTGACATCGGGAACACACAGGGGGGCTGACCCACGGTGACATCGGGAACACACGGGGGGGCTGGCCCACGGTGACATCGGGAACACACGGGGGGGGGCTGACCCACGGTGACATCGGGAACACACGGGGGGGCGCTGCTGCAGTACCCAGCACCCATAACACTCTGCAAAAAAAGTCTCTTGTTGGTTTCGCAGCCGGAGCTCCCCAGTGCGTGGCACCTTGGACAGCCCTGCCACAGCAGGCTCACCACAGATGTCTGTTCTGGCTAATCCGTCTGAGGAAGCCCCCTCTCACCCTCTCACTCGTGTGCAGTGAGACGTAAGTGTCTCTAGCTCTCTAAAGGCCGAGTGGCGTGGAGGGAAGCAGGCCCCGAAAACGCCCCGGGATCCGCGGAGATGCTTGCTGGGTCACAGCTGCAGTGCTCCTCGGCCACCATGCCCCCCAGCAGGCTCCCGCTTACTTGGGGGGTTCGGCTGGAAGGCGATGACAGGAGAAGTAGGGAGAGAGAGAGAGCAGGCATCTAGCCCTGGCAGTAAAGAAGCCCGCTGCCCACGTGGGCGTGACCCCTGCTCCAGCACCTGACTCCAGCTCCCCACTAACGCGTACCCTGGGAAGGCAGCAGACGGCGCCTCTCCTGCCACGTTGGGGACCTGGGGCAAGGTCCGGACCTGACTTCAGCCCAGCCCAGACCAAGTTGTTGAGGAGTGAACTGGCACAGGAGAGCAAGCAATAGTAATAACAATATATGCATGGGGGTGTCTGTGTGGTCCAGAGATTGTCACTTAGTGATTGAAGTCCCAGCACCTCCACTTCCAATTCCTGCTTCCTGCTAATGCATGCCCCGGGAGGCAGCAGGCAATGTCGCAGGTATTTGGGTCGTCCCTGCCACTCACATGGGAGACCTGGATTTAATCTGGGCTCCTGGTTGCACGCTGGGCCCAGCCCTTGGCTGTTGCAGGAATTTGGGAAGTGAACCAGCGGGTGAAAGATAATCTCTTGGGGCCAACATCATCATGGCGCAGTGTATAAAGCCGCCGCGTGCCTATAGGTGCTGGTTCTGATCCAGCTCCCTGCTAATGCACCTGGGAAAAGCGGCAGAAGATGGCCCAAGTGTTTGAGCCCCTGACACTGACACGGGAGACCCAGAAGAAGCTCCTGGCTCCTGGCTTCGGCCTGGCCCAGCCCTGACCTTAGCGGACATCTAGGGAGTTGAACCAGTTGGTGGAAGATTCTCTCTCCTCTCTCTGTAACTCTGACTTCCAATATATAGATGATTTTTAAAAAATAAAGATGGTCTCTTTGTGCCTTAGAAATCAGATGAAAATAAATAATTTAAATGAATGAGTCTCGGCTTTAACGTGTCTGCGGGTGATCAGTTCCTCTGCTCGCAGGCCAGGCCTCTGAAGCTGGCGACCCAGATGTCAACAGCCGGGCTTGCAGGAGCCACCCGCCAGGGCCCCTTAAGCTGCACCTTGAACTGCGGTTCTTTGAAAAAGGGCCGCCGGCAGGGTGCTCCTTCCGCCCGCCCGGAACAAAGGCCGCCCTCACGCGCGCTTTTGGCCGACACGTTGACATTGTGATCCCCCCCGCCCCTCCCCCGTGGCAAGGATTATGGGTTCCTGAGTCTCCTGGTTTTGCAGTGAACACCTGGCCAGCGGTGTTCTGAGCCGGAGCCATCCCGCCTGAGATCACAGGGAGCGGAAGCTCCCGGAGGAGCGCGCTCTGCGAGGTCGCCGCCGACTGCACTCCTGGGTGATCTGGGACCCGCGGGAGGCTTGCGGGGGCTGTGTTTGCGAGCCGACACCTGTGCCCCAGCGACAGCTGCCGCAGCTCCAGTCAAAGGCAGGGTGTCAGACGGATGATTTATAGTCACTGAGGGCATGGAAATTTCGTTCCGGCGCCTGTGTCAGCACCACTTTGATTTCCATAAATTTTCCCTTTCTTAAAAGGGAATCAAAGTCACTGAAAAGAGCAGGGCCTTGGCAGAATCTCACAGGAACTGTTCAATAAAACGGGAGACGAGACGCGGCCCGTCGCTGGGAGCAGACAAAGGCTACAGGCCAGCGTCGCAGCCCAGCTACCTGCGGTGGGAAGCTAAAGCAAACCCTGAGGAGGGCTGAGGAGTGGGCCGTGCCTCCCTCCCACTGTCCCCCATTTTCCACTGTGACATGCTATGGCTGCGTGTTACACAAAATGCCGGGGTGTGTGTATACGTGTACGTGTGTGTTACAACCAATACTGCTAAAGATAGGCAAGAAAAGGCCGGCGCCGCGGCTCACTAGGCTAATCCTCCGCCTTGTGGCGATGGCACACCGTGTTCTAGTCCCAGTCGGGGCGCCAGATTCTGTCCCGGTTGCCCCTCTTCCAGGTCAGCTCTCTGCTGTGGCCAGGGAGTGCAGTGGAGGATGGCCCAAGTGCTTGGGCCCTGCACCCCATGGGAGACCAGGAGAAGCACCTGGCTCCTGCCATCGGATCAGCACGGTGCGCCGGCTGCAGCGGCCATTGGAGGGTGAACCAACGGCAAAAGGAAGACCTTTCTCTCTGTCTCTCTCTCTCACTGTCCACTCTGTCAAGAAAAAAAAAAAAGGCAAGAAAAGAGAAAACACAGCAGGCAGCGGCTCAGGAAACACTGCCCATGGTGCAGGCCGGGAAACAGCCCCTGAGCAGGATGTGTCCTCTCATCACGGCCACTGTGTCCCAGCAGTGTTCCACAGCCATGCCGACAAACACAAACTGCCTTTTGTTTTTGAAAGATTTGTTTTACTTAGAGTTACAGAGACACAGAAAGAGGAAGAGAGAGAGAGAGAGAGAGAGAGAGAGAGAGAGAGAGAGAGAGAGAGAATCTTCCATCCATTGGATCACTCCCGAAATGGCCGCAATGGCCAGGATTGGGCCAGGCCAAAGCCAAAAGCCCAGAGTTTTCTTCCAGGTCTCGTGTGTAGGTGCAGGGGCCTACGCACTTGGGCCATCTTCTGCTGCTTTCCCCAGGCGCATTAGCAGGGAGCTGGATTAGAAGTGGAGCAGCCAGGACTTGAACTGGCACCCATATGGTTGGCCAGCGGCCTGACCCGTTATGCCACAATGCCAGCCTCTGCTTTTTTTAAAATCTGAATTATGTTTCTAGAGTGGTTCAGGACTAACGTCCAGAGGCCTTTTCACCTTGTGGTTTACAGGAGGCCTTCCTGTGAAGTAACCTGGAAAGCCAGGCATGCTCACAGAGCTCACCTCGTTTCCTTTCTCTCTCGGCTGACTGGGACTTTGGTGTAACAACATGCAGGCACGTGGAGGGCATTAGAAGGCTGATGGACTCCTGTACAGCGAGCAGCATGGAGCCCGTGCCCGTCCTTTTCCCTTAAATTCACTGTTTCCCACCATTTGCCTTCCTCTTTGGTTCATTTCTCCTCATTTCCGTAATTTATTTTTGCCTCCCTCAGCACCCCCATAACTAACCCCACTTATTCTTTTTCCTGTTGACCCAAATGTTCTCTCAAAGGTGACGGTGTTCTGACACTTCAGGAGCCTGACAGTCTGGCCAGCCTGCCGCCCTGGGAAGCCATCTCTGGGGCAGTCACCTCCCCATGCATCCATGTGATCTGAGATCTCTGCTGAGTGGGAGGCTGGAAGGCTGTGGAGGGAGGGCAGGGTATGTGTATGACTCTGGGGACAGAGGGCCGACACTACTGGGTGACCCACATCCTCCAGGGAGCCTGTCTCAGGGAAGGAGTAAGCAGAGAGGAGCCCTCCAGGCCTGCAGCCTGTTGCCCAGCAACAAAACAGATGTTGCCATCTTTGTGGTCTGGACCCAAGACTCAGACCACACTAGGTCTGATTTGTTTTCCAAAGATATAAAGGGTGAGTCCTATCACATTAGAAAACCGCAAATCTGCATGGCTTCCCAGGGCAGAAGAATGAAATTTAAAAAACTAACCAGGGGGCTGGTGTTGTGATGCAGCAGGTTAAGCCACTGCTTGTGACATGGGCATCCTGTAACAAAGCACCAGTCCAAGGCCCAGCTGCTCCATTTCCAATCCAGCTTCCTACTGATGCACCTGGGAAGGCGGCAGATGATGGCCCAAGTGCTTGGACCCCTGCCAACCTTGTGGGAGACTGGGATGGAGTTCCAGGCTCTTGGCTTTGGACTGGCTCAGTCCTAGTTGTTGTGGGCATTTAGGGAGTGAACCAGCGAGTGGATAATCTCTCCTTCTCTTTCTGCCTTTCAAGTAGATGAAAAATAATAATAAAATAAAATACAATAAAAATAAAATAAATACAAAAAACCCTTGGCTGCCTTGTGAGCTCTGGAGGCCCCTATTGGAGGAAGGGGACCGTGGGTGAGGAATTTCCTGGGGAACTTTTCTGGGGACCTGGTTATCACAGCCCCAGGGTGAGCCTCCTCGGGTTACTCTACTTCCTTGGGCAGGTGTGGTGGTGCATCTGACACATGGGGTGGGTCTTTGGTACCTTGTTCTAAGCTCCTGTCCCAGGTGTGGGTCAAGCCACCCCAAGACTTTGGCTAAAGAAAGTGGGCTATAGTCCAAGCCTCTCTCTCTGGGCCCTATTTATTTATTTTATTTTATTATTTTTTTTAGAGAGAGAGAGAGAGAGAGAGAAAGAGAGAGAGAGAGAGAGATGGCAGAACAGCCAGAGTTAGAGGTAAGAACCCAGGTGACTGTCAGAGGTGCTAAAGCAGAGGGCCATACAGAGAGGGCTTATAATGGGAAGAAGAACAGGTAACAGATGAGAGGTGTGGTGGGGGAGATAAGGCAGGTGAGAGAGCGAGAGGAGAGAGATCTTTTTCTTTTCTTTCTTTTTTTTTTTTTGACAGGCAGAGTGGACAGTGAGAGAGAGAGAGAGACAGAGAGAAAGGTCTTCCTTTGCCGTTGGTTCACCCTCCAATGGCCGCCGTGGCCGGCGCGCTGCGGCCGGCACACTGGGCCCTATTTAGCCAGGAGTTGTCCTCTGAGAAATTCCATTTTAAAAGATTTGTTTATGTATTTGAAAGTCAGAGTTAGGGAGAATGAGAGAGCACGCTTCCATCTGCTGGTTCATTCCCCAGATGGGCACAACGGCCAGGGTTGGGCCAGGAAAAGCAGTGAGCCAGGAGCTTTGTCTGGGTTTCCCATGTGGGTGACAGGAGCCCAAGTACTTGGGCCACTCTCTGCTGCTTTCCCAGGAGCATTAGCAGGCCCTGCACCCGCATGGCAGACCAGGAGAAGCACCTGGCTCCTGGCTTTGGATCAGCGGGGTGCACTGGCCGCAGTATGCTGGCCGCAGCGGCCATTTAGGGGGTGAACCAACGGAAAAGGAAGATCTTGCTCTCTGTCTCTCTCACTGTCCACTCTGCCTGTCAAAAAAAAGAAGAAGAAGAAGAGCAGCTGTGACACAAACTGACACACATACGGAATGCGGGTGTCCCAGGCGATGGCTTTACCTACTACACAATGCTGGCTCCCAGGGAAGTTTCATTTTAAAGATGAAGACAGTGAGACTCAGAGAGGTCAAGTAATTTGCCCAAAGTCACTAGGCCAGTAAGTTTTCTGGGACCAAAGTTTGTTCTTTCTTTATACCAACTGTACTGCTTACTCACTGAAGCCCACCCCCAAACCTGTCAAGTTGCTGGAAACCCTAATATACTCACTGAAGAAGAGAGTCACAGGGGACGTGGCTGTTTTGGCATTACAAGAAACCCTAGCAGTATGTCACCCTTCCCCCTAGGAGTCCTTTGTATAAATGGGGTTGCTGTGCTTCACTGTTAACATGAAAGTAGGGGCCAGCACTGTGGCATAGAGGATAAGGCCTCTGCCTGCAGTGCCAGCATCCCATATGGGCGCCGGTTCAAGTCCTGGCTGCTCCACTTCCGATCCAGCTCTCTGCTGTGGCGTGGGAAAGCAGTAGAAGATGGCCCAAGTCCTTGGGCCCCTACATCCACATGGGAGACCCAGAGAAGGTTCCTGGCTCCGGCCTTTGGACCAGCGCAGTCCCGGCTGTTGCAGCCATCTGGGAATGAACCAGTGGATCGAAGACCTCTCTCTCTCTCTTCCTCTCTGTAATTTTGCCTTTCAAATAAATAAATAACTCTTTTTTTTTTTTTTGACAGGCAGAGTGGACAGTGAGAGAGAGAGAGAGAGAGAGAGAGAGAGAGAAAGATCTTCCTTTTTTTTTTTTTTTTTGCCGTTGGTTCACCCTCCAATGGCTGCCGCAGCTGGCGCGCTGTGGCCGGCGCATAGTGCTGATCCAAAGCCAGAAGCCAGGTGCTTCTCCTGGTCTCCCATGTGGGTGCAGGACCCAAGCACTTGGGCCATCCTCCACTGCACTCCCAGGCCATAGCAGAGAGCTGGCCTGGAAGAGGGGCAACCGGGACAGAATCTGGCGCCCCGACCGGGACTAGAACCCAGTGTGCTGGCGCCGCAAGGCAGAGGATTAGCCTATTGAGCCACGGCGCCGGCCAAATAAATAACTCTTAAAAAAAAAAAAAAAGAAAGAAAGAAAGTAGTCTCAGCCAGGCCATACCCTAATCTTCACATGGCACATTAGGAAAACTGATCCTCCCATGAAAACATTTTGTAAGCATCTGCTGCCCTTGGAACAAATTAGATTTTGATACACTGTCTAATTCTAATTAATGACTTTGTTTGTAACCATATGCAGGTCTTGGATGAGGCTGTGTGGAACTTGAGGGCAGAATCATCACCCTGACTCAGAGGGGAACACCTGGGGCCCACCACCAGACTTCGCTTCATTTTACCCGATCTTCTTGCTTCCCCTTGTGGTCAGAAATGAGTTAGCACTCACAAGGCACGCCGTAGATTCCAGGTAACAAGGTTCCAGAAATATTTCCCAATTTCTGCTGGAAACTCCCCACAAAACAGCACTCTCTTACAAACCTAGGTACTTCCCTGCCTTATGAAAGTGAGCCTGGTTTTTCTATTATGAAAGAAATACGTGTTTCCAAATTTTAGAAATTATGGAAAATATAGGACGTGTGAAGAAAATAGAAGTCACATTTGTATACTGTTCCAGCAGAAATAGTCACTGTTGACTTTTTTTTAAAGTGTTGTTGCTTTCTTTCTATGAGGGAACATAAACACACATGCATGCAGCACTTATTTAATACGCAATATAATTAACCTGTCACCAGCTCCAGAAGGAGCTATTACTAATGCCAGTGTGTACACATGTGCACCTCCTCTGTCCAATACAGCCTCAGAGGTCACACCCTGATGTCATGTTTATCCTCCCCTCACTTCTCCTCAGAGTACCATTACAGCACACACACATGCATGGAACTACACTACACAGACTCTTGTTTCCCATCACCTATGAGAACACATAGCTGTATTAGAACTCAGAACAGGGTGTGTCTCTTAATGATCTCTAAATACTGGCCATTTATGTAGCTTTCCATTTTTTGCTATTATAAATTGTTCGAGCTATTAAATAGAAATCTATAATTATGAAAACTATACATCTATAAAAACTATAAATCTATAAATATGAAACTGTGGGGTATGAAATCCATCTCTTTTTTTTTAAATTAGTATATTTGTCCAGGTTACTCCAAAGATCTCTTTAAACATTTTTTTTATTCTATGTGAGACAGCCAAAGAGAGCAAGCAAGCTGTCACATCTGCAGGCTCATTCCTCAAATGCCCATAACAGCCAGAGTTGGGGCATGTCAAAGCCAGAAAACTGGAACTCAACCCAGGTCTCCCACATGGGTGGCAAGG
This sequence comes from Oryctolagus cuniculus, assembly GCF_051225735.1. Taxonomy (NCBI): domain Eukaryota; kingdom Metazoa; phylum Chordata; class Mammalia; order Lagomorpha; family Leporidae; genus Oryctolagus; species Oryctolagus cuniculus. The sequence goes on from NC_142868.1 coordinate 95,058,572, forward strand.
ACCTAATTACTTAAGCCATCTTGCTGCCTCCCAGGGTGTGCATTAGAAGGAAGCTGGAATCAGAGGCAGAGCTGGGGCTGGAAGCCAGGCACTCCAACATAGGATGAGGGATGAAGGTGTCATAAAGTGGCAATTCAACTGCTGCACCAAAAGCCTCTTTGCTCTGGAAGTCATTCCCTGTGGGTCCAGCTGAACTTTTCCAAAGATCATTTCCAAGAAGCCTCCAAACCCCATGCAGGTCCAACTCAATGCTTTCACCACTGTTGTCTCTGCTCTGCTGCTCCTGGGAGTGGACCAGGGATTTGCTTATGCTTCCTCCTCTTCAAAGCAGGGGATCCCCAGGCCTCAGCACAATTTTGGAGTCCTTGAAAATAAGTGGGTCATTTAAAGAAATGGCCTTAAATCACAGTGTTGGCTCCAGAATCTAATAATATTCTTACATCTAAGGTAACTGAGCTACCAAATTTTTACAGTGGAGCTTCTGTCTTCTTCTTCTTCTTTTTTTTTTTTTTTATTTATGAGACTAAAACCCTACTAACCCTCTGAGATTTTCCTCTTATAAAGGCAACATGGGCAGATCAGCAGGTTATCTTGACTTGAACGAGCAGGTGACCTGTCCTGGAAATCTAGTCCATACATCATCTCCATGGGCCTCTGGACTCACTCAGCTCTGACACTTTTGGGTTTCTGAGAGTGGTTCCCTATTAGTAAGCATAGTAAATGTCTTTCAAAGGGAGGAGTTTAAAGTTCCTTTCCTGCTCTAAAATTCCGTGATTCTCTTGGTTTTATAGCAGAGAATGCCACGTTGGCAGAATTTGGACTGAGAAAATCCTTTGTACAGTTCCCCAGTTTGGATCTCAGTGAGTGGAAGAATGAGAACTGCCTGTAATTCTGAGCTGGTGAAAGCTCAGTTCCTAAGGACATGATCCAGCTAACTTGAGAGGGCTGGAGGCACAGGGAAGAAAGGAGGGATTCCTTCTCAGCAGGTGTTTTCCTTAGCAGTTTCTCTCATCACCTTGCTGTTTTAGGTATTGGGAGAGAGAGCAAAGTCCCTTTGGATGACCTAGGTTTGGTGTTGTCAAGGCTTTCTAGGAGAAAGACTTTGGAGAGCAGAAGACAGAGGAAGAATGTTGCCACATTCCCAAAGGGCTACTTACAACCTTTAATCGTCGGCTACAGCTGACCAATGCCAGGTCTGAGCCAAAGTTTAGGCAGCAGTTGTGGTTTTAATATTCATACGGATATGGGTCCGGTGCCGCGGCTCACTAGGCTAATCCTCCGCCTGTGGTGCCGGCACACCGGGTTCTAGTCCCGGTCGGGGCGCCAGATTCTGTCCTGGTTGCTCCTCTTCCAGTCCAGCTCTCTGCTGTGGCCCGGGAAGGCAGTGGAGGATGGCCCAAGTGCTTGGGCCCTGCACCCACATGGGAGACCAGGAGAAGCACCTGGCTTCTGGCTTTGGATCAGCACGGTGTGCCAGCCACAGCGCGCCGGCCACAGCGCGCCGGCCGCAGAGGCCATTGGAGGGTGAACCAATGGCAAAGGAAGACCTTTCTTTCTCTCTCTCTCTCTCACTGTCCATTCTGCCTGTCAAAAAAAATATTCATATGGTTATGAATAAATATCTACCCTGCCACCACAAATCCGAAGTATACTAATTTTCATCTATGTTATTAACTAATGAACATTTTCCATATGCCAGGTAGACTATATGCTAGGAATTATCAATTTAATATTCACTACAATCCCCTGAGGTAGACATTATTTAGTTGTTTCACAGATGTGGAAACTGAGGCACAGAGAGGTTAAGTTGCTTGCATAACACCGCAGAGTTGGCAGAGCTGAGACACAAATCCAGCTCTGTTCAGATTGTTACATTCTGCTTCGCTTATGACATTGATCACATTCTGCTTATTCCTCAGGTATTTGTCTTACATTTTAAGTAGGTTGGGGTATTGATCTTATTTTTTTTTACTTACACACAGCAAGCCCATATGGTACTCATCTACTGATTCAAGCAACAGCCTGACATTGTACGTTGAGCAACGCAGACTTGGTGGGATTTCCTCCATTTTTACTTTGAAAAATTTAACACTTACCATAAAGGTTCAAGAACAGTGCAATGAACACATGTGTCTTTCAGCTAGAATGACCAGCTGTTAACATTTTGTCACTTTTTTTCTGGATCATTTCAGAGTTAGTTGCAGACATAAGATATTTCACTTCCAAACACATTTCTCTTAAAAACAAGGCCAGTTCTGCATATGCCATTGCCCTCAAGAAATTGAGAAATTCACTTTTTCACAACACGAACGTGGTTTACATAGAAATTTTCTCAACGATGGCCTTCATTGGTCATTTAGGATCACACATTGCTTTTAGTGTTATCTTGCTTGTCTCCTTTAGTCTTTCCTTAATTTTTCAAGAGACTGGTGTTTTTGAGGACTTGCAGAAGGCAAGTTTCTCTGTTTCCTCACGGGTAAGCTAAACCACATGCTTTCGGCAAGAGTATGACCTGGGCGTCCCCGTGCATGGCATCCGGGGCACACGACGTTGGCTGTGTGTCACAGGGCGACGCCTGTGAAGTGAAGACATCTCTTCTGGAAGTCGCGCAGGCGGTGACTGGAAACCCTGCGGCTACCTCCGCCGCCCGTGCGGAACTGGCACCCAAAGCCCTCATTATCCCGGCAGGTCCAAAGCGCTGACTCCCCACTTCCGCACTTTCTTCATTTATTCGGCGGCATTCGCCTCGAAATGTCCCTTCAGGGGCCTATGTTTTCTCACCCTCAGGATGCGGTAACCCAAGAACCACATTCCCGACCGTCAGTCCGTCTGACAGGAAAACCCCGCTCACACCTGCAAGGCCTGCCCCGCAGGACGACGCGGTCGGGCGCTACCCGCCAGGCCGGGCTCCCCCCAGCTCGGGAGCCGCGCACCGCCGCCACGCGCCCGCCCCCGACACCTCCCGCGCGAACAGCCCCCAGCCACCCAAGGACGTCTCGCGAGAACGAGCCCCTCGCAGGGACAGAGTGCGGTCCCCGAGCGCCCGCCAACCCCCGCCGCCCGACCTGCGGCGGGGCCGTCGAGCGCCCGCGCGCCCGCGGCGCCGGGCAGTTGGCGGTGCGCGTTCGGCCCCGCCCCCTGCGCGCACTCGGCCGCGCGGCCGCGGCGCGCCCCTACGGCGCAGACGCGTGCGCGTGCGCGTGCGCGTGCGGGGCGGGGCGCGCAGGCGCCGCGGGGGCAGTGCGGCCGCGCAGGCGCGGACGGCGTTGGTTAGGAGAAGACCTTCAGCGTTGCCCTGGCGGAGCGGGGACGGCCCTCGGCTCGAAGGTGAGGGCAGCGGCGGCCGCCGGCGCGGAGGCCCGCGGAGGGGCCGGGCGGCGGCGGGCCGCGGGCTGACGGGGGCGGCCCTCACGGAGGGCGAGGGGGAGCGCAGTCTGACGGGGCGCGGACCGAGCGGGCCGCCGGCTCCGGCCCGGACCTGCTGCCCCGGCCGCCTCGGGGGATGGAGCCGCCGCGCGGCAGGGCAGGTGGCGCCGCGAGTGCGGGGCAGCGGGGCAGCGAGCCGCCCGCCGCGGGAGGTGCCTTGATGTTCAGGGTCAGGCGAGACAGGAAGTCGGTTTTTAGGGAAGTTGGATCCCTGAGCCCCAGACCCACCCCCTTGCCCTTGCCTGCTGTCCGCGTGGGGCGAGGCTCGCGCCTTGTGGCCGGAGGGCGGATGCCGTCCGTGCAATGGACGGAGAAACGAGGAACAAAAGGCTGTCAAGTTGGGGATTGTGTGAAAACCCCGCTTTTTCCTTCTGCGTCTGATGCAACCGCGGCACCTCGGACCCATCCACGAACAAGTGCATTTTGTAGCGCTGATGGAAGTGAGAAGCACGAAGCCTCTCCCGATTTTTGCTGGATCATACCAGCAGTGCACTTGCCATCGGCGTCATGGCCCTGGAAAAGTCAGCCGGAGCCAGGCAGAATTGAGACCCGTTCGTGAACCAGGCCCGCTGCCTGACTGTTGACAAGTATCTGGTACTGGTTTTGCACTAAAAAACCAAGCAGAATGCTAAGATTTTATTTGGTCCCGCCAAGTATATAGGAAGGTACTTCAAACAGTTTGTGGGGAAATGGAGTGAAAAGATAAGTTTGGATGCAAATTGTTTTTTGAAATCCTTGTGTAGTTTTTTCATAATATGCATTTCCATGAATGTTTTGAAGACCCCTCGAATGCACCTCTTGTGTGCATGGATTTTTTTGCACCAAAAGAAACTTTTTTATTTATTTGAAAGGCAGAGTTACAAAGAGGGAGAGGCAGAGAGAGAGAGGAGAGAGAGAGAGGTCTTCCATCCGCTGGTTCACTCCCCAGATGGCTGCAAAGACTGGGGCTGGGCCAGGCCAAAGCCAGGAGCTTCCTTATGGTCTCCTACATGGATCCAGGGGCCCAAGTGCTTGAGACATCTTCCATTGCTTTCTCAGGTGCATTAGCAGGGAGCTGGATTGGAAGTGGAGCACCCGGGACTTGAATCCACATGGGATGACCCGGTACTGCAGGTGGCAGCTTAACCTGTGCCACTGTGTGGGCCTGCACCAAAAGAAACTTATGAAATCCTCTTTTCATGAGCCGTTTGAAGTATCCTGGGTGTTTCTGAACATTTAATTGTGTCTTCTCTTGTTACTGTGAAAAATCAGACTGGAGTTCTGAAGGTGCCCCCCAAGTTACAGGCTCCTGGCAGTATTTGAACAAATATCAGTAGCTGTTTAATAATCAAGTAGGAGTTGGGAATATGTCAGAAGTCTGGACTCAATCATATAAGTATTGAATTGTAAAATAACTGCTTTGGAAGTGAACTATGAGACCCTGTAGCTTCAATTTCTGTTATAAGGCAGTACAATTATAGCACTCTTTCTGTTTCGTTTTTATACTATACTCTTTCTTCATAACTTTATATGTTGGTGTCTGTCATATTTGATAGGTTAAGGAACACATTTTAAATGACTTCCTGATTAACTGCATCATACATATATGTTCAGGTATGATGATGTAGGCAAAAATTTAGCAGAAGTCCAGATTAAAAGCTGGGCTAAATATAGATATTTGTGTAGATAGTTCAGGCATAACAGTTGCAAGAGCTAGTTGGTAACTGAATTTTTCCTGGTAGAAACTGGGCTAATGAAATTGCTTGAGGTGGTTGTATCTTTGTTAGACATGGCTTCTCAGTCGGTGCTAGGGACACAACAGAACCTGCTGCAGGGAGACATTTACCATTATACAGAGTGGGCAAAGGAGTACTATGCTCAGCAGTGTTGCTAGCTTCTCAGGATTTGATGGGCGAGTCCCACTGCCAGTAGAAAAGCTGGTGAATACTAAGTAGGCAAGGTGAGAGGTCAAGGCACCTTGGGTTTTTGAAGGCTTTAACTTGAGAGCTGACACCAGTTTTGCTAAGCAGTTGATTCTATACTATTTCTGGTTAATTGCTAAAATTATAGCACTCTATTTTCGGAAGAGCTTTGAGAAGGCATATTGTATGTGAATACATTTCAATTAGTGTGATAATTCTTGTCTTTAAAACAACTTAAAAGTAGCAAAATATCAACCCTGAGGATTTTGATATGTATTCTTGGAATTCCTTTTAAAATTTACCTTATTGCATTGTGTAACAGCCTTGAGAAAGGTTTTTGTAAGATACATTTTGCATATATTTTTAAGCATTCCAGTTTAATAAAGCATTTCCTCCAAAGCAAGTGAGAACTTTCTTTGAAATGCAGTCAGAAAATTGACGTCATTGAATCTCAGGGGAGAACTCGGCAGTGTTCTGTAGGGCACTTTTCTCAGGAGCAGAGTGCTTTCTCTTAATCTTGATTGCATTAGTAATGAACTTAATGGTGCAAAGGAGGACTGCACACATCTCTTCTTGCAGGATGAAACACTGGAAGAACGATGGGTGAATAATTACTAAATGGTTATTTTTATTCCTTTGTCCTCATGTTTCTTTATAAGATATGTGTAACACACCGACTTACTGTGACCTAGGAAAGGCTGCCAAGGATGTCTTCAACAAAGGATACGGTAAGTGTGCCGTCACAGATTTCCAGTGTTGGGTCAGGATTAGTGTGGACTTGGCTCTGTGCAAGATACTGTGCTCATAAAATAAGAGTACGTGTACATTGATCTAATTCACAAGCTTTAATTTGATAATTATTAACAAGCTATCAGATTTCCTTCTTTTGAGAAGTGGAGCAGCTGGGACTCAAATTGGTGCTGGTGTTGCAAGCAGTGGCTTAACCTGCTGTGCCATAATGTTGGCCCCTATTTTTAGGTTTTAAAGTGTAATCTTTAAGTTTGAAATTTTTGCTGCTATTCACACTGGATTTTTTTTAGTTAGCTAATGATGTTAATTGTATGTTTTAGACTTGTGTATATACCAGCATACTATTATCTAGTAATTCTGGTTTTTAGAGTAGTGCATATTTTTTTCATTCATTTTTTTTAATTTATATTTTAAAAACTTGTCTGTTTATTTTGAGGAACTTAAAAAAATTAGACTTATTATAATTCATTTTCTTGTGGAATTCTTCTCTAATAAGTATACTGTGTATTTTCTATATAGAAATTTAATAATTTCTGAGTTGAAAAAACTAGAGTGAATATCACATTTTATACATTACTATATTTTTTCCTGTGTATCTAGGGTTTGGCATGGTCAAAATAGACCTGAGAACCAAGTCTTGTAGTGGAGTGGTGAGTACTCAATATATTTTAACAAACGTAATATAATTAACTTAGCAGATACTATTTAAAAATTATTATGTAGTCACGTGATCCAGCATGCTTTTGGCAGTGTGTTCTTCCCTGCAGCTTTGTCCTACTCTCAGATTTCAGGTAGCTTTCTAATTCTGCCAGTTAAACCCACATAGACAGTCAGGCTGCATTCTGGGGGTGACCCTTAGTGTTTGCCATAATAAATGTGTTCTGCATCTTACTCTCAGAAGATATAAAATATGCATATTTTTGCTCATGCCATATCTGTATACTTACATGAATATGTATATGAGCACTAAAAACTTTATTTCCAGTATAATGAGTTCATGTTTTATTGCCTTTTAAAAAAAAAAAAAAAGCAGCTTTCTCCTGTGTCTTCATGATTAGTTGAGGCAAAATGTAAACATAGATGAACTTTTTATTCGCTTCATTTTCTGATTTGTGCTCACTGGCCTCATCTTTGGTTGGAGTTTACCTGTTCATACTCCTGCAGGTTGTATTCCTGGATATGTTTAATTAGAAGGACAGAAGGCCTGTGGCACCCCTGTGAGGCTTTGTATTGCACTTTGTAAATCCAGGTGTGCTGTTGTCCCTCCTTCCCTGGGCTCCTCTAGTGTGAATAAATACTTATGCACCCCTTCCCCCTAACTAAGAGGAGCACATTGTGTCTAAGTGGTTCTGGTAAGGGTAGAAAAATTGTGCTCATTTTGAGTAGGTGTCTGAGTTTGTGCAAGTTACGTTTGTGTTGTAAAAATCATCAACAAAGATTTTTTCTCCCTTTCATGCTGCTGTGGTGATCATTCAGATGGTAAGGACAAAAAGCTCATTTCTGTGCCTGCTTTCTATGGCTGCTTTTGGTCTCCAGTATTGATTTAGGAAAAATATCATCCACCGTTCCACATTTTTTAGATTGTATCTTGGCGTTTGCATCATGTACCATCTGTTTAACCACAGTGTTTCTATTTGTTTTGTTGCTTACTAGCTTTTAATGTGAGTAGCAGATGTGGTGTGCATGTTATAAATGTATTTTGCACTGTTTGACCTAAGTGTGAAATTAGACAAAAGCTGAAGCTATCGTGATCCTGGAGCTCAGAACAAGTCTCGTCTTCTCTTTGATATCTGTACCTGGTGTTTGCACTAAGGAACGATGATGGTAACGAGGAAGAAAGGCAGACCACTCCTTTACCTTAATTTTGTGCATAAAGTGTCCCTCTGATGCCAAAATTAAGATTTGCATTGGTTGCACTTGTCAAGTTTGTGAAGCATAAATGTGAAAAACGAAACCCTGGTTAGTTGGATCTGTTGAAAGAAAATGAGTGTCACATTGAAGAATTAATGTGAACTGTTAAACATGACCAACACTTACTTAATCAGTTTTTAGTACGGACTTGCCCTACATGTGCAGTATGATACTCACTCTGAAAACTTCCTGTGAGGTGTAGATAAACACGTCGGAGTTTCCTGGTGGTTTTATTGCCTGTGCTAGAGCTTGGGAGCAGGCTGTTGTCGAAGGATTCCTGTTGCAGGCAGTGGGGTGGAGCCGGTGCGGGTGGCAGCATTTCAGAAATGTTCCTTAAACAGGGCCAATCAGAATGCTTCCTCCCCCTCCTGCTCCCTTTCCAGCTCATGATTGTCAGTGACAGGTGCTGATGGCTTCCCCCAGAAGGAGATTTGTTTCCAGTTGCTTATTGTCATGTGATTGAAAGGACGCTTGGCTTGGGAGGAGGGTATATGTTGAGGTATTCATAATAACCATTTGATAGTAGGTACTTAAAGGTACACAGGGTGGAGAAGGGGGAAAGAACATTCTATTACTGTGAACAATAGTCAGATATGTTCACATATTAAAATTGTTTATGCTGAACGTTTTGCATGTAGTTTTGTGGAAAAGCAGTGGTTTACATGAGGTAAATGTACTTGATACCATATCACCATACACTTGAAAGTTGTTAACATGGTAAATATTAGTTAAATGTATTTTACCTTAGTAATAAAAAATAAATTTAAGTAATGAAATGTTGACCCTGTTAAAAGGAGGATAAGGACCTCTAGATTAACTAATCACGTGAAAGGCATTACAGAGAAAGGATCACCTTTTTTTTTAGGCCATACAAGCAGAAGGTTTAAGATCACATATTTTGTCTATAAATAAAAATGGCATTTATTTTCCATGAAGAGATTTCTCTTTAAAGGAGAGAATTTAAGATTTCCTTTGAGTCAGAGTCTGTGGAACGAGAAACGTGTGTCAGAGAAGGGGAGCAAAGACCAGAAACTGGTGCAGATGCTCAGAGCAGAGAGGCAGGAGGCAGGAGGTGAGCTGTGTAGAGCAGGGCTGTGGTAACAAGTCAATTGTTCCGGTTTCTGATGCGTTGAATACACTTTCTGAAGTGAATATTTCCTAATCGATGAGCTAATTTTAAAGTAATTATTTTTTTCTTGCTTACCAGGAATTTTCTACTTCTGGTCATGCTTACACTGATACAGGAAAAGCGTCAGGCAACCTAGAGACCAAATATAAGGTCTGTAACTATGGACTCACCTTCACCCAGAAATGGAACACAGACAACACTCTGGGGACAGAAATCTCTCTGGAGAATAAGGTAAGGGAAGGCATTAGAAGTTACTCAATTTAAGCAGGTTTAATTTCTCTTATGGATTGTATAGTAAACAAGCCCAAGTACAGTCTGAACTAGCTCCTGTTACCTTTCTGATAGCTGTAATTCTTCTCTGCATGTGGCCTTTTTGGCCATTTCTTAGGTTTTTGGGAAATAAGGCCTTGTGTGTACTCTTAGAATGTCATCTCTTTGTTCTGATCTGTTTTTTTATTCTGTTATTCAGCTGAATCTCTACTGTGTAGGACAAACCATTTGTGGTGATTTGGTTTTCTAATCATTGCAAAATTTATGCCACAGAAAAGTGCCTCTAAAATTTTGTGTGTTTTCAAGTAGCTACTGTACAGGGCACTATTTTTTGTGATACATGTATATGTTCATTATCATATATAGATAAACATATAGATTTATAGATTGGTTTTTTAAATGTCTGATTATTTTATTGCAAAGAGAATATCAAGATTATTTGGTTGTATTGTAGTTCTGTTATTTTTGTATCGTAATTTATATTACTTGCTGTCATAGGATTTGGTCTATTTATTTTTTACCCATATTTTGGTGAAAGAACCATAATGAAAATGGGGTGAAGGGTGAGAAATATGGGGAGATATAATTTCTATATAATTTAATATTCGATTCTCTTTAATGACTTCCTTTTTTTTGTTAAAGGGGAAGTTAGTGGAAACTTTAAAATTGTTTTCTTGAGTTGAATAAAGAATTGGAAATTGGGGCCAGTGCTGTGGCTCTGCTGGTTAAGCCTCTGCTTGTGATGTTAGCATCCCATGTTGCAGTGCCATTTCAAATCCCGGTTACCCCACTCCCAATCCAGCTCTCTGCTAATGCACCTGGGAAGGCAGTGGATGATGGCGCAAGTGCTTGGGCCCCTGCCACTCATGTGGGAGACCTGGATAGAGTTTCTGTCTCCTGGCTTGGCCTGGTCCAGCCCTGGATGTCGTGGCCATTTGGGAAGTGAACCAGCGGATGGAAGATCTATTTCTCTCTCTCTCTCTCATTCTGCCTTTCAAGTAAACTAATATATATTGTTTTTCAAAGAATTGAAAATTATTGTTAATTTAAAATCTTTGTTTTTCAGTTGGCTGAAGGATTGAAACTGACTCTTGACACCATATTTGTACCAAACACAGGGTAATTATCTAAATCTTATTTTCTGGAATGTTTTTGAAGCCTGAAGGGATGGAGACCATTAGAATTAGGGATTTGCAATGAGAAGTTTAGGGTAGAGGACGAGCTTAGGGGTTGTTGTCTGGAATACTAGAGGCAAGGGTAGAGGAAGCACCCTGAGGCAGGATAAAATTTCCATTTTAACATTGAACTGATGAACACAACTTTATAAATCTAATTCAAACCAGCATGGCACAGAACAGGCTTATGGGCTGGAATGGTCTGAGACCAGATACAGCTTCAGCTACTCTAAGATCGGTGGGTGTGCTGCTGAGAAGGCGGTTTCTTAAGATTGTAATCTAGAAATGTGGGTGTTGGGGCAGGAGGGAGGCTGATAACGGGTGCACAACACAGATAGCAGGAGTTAAGTTGTAGTGTTCTGAGTACAGTGCGCTGGCTGCAGTTCACAGTAACCTATTATACAGTTTATGAATGAACAGAAGAGAGGGACTCAGGCTCCAAGCATAAAGTAATGACCAGGAGAGGGAAATGTCAACTACCCTGATGTGATCAGCACACGTTGTATGTGTTTATTGAAATACCACACTGTATCCCATAAGTGTGTACAATTATTACTTTTTTGAAAATTGTAGGAGGTAGAAATATTAACTTGGTTTGATCATCACACATTGAAGATATGTATCATACTATTCCATAAATATGTCCAATTAATAGTAAAAAATTTAAAAAAAAGGTGTATCTGGTCTTCTAGAACAACAGAACGAGCAGTTAGGCTGCCTGCTGGGTCTGTTACTCTCTGGAAGTCCCCCAGCTTCTTGGCCTCAATTTCTTATGTAAAAGGTGGGAATTGTGTCATTTTCCCCTCTGCCTGATGTGGGTCTGTGTTACCTGAATGACAGAGAGAATGCAAAGTGGTGTTTCTGCAGGTATGGCCTCTGTGCCACCTGCTTTAGTTATCTTTAATATCCCCATAAGAGGCTCAATTGGAATAGGACAAGGACTATTAAGAAATAACTTCCTGTTTTCAGTATTGTCTTTGAAAAAAACTACACTTTTCTCCATGAAAGGGTTCTGGTGTGTGTTGGGCATTTTGTATTCTTGTGGCATTTGGCATTTGGAAACATTTAAAGAGATTTGTGTACATGTGTCTTCAGATTGTGAACTTGGCACTTACTCCTCCCTTTGTGAAGTTAATCACAACATATCCCATTAATTGAACTTATATTGAGGAATAGATAACAGTGTGTAGATTGCTGATCCTAACAGCATCCTATTTGTAGAACTAAGTCCCTTGAAACACTTTTACTATGGGTATATGCCCCCTACCAAAATAAGTCTTCCACTGAGGGAGAGACAGGATCTTAACTCTAAAGGTTCCGACCTAGCAGTAGAAACTCATTGTGTTTTCATTGTATTGTTTTTGTTTGTTCTTTACAGAAAGAAGAGTGGGAAATTGAAGGCCTCCTATAAACGGGATTGTTTTAGTCTTGGAAGTAATGTTGATATAGATTTTTCTGGACCAACCATCTATGGCTGGGCTGTGTTGGCTTTTGAAGGTTGGCTTGCTGGCTATCAGATGAGTTTTGACACAGCCAAATCCAAACTGTCACAGAATAATTTTGCCCTGGGTTACAAGGCTGCAGACTTCCAGCTGCACACTCATGTGTGAGTGTTTATAATTTATTCCTTACACAGTTGCTGAAAAAGGGTTGCTGTTAGCATCTTGCAACAGTTAAAGTGGTGGTGCCTCGGGGTACGAGGCCTAAGTGGACACCAGCGTTGGTGCACTGTTTTCCTAGTGAGTGAAACGTTGCCAGGAGACTCGTATACCTCACGCACCGTGCCGGGCTGCTGCTGGTAGTCACTGGCTTCAGCCTTTTCCTCAAACTCCAGGAAGCTCCAGAGTGCATGGATGGAGAGAGCTCACATCATGGTGTACCTCCCGGCATACGGGGTATTTTGGAATGTTTCCTGCTTCCTCTGGTATGCCTCCTGGTAGCAGGTTTGGATCGCCAAGGAACAGCCCACAAAGCGACTGGACTACCCTGAAGCATCCTCAGTAGTTCTGGAGGTTTCCAGGCGTCCTCGATCGGAACGTAGTCAGTGTGTTGCATTCAGAAGTTAACGGAGCCCTTTGTGCAGTTCTAGACTGCACTCTGTTGGCTGATCAGTGTGAACTTCTAATTGTGTTTTATGTCTTAGCCTGCTGGGTGGTGCTGCACTGTACCAGGCAGAACGCACAGAGGGCGGGCGAGCTGTGGGTTTTTGCAGTATTGCGGATTGCTCCCCACTCGGTCTGCTGTTCACTTAAGACTTAAATCAAGCAATGGCACAGACTGAGGTGCTGAAACCAGTAACACGGTATTATCAGGAAGACCATGACACCTCAAAGATAATTACTAGGACGCTTTGACGTGATAGTTTGGGTCCTTCTCTGGAACAGTGCACCCTTGACATTGTGGGGGAAAGTGCTTTCTAACTCTTCAGATTGTTTTAAATGAAGTCGAGGACTGACTTTATTCCTGCACTTCTGCCTCTGTGTTCTCTGCAGACTCTTGAGTGCACTCTGCTCTGAAGTTTCTAAGTTCAGTGACCATCAAAGAGGGACCTATAAATTACATTTCCCTGAGGCTCTTGCCTTGGTGCAGAATTGAATTGAGTCTAAGAAATTTACATTATGTGGAGGAACCAAGTAAATTAATCATGTTACTACGTCTTAATTAGGTGATTATAGAGCGTATCACTGGACCTAGTTCCGTGTTCGGTTTCATAGTCATTTGTGCTAGAAATTGGCTGAGATCCATAGTTGCAAAATGGGACCCGTGTTTAGACCTTTAGAATTTATTTCCTGTCCTAACAGTGGTACAGATTACGTACTTATGACTTTTGCTTGTGCTATGCAAACAGAAACGATGGCACTGAATTCGGAGGCTCCATCTACCAGAAGGTCAACGAGAAGATTGAAACGTCAATAAACCTCGCATGGACGGCTGGCAGTAACAACACGCGTTTTGGCATCGCAGCTAAATACAAGCTGGATTGTAGAACTTCTCTCTCTGTAAGAATGTGCTGTGGGCTGGATCTTCTCTTAGGTTTTCACTTCGGTTGCAGATGAGTACTGGGGTGTGCTTGCAGTCCGCACCTCACGTCCACAGCTGGCTCCTCGTGACGTGAGAGGATGACCATGTGGAGACCGGAGCGTGGGGCTTGCCCCGTCCTCTTGTATTTGAATGCCCTGTGACTTTCTCAGTTTATGTTAGCTTTTCTGCTTCACAGGAACTGGCTTACCGTTCCTGTGGCTGTTAGCAGTTGATACTAATAGTAGCACTAACTGAGCTCTCCAGTTTCAGGGACTGTGCTCAAGATTTTGCATGAGTTTTCTTACCTTCTTATCCTAACCCCTGGTCTACGTGGCGAGTAGTGTTATCCTCATCCGTGTTGTACAGATGAGGAGACCGAGGCCTGGGCCAGGTAACTTACCCCAGGCCACGCGGTAAGTGTTAGTGCCAGGATCCGGGCCCAGAGAGGTCGTACACCGGCACCTCCGTGTGTGGGCAGAGTTGCCGAGACCCATGGGCGTGCGTTCTCAACGCTCCCCACCCCTGCCAGCCCTGTTGGCTTCCCGAAGGATTTCTCTTTTTATGTATGAGATGTTTAATGTCATTAATTCTAGACTGGCCGTCAGGTGCTTTAGCTGTGGAACCTGATGCCTGAAGCAGTGGTTGTGTTGGATTCTTTAAGACATTGACTTGTTTTTTGCTTCTTTCCTGTCTCTGACTCTTAGGCCAAAGTAAATAACGCCAGCCTGATTGGACTGGGTTATACGCAGACCCTTCGACCAGGTAAGCAGAGGGGTCAGGGTAGAAGATAGAGGAGTAATGGCAGTAATCAGACGGGAGCCTGCAGGCACTGTGGGTTGATGCAGCCCGTATTTGTGACACTTGGTTCCTGAGGAGTAAGACAGATGAAGTGCTTTCACTCGGAAAACGCTTCTGTGTTTCCAACTATAATTTGGTCACTGTGGCCCCCGAGTTTGGTTGATCACTCTCATTGCTCTTAACTCGGAACCCCAAGTAGAGTTTGCCATGAGTCTGCTGTGCGTGTCGCACACCTGTCTGCGTGCCTGTGACTCCTGTCCCCAGCTGGGATCCCGCCGCTGACTCCGTCCACTCTGTGTGTGAATTCAGATTGCAAAGCCTGCTACAAGTGACCGGTGTTTTCTCCTCCCTAGGAGTCAAATTGACCCTGTCCGCTTTAATCGACGGGAAGAACTTCAACGCAGGAGGCCATAAGGTTGGGCTGGGATTTGAGCTGGAAGCCTAATGTGGCTTTGAGTCATGCATCACATTGGTCCCTGGCAGCGAAGAGAAATGAACCCACTATGTTTTGGCCTTAAAATTCTGTGAAGTTTCAAACGTGTGAACTTTTTATTCTTCCAAAGAATTGTAATCCTCCCCACACCGAAGTCTGGAGATTGCGGGTGCGCGCTCAGGAAGGCTCTGGGAGGCGTGCCCGGAAGTTGTGTTTGTGCCACATTTCAGTTCCGTTCCGTGGGGTTGGTTTTCACGTGTCCCTCGGCAGCAGCCTGCTGTCACATTACAGGAGACAACCCAGCCCTCCAGTTTGTACATCGCAACCTGCATGCCCCCCCCCCCCCCAACTGTTCTCCATGCTGTAGCGGAATCTCTGGTTCTGCATCAGAGTAAACTCAAATAAACCCATCACATTTGGAACATTACTGCTTTTCTGATGGCTAGTGTCCGTTTTCTTAGATCTGCTGGGATTTGGTTTGAAAACATGCTCTGCTCGGTGGGGTTTGCGTCTCCAGTGCTGTTGTCTCAGTCCGGGCTCTTGCTCGTCCCAGCCACCTTTGGCTCTCTCACCCTGAGTGCTCTCCGGGTCAGGTGGAAGGTGAGATGGGGAGTTTTGTTATGCTGGGGAAATGTGCAAACGTTGTCACCTGCCTGCTAGGTAGTGGGGTAGGGCACAGTCATCCTGGTCGCTTTGCAAAGCTGCTGAGAACGAGTGAGGGTGTGAGTGGGTGACAAGACAGAGCAAAGGATGAGGCCAGCCCGTGGAAATGTGGTGGGGAGGAGACGGATGGGGTGGGGCCACAACGCAGGGGACGCGCACGGGGCTCCCCGGCTCGAGAGAAGTGCTTTGTATCACTAGATCTGGAACTGATGATGGCCCAGGAGTGCAGGTGCCGCTTCAGAAAAGCAGCAGAGGAGGGCTCAGGGCTCACTGGTGGGACTCCTGGAAATCTCTTTTTTTTTTTTGGGGGGGGGGGAACAGGCAGAGTGGACAGTGAGAGACAGAGAGAAAGGTCTTCCTTTTGCCGTTGGTTCACCCTCCAATGGCCGCCACGGCCAGCACGCTGCGGCCGGGGCACCGTGCTGATCCGATGGCAGGAGCCAGGTACTTCTGGTCTCCCATGGGGTGCAGGGCCCAAGCACTTGGGCCATCCTCCACTGCCTTCCCGGGCCATAGCAGAGAGCTGGCCAGGAAGAGGGGCAACCAGGACAGAATCCGGTGTGCCGGCGCTGCAAGGCGGAGGATTAGCCTAGTGAGCCGCGTCGCCGGCCTGGAAATCTCTAAAACTAATACGTGCTGGTTTACAAGTAAACTGAAGGCCGCTGCTGTGGCACAGTGGGTTAAGGCCCAGCCTGTAGCACCAGCAATCCCATATGGGCAGCGGTTCGAATCCCGGCTGCTCCACTCCTGGTCCAGCTCTCTGCTAATGCTCCTGGAAAGCAGTAGAAGATGGCCCAAGTGCTTGGGCTCCTGCACCCATGTGGGAGACCCGGAAGAAGCTCCTGGCTCTGGGCCAAGCTCTGGTCATTGCAGCTATTTGGAGATTGAGCCAGCAGATGAAGGTCTCTTCTCTAACTTTGCCTTTCAAATAAATAAATACATCTTTAAAAAGTAAACTGAAAAATTCCCATTCTTCTTTCCATTCCTTCTTCAAGCATATCCCTACATAATTTTTAGTGTTTTTTTTTTTTTAAGATGTATTTATTTATTTGAAAGAGTTACACATAGAAGGGGAGGCAGAGATCTAGGTCTTCCACCCACTGGTTCACTCCCCAATTGACTGCAACGGCTCGAGTTGTGCCAATAAGGAGCCAGGAGCTTCTTCTGGATCTCCCATGCAGGTGCAGGGGTCCAAGGACTTGGACGTCTTCTACTGCTTTCCCAGGCCATAGCAGAGAACTGGATTGGAAGAGGAGCAGCTGGGACTCGAACAGGTGCCCCTATGGGGATTCGGGTGCTATAGGCGGTGTCTTTACCCACCACGCCACAGTGCTGGCCCCAATTTTTAGTGTCTTTAGAGATTATATAAAATGTTAAAATGCTTATCTCTTTTTGTAGTACACTCTTAAATTTAACATATCAGGGTCCTCTTTCTGTCCATGTCTGCCGCATTTTTTATTTTACATTCTGTATAAGTGGGACGTAAAACATTTAGCTACCCTGAACGTCCCCCTGCCCCCTTTTTGTGCTATATCCCGGTTTTAGCTTTACAAATGGTGCAGTGTCACTGTTCATTTTGTGAATGCTTCCTTAGCAGCACTGCACGGGGGAACTTCTGTGCTGGTGAAAATGGTCTCTGTGCGCGCTGGTGCACGGGAGGGGTGCAAGCCACGTAGGGCTCTCGAGCTCGTGAAACGCAACAGATGTTCAGTTGGCTGTTGCACTGGGCAGTGCAGCTCTCAGTGATTTCCAGATGTGAGATTGCTGAGTTGTAGGGCTTTGCATTTGATTAGTGTAAACTTGCCCTTCAAGAATTCTGCACCACTTATATTTCTGTCTCATCTTCAGTAACACTGAATGTTACCAGACTTCCACATTTATACCAGTTTTTTAAGTGAAAAATGGAACGGCCTTGTTTTGGTTTTCATTTCCATAATTGCCAGTGACATGGAAGTGTTCAGATGCTTCCCCATCGTCTCATTCTGACTTGCCTATGCAAATCCAAATGTATTGTCTTACAAACAGCAGTCGCCTTGGCTTTGTGAAAAACTGCAGTGCAAGATATTCCTCTTACCACCACCAAAGAGTATCTTCACTTGCCAATACCCGATACTCGAATATGGTCGACTGGGCAGTGAGTGGACATCACGTACGTTAGAAACCACCCATGACGCCAGCAGTGTTTTCACTGATGCTCTCTGTAGGCTGACCCTCCATTGCAAGAGGCAGAGTAACCCAGAAAGGGAAGGTGCTGAGAGGGGTGAAACCACGCCTTAGTTCTGTCTCGTTAACCGAGGCCGGTTCACACCGCGGCTGGCTGCAGCCTGAGCGTGGAGGGGCTGGTGCAGGGGCCCAGGGCCGCTGTGCAGTGTGGGCCGGAGGGGTTGGCAGCCGCTGCGGTGTCTGTGGGGCCTGTTCGCTTCTCTTCAGGGCGGCTCAGGGTCAGGGGCAGCTCAGAGTGCGAGGAAATGCTGTCGGGAAGGGGGTTGCGCCCTGTCCCTGCTGGCGCTGTGCTCGGCTGTTGCAGAGCGGAAAGGACAGATTCGGGTGTCGATGCCCCGGTCCAGAGAGGAACTTGGGCCGTCTTACTGACTCCTGGGGCTGGCTGGTGGTTCTGAGCACGTCGTCAGGGAGGGAGTCGGGGAGCTGTGCTGGGAAGGGGAGCGTGGTAGCTATAACGGTCACGTCATAGAGAACAGGCTGTTTCATACCAGTGACTTCCGGGCAAGCAGGAGCGCCCTGGGCACGGCGCTTCCTCACGGCTGCTTCCACACTGCTCCCCCTCGCTGCTTCCTTCGCCTTGGATTCTCCTTGGAATTCTCATGGCCACTCATGGCCACTGCTGGGGTTCTTCGTCTTCTCGAGCCTGCCCTTGGCCCTCACCACAGCCCATGAGTGTTGCTCCTGGACCTGTGTAGCTAACATTAGTGTGTGCTCTGATTCAGGGCCTGCATTTCTGGAAACGTATCTAAGGGCCTCAATCATCAGAGTCGCACAGAGACTTACGTTCTAGGTTTCTTACTGCAGAGTTTATAATACTGAAAAATCAGTAAGCCTCCAGATGCGTCACCTAGGGCAGTAGTTAAATAAATGATGGGATAGTCATTGAATAGAATATTACCCAGTCATTAAAAACCGTGTTTCTGGAGAAGACAGGAAGTGGTCACAGTATAACATTAAATATTAAAAGCAAGTGAAAAGCCACGTTTCAGTTTTGTTTTTGAACAGGTACATGCAAACGCAGGACAAGTCTCCAACATGTCTGCACGCATTAGTGCAGGAACATGGAACTTCAAGGAGCTGCCACTGGTTTTGCACTTTATTTTTCAAGTTTTCTAAAAACATATTTATCATTTTTGTAATTGGGGAGGAAAAAAACCCTTCTAGTGAGGATTGAGAAGGGCAGCAGGCGCCGGCGGCAGCACAGAGCGGCCGGGGAGCTGGCATCGGCCCTGGCAGGAAACACCACTGGTCCTACTCGCTTCCTATGAGGCGTCAGATTCTTAGGAAATGTTGTGCTAAAGAGAGCTTAGGGTTTGCACATCACAACAGGTGACCGGACCACATCATGGTCTTGACCTCTGAACATCTCGGCCCCGGGGGGTGGAGGAGGACGGTTGGTGTCTGGGTGTCATTTGGTTGCTGTCCGGCCGTGGAGGCCTGTCTGCGCCTGTCTCAGTGCTGTGTGTGTAGGCGCTCAGCGGGGCGAAGACGGCCGCGTCCTGGGCCACACCGCAGCCTCGGGCTCCCTGCGTGCCCCTTCCTTGCTGTCCGTGTAGACATCAGCACGGAGGCACTGCCTGCCGCCTGATCTAACGCTCCGCCCTGAGCGTGCGTGCATGTGCGCTGTTGGTGTGAGGACCAGCTGCCTTTCCTGCGGGGACTCCTCTCCGAGAGGGCGATGTGAGGGGAGCACCATCCTTCCTGAGCCAGGTTTTAGGCAAACTGTCAATCAGGACGGGGAGTCGGTGCTCAGATGCCATCTTGACCCCTACAAAGGGCTGGGTGCACCTGCTGGACAGCGCGGGCCACAGCGGGTTCTGGTGCTCTGAGGCCAGTCTCTGTGTCCAGAACCATGTCCATCACGTCTAGTCCGTCCTTCCCAGATGTACCTGTGCAGACACTGAGTGTGGTCCGGCTGCCTGGAAGGAAGCCACGGGAACAAGACACCTCTTCATCTTCATCCTGTCCCTTTAAGCCACCGACCGGCCAGCCCCACCTTCTCCCAGAGAGCTGGTGTGTCCATCTAGGGATGTGTCCCAGTCTTGAGGTGTTGGGGGTGAATGGAATGTGGGCTTGGACACAGCCTCCCAAGGGATTCGCTTGTCCCCACGTGCTCTGCCTTCAAACACCACCCTTCCGCCTGCCTCCCAACCTCAAGAGCTCCCCTCTTTGTGGTCTCCTGGGACAGCCGGTGGGCATCCAGAGTAGCCCTGTGCCCCCAGCGTCCGCTTTGCCAAATTCTTCTCTTCTCTGAACACTTCCCCGACCCGCTGCGCCCCTTATAGCCCTTCCCCGAGGGTGAGAGCCACAATGTGGCAGCCTCACCTGTTTGCCTCCAGTGGTCTGGCTGGTGCTTGGCACTTAACAGGCACAGGTAGGAATTGCTGAATGAATGGAGACCTGGACCCAAGCCATCAGGCAGGTGCCCCGCCTTGGCCTCCCAGGCGGGGATTTCTGCATACGTGGCGGGGGGCTCTCCTTCAAGTGCCTGCGGTTCCCTGGGGCCCTCAGGGAAGCACCCATCACTTCCTGCCCACCATCCACCCAACATCCCAGCGAGGCAACTTCAAGGCTCTGAAGATAGTTGCAATTCATCCTAACTCCACTGGGTGTCGCTGCTGCTGCTGCTGCTGCTGCCTGCCAACGATGACAGCGCAGCCAGGGTCGCTCAGTCATCATCCTTTTGACCTTGACCCCTTGCCCTACAGACTCAGAGTTTGGAATCTCTAAATTCAGGGTTTTGTTTTGCCCAGGTTACGCTGGTCAAAACCCCTTGGTTGCTTAAACAGATTTTGTGTATCATGTTTAATTCCTCGGGATGCTTCCTTTCTAGGAACGAGAATTAACCATGAACCCTAGATAGGAAGAGTAGGGGCAGGAGGCCAGCTGCTGCCTCAGTGCAAGGTTTCCCAGTGCCAGGCCAGCTTCTGGTGTTTCAGAGACCAGATATGGGGACCGCAGTGTTTCACGGGAATGAAGGGCTGTGAGGGGGTGGGGGGCTTTCCTTTGCTCCTGCACCAAGGACAATCCAGGAGCAAGGGCTGGTGTGGCGCTCACTTAACCATGCGCGCAGGCCTTTCCCGCGTCTTCCATCAAGCAGGTGGATGACCCGGTCTCGTCTCCGCCCCCGGCTGTAGGCTCTTGTTCAGCTAACTGGGGTTTCTCCTCCATCGCCCAAGACTTGGAACATGCACGCACCACGGAGCAGCAAGCTGAGGTTCATCCACGAGGGACGGAGAGTCCCTCCCCGGGCTGGCCCCCGACTTCCTCAGGCTGGCTGAGATGGTCATGGTGCATACTGAGTGGACAAGGAGGCCGGTGCTAACAGGGTCAAAGATGTGACCCCAGGCCCTTGAGCAGGAGCCGGGAGTGACCCTACCTGTGCTAGGTTCCAGCTGCTGGGCTAGGGAGGGGGCAGGTTTGCTCTCCCGCAGGTGAGTGGCAGCTGGGTGCAGCCTTGTAACTCATAAGGTGTCTTTTCTGGCCTGGCTTTATTGTGGAATTAAAATCATGGCTGTAGAGGCCGGCGCTGTGGCGTAGCGGGTAAAGCCGCTGCCTGAAGCACAGGCATCCCATATGGGCACCGGTTCAGGTCCCAGCTGCTCCACTTCTGATCTGGCTCTCTGCTATGGCCTGGGAAAGCAGTAGAAGAGGGCCCAAGGGCTTGGGTCCCTGCACCCGCGTGGGAGACCCGAAAGAAGCTCCTGGCTCCTGGCTTCAGATCGGCGCAGCTCCAGCTGTTGCGGCCAATTGGGGAGTGAACCAGTGGATGGAAGACCTCTCTCTCTCTCTCTCTCTGCGTAACTCTGATCTTCAAATAAATAAATAAATAACCTTTTTTAAAAAAACCATGGCTGTCCCAAGTTCGTGTCATCTTCTAAACTTTTAACTTCTGTTCAGTAGGTTGGCTGTTTAAGAAGGGGCGGTGGGGGGTGGGGTGGGAAGCACGCATTAAAAAATAAGACCCTCGCTGAACGTGAGCATGTTTAGTATTTGCCTGAGCTCAGTCCCTCTGGGAAGGCAGGAAATGAAGCCCGGGACCCTGGTCCAGGAACGGGAGCTCCGTGTGACAGCGGCCAGGCGCGGCCCCTCCGAGCAGCCCAGCCCTCCCGCTTCAGGCGGAGGTTTAACCTGCCGTGCCACAGCGCCAGCCCGTCTGTGACCTTGCTGAAGCGCCTTGTGTGTCGACAGTGGGGACTGCTGAGTGCAGGGTGTAGAACATTCTTGCCTGTTCTTGCTCCTCTGTGTTTTCCGCACAAACACAGAATAGCAGGAGAAGAAGGGGGAAAGACAATGAAAGGTAGCTGAAAAACGCGAGTGGACGAACGATACAGCTTTTGTTTGTGTGGGAAGTTGGGGAGAAAAGCAGATGTCAACACTGAAGAAGAGAGACTTCGGAGGCCGACTTTGGAGGGGCTTTTTTTTATTATAAATTTAATGTGGTTGATTAATGCAAAATCACAATGAAGTACCGAGAAAATGTTTGTCAATATAAAAATTTTAGCAGCATTTCCATAGTTTCAGGCTCTGACATTAGTCACACTTCCTCCCGCTGTCAACAAAAAAAGAAGAGAATCTGCTGGGGCTACAGTAGAGCATTGGCATGGTCAGCTTGGTCAAGGCCTCGGAGAGAGCCCCACGGCCAGTGCGTTTGCTCACGTTCCCTCTTCCTGCCCCTGGGATCTAGAGTGGCAAAGCACGGGAGAAGGCCCGCACGCCTTTCACACTGGAGGTGGGAACTCCGCTCCACAGGCCGCAGGGAGAGGGCTGGGAGTCTGCACTGGACACACACATTGGCACGTTGGCACGCGCTATGCTGATGACGGTGACGGCCACGGCAGGGCTGCCTGGGATCTGGGTCATGGTGGCAGTGGTCTGTGTGTGTGGGGGGAGGGTGGGGCTGCTGGTGGGTGGGGGATCCAAAGTGTGACCTGCTGGCGATGGGTGACTGGGGCCTCAGCCACACGGTGCCCCGGGCGGGTGGGCATCGGGCTGGTGTGGCCGCCTCCCAGGAGGGCGGTAGTGGTTAAGGACGAGGGGAGACGCACAATATGAAAATATAATACTGGCAAACTATACCCCTGCTTCTTTGGTACTTTCCAAAAATCTCGGATCAGAAAAAGTGAAAGGGAAACACACACCGTTACAAAAATTACAGTTTTTCAGTATTTACAAAAGCCACGAGGGTCTACTGTACAAGAACCGGTACACAGCTGTCTGCAGTGAAAAGCACTTGTGGGCCCCTTGCCAGCCTCACCCGCCCGAGTCGGCCGTGTGCGTATCCTGCTGCTCACTTCTCTTACAGTAGTCAAAGGGGAAGATGTCGCCTGGACGAGAGATCACCTTCCAGTCCACGCTTTCCTTTGAGAACTGTCTTGCCATCTGCCATTGAAATCATTATGTACAGGATTGACCGGGGACTGAGTTCTAGGCAATTATCTCCACTCCCAAGTTGAGTACGTTTGTAATAATGCTACCTATTCTATGTGTACAATATGCAGTTTAATATATAAGGAACCGCACCACATCCTGTCACCATGATACCGGCTGAATGCGTAGTGTTATGTGCAGTAGTGAAGTTAGCTCTGGGAGGTGCATTTGCAGCCTGGCGGACAGGGTGTGTGTGTGTGAGACATGAGGACACGCGGCGGCCACATACTCCCACACCACCCGGTCCCGTGGAAGCGAGACGGGTCACACGTATGGGAGGATCCCGTACATGAGGAGAGCCATGATCGCAGCACTGAACAGCCCGGCCACGGGGACCGTCACAAACCAGGCCACGAAGATGTTCCGGAAGAGGCGCCAGTCCACGGCCTTCCGGGAGCGGATCCAGCCCACAGCCACCACGGAGCCCACCTGCGGGGGACAAACGTTTCAGCGTTGACAGCAGAGGTCCTACATCCTCACCGGTGACACCTGCAGCAAACGGGCTGTCCCAGGCATGAACCAGGCATCCACCCGCCCTGTCCCCGGAGCCTGTCAGAAGCTTTTACGATGACTCAGATTGTAGGCGTCGTTGTCCTCGGCTCATTTCAGCGGGCGGGTCTGCTCGGTCTGAGTGAAGTTAACCCAGTTAACATGCGTTCCACTAGGAACGCATTTATTTCATAAATCAAGCCGTGGCACCTCACTTCGCACGCGACCCCAGGGCCAGTGTGCCCCACGCCAACGGTAGTTTGAGAATCCTTGTGCAATGTGCCCTCATGTCCTTTAAGAGCTGGCCCGCGGGCCGATGGGGTTCACCCAGCAAACACAGCTCGGCGCTGGGGCAATGCGGAATCCAGCACCAACTCCTACACCAAGGCCAACCGGAGCACAGAACCCCGGCAGCGCACGGAGAGGCAGCCGCTCCAACATCTCAGCCCGCAGCGCCGGGAGGACAAGGGCCCCCGCCCGAGGAAGGGTCAGCCCGGGCTGCTCTGAGGTCTCGGGCCAGGCCCTGTGTGGTGTCAGAAAGTGGTGCTCCCGCTTAGCGGTGCCTAGAGCCCGCTGGACCACAAGGCCGCGCATGGTCGGATCCAGAAACGCGACTGCCCGAGATCGATTCTTCCCGTCACTCCCGGGGCCTTCCCAGGGCTTGCCTTTCAGTGCCCTGCCCTTGTTCTGGACTCCCTCGCAGGGGAGGGGTGTGTGTGTGTGTGTGTGTGCGCGCGCGTGCACGTTTCAAGCTGTTTGCCTTTAAATGCTTTCTTTTCTTAAAGCATAAAAGTAATGCCCTAGGGGCTGGCGCTGTGGCGTAGCAGGTAAAGCTGCTGCTGCAGTGCCGGCATCCCATATGGATGCCAGTTTGAGTCCTGGCTGCTCCGCTTCTGATCCAGCTCTCTGCCATGGCCTGGGAAAGCAGTAGAAGATGGCCCAAGTTATTGGGCCTCTGCACCCACGTGGGGGAGCCGGAAGAAGCTCCTGGCTTTGGATCGGTTCAGCGCTAGCTGTTGTGGGCATTTGGAGAGTGAACCAGTGGATGGAAGACCTCTCTCTCTCTCTCTGCCTCTCTGTGACTCTGCCTTTCAAGTAAATGAATCTTTTTTGAAGTCCTAGTATAATTGCAAGCCTGTGTAATGGGAGGAGTGGGGCGTTACTTGGAGCTCACTACTACATGTATGTATTTCAAATATTTTCTTTAAAAAGGGCTTATTTATTTTATTTGAAAGAGTTATAGAGAGGGAGAGGCAAACACACACACACACACACACACACAAGCATGCTCTTCTATTTGCTGGTTCACTCCCCAAATGGTTGCAACAGCCAGGCTGGGCCAACCTGAAACCAGGAGCCGGGAGCTTCTTCCGGGTCTCCCATGTGGGTGAAGGGGCTCAAGGACTTGGGCCATCTTCTGCTGCTTTCCCAGGCCACAGCAGGGAGCTGGATCAGAAGTGGAGCAGCCAGGACTGGAACCAATGCCCCTGTGGGATGCCGGTGCTGCAGGCGGCAGCTTTACCCACTATGACTCTGCGCCGGCCCCTGTTTCCAGTACCTTCTTTGCAAGCATGCCTTCCCTGGGACATATTAGAGTACACTTCCATCCCATTTCTTTACAAGAAACTGCACTACATCAGCGCGCCGTCTTCAGCCCTTCTGACCCTTTAGGTGGGTGTACTCGAAAATTCTAAAGCATTTCGATTCACTTCTCCTTTTTCTCTCTATTATAAATAGCCTCATGATGAATATGTTGATATTTACGCATTTGTTTTTAGATGTAAAAAACGAATGTTTCCTGAAACAGACTGTTAGTTAAAGAGGAGCATTTAAAATGCATCCGGAGTGGCAGGTGTTCAGCTTCGCGGTAGCAGGCACCAGGTGAGAGGCCTGCAGCCTCTACCCGAGTGCCTGGGGCTGGTGCCAGGCTCCGGCTTCCTGCTAACGGGGGGTGGCAGTGATGGCTGAAGGGATGCGGCTCCTGACACACATGTGGGAGACGCACACTGAGTTCCCCTCCCCCAGCTGGGACCACTGTGCCTATGTGGGGGATGAGCCAGCGGATGGAAGCTCGCTCGCTCTCTCTCTGCCTCTCATGTAAAGTCAAGAGCTGCTGTTCTAAATCAATCTATCTACCAGTCAATCAGTCTTGGGCCTGGTGCTTCCGATCCAGCTCCCTGCATGTGGGTGGGGGGGCAGCAGATGATGGCTCAAGTAGTTGGGTCCCTGCTGCCTACACGGGAAACTCGTACTGAGTTCCTGGCTCCTGTCTCAGGCCTGGCCTTGCCCTGGCTGTTGCAGGCATTCAGGGACTGAACCAGTGGATAGAGTCTCAGTCTCTCAGTCTCTCTCTCCCTCTCCCTCTCCCTCTGCCTTCCAAATAAAGATAAAACAAACTTGAAAGTAACAAATGTCTACCTTAAAATCATTTGAAACGTAAAAGATCAAGAACTATCACCCTTTAACTCAAATTCACCAATTTTTAACATTTTGCATTAATCCGATTAGAAGCGTTTACTAACGTGCAGATATTGTTCTTATCACACTTCCCTCTCCCGGCTCCCACCTTTATCACGATGGCTGCAAATGGTGACCAGCACCTCCCTTCCCACTGAGCACCAGGGGTTCTGCTCTGAGGAGGAAGCTTTCCCAGCATGCTTCGGGGTCCACATACAAACACAAACTGCCAGTCTGGTAAGCGGCTGTCACTGGAGACCACCCACAGTTCGGGAGTTTTAGCACATTGGAACAATCGTAGAAGTTGCTCCAATGCGGGCTGTTCCACTTCCCATCCAGCTCCCTGCCAATGCTCCTGGGAAAGCAGCAGAGGATGGCCCAAGTGCTTGGGCCCCTGTACGCATGTGGGAGACCCACATGGAGTTCTAAGCCCTGGGTCCTTGTGGGCCTCTGGGGAGTGAACCAACAGATGGAAGATCTCTCTCTCTCTCTCCAACTCTGCCTTTCAAAATAAATAAATGTCTTTAAAAAGTTATCAACGTGGCCCCGCTGTTCTTGATGACACTGTTGATGTCATTTATCGTCAGTGTGGCTACGGCTTCTCTAGTTCGGGATGCGTTACACTGGGCTCTGGCATCAGGAATATCGGCGTATGCTGTGTAGAAGGAACCCGAGTTTCCAGGTCTGCAATTGTCCCTCCTTCGCGGGGAAAGTTTCCCTAATGTGAGAATTAATCTTTCTGGTGGAGGAAATGTATGCATCTACCCCGAGGGCAGCCGGCGGTGACCCCTTCCCTTTTGCTTTTTTGGGTGAGAATCACTGTTTTTGGAAGACTCCCTTAATCTTGTCCTAAAGTGCTGCTCAGGGCTGTACACTTGTTTTCCTACTCCATATGCCAACATTTCTGTGCTGTTCTCAGAGGTTTTCAAGCCCTTAGCATATATCCGTGTGGTTTCTTCCATAATTAAAACAATTCTGTTATTATAATTATGTCTTTCTCTTTTTTTTTTTTTTTTTTTGACAGAGTGGACAGTGAGAGAGAGAGACAGAGAGAAAGGTCTTCCTTTGCCGTTGGTTCACCCTCCAATGGCCGCTGCGGCTGGCGCACTGCTGCCGGCGCACCGCGCTGATCTGAAGGCAGGAGCCAGGAGCCAGGTGCTTCTCCTGGTCTCCCATGGGGTGCAGGGCCCAAGCACTTGGGCCATCCTCCACTGCACTCCCTGGCCACAGCAGAGAGCTGGCCTGGAAGAGGGGCAACCGGGACAGAATCCGGCGCCCCGACCGGGACTAGAACCCGGTGTGCTGGCGCCGCAAGGTGGAGGATTAGCCTAGTGAGCCGCGGCGCCGGCCGTCTTTCTCCTTTTTAACTCAATTCCCCTTCCTCCTTTTCCATGATGTGGTTTGCTATTATTTTATGTGTAACCACTAGCCTTCTTCATCTTCACCGCTGTTTTTTAATTTATTGTGTTTTTATTTAAAAAACGTTTTTAAACATTGAACGGTCAACTTAATTTTTTTCTGAAAGGCAGAGAGTCGGTGAGGCACACACAGGCACACACACAACACACAGAAACAGAGTGAGAGAGACAGAAATACTGTCCATCGTCTGCTGGTTTATTCCTCAACCTGGGAGACCAGGCTGAAGCCAGGAGCCCAGAACTCGGTCCAGGTCCCCGCTGTGGGTAGCCGGAACCCACAACCTGAGCCATCACCGCTCCTGCCAGGGTGTGCGCTAACAGGAAGCTGGGCCTGGATGTGGAGCTGGGACTATCGCAGACAGTCTGACTGATACGGGATGTGGGTGTCCCAGCTGGGGTCTTAAGCGCTGCACCAAACACCCACCCCTGTTGTGCTCTTGAACTTCTCATATCCTCTATTTCCTCAGGATTTTTACTGCTCTGGACTTTTTATGAAATCCCAATTTGGTATTTGCCTGTGCATCAATTAAACCACTTGCAGATGGGGACTGTCATCCCACAGGACCCTTGGCTGCCGGGGCGGTGCTCTGTGCAGTCACGTGTATACAGCTGGTGCCTAGTATTTCCCAAGAAAGCTGTCATATATATTTGTTAAACTCCTTTATTCAACTGTCACTTAAAAGAGTATTGAAAATGCTCCAGGGCTGGGGCCGGCATTATGGCACAGCAGGTAAAGTCACTGCCTGCCATGCCGGCATCCCATATGGGTGCTGGTTCGAGTCCTGGCTGCTCCACTTCCGATCCAGCTCTCTTCTATGGCCTAGGAAAGCAATAGAAGATGGCCCAGGTGCTTGGGCCCTTGCACCCGCGTGGGAGACCAGGGAGAAGCTCCTGACTCCTGGCTTCAGATCAGCGCAGCTCTGCCCATTGCGGCCAACTGGGGAGTGAACCAGCGGATAGAAGACCTCTCTCTCTCTCGCTCTACCTCTCCTTTCTCTGTGTAACTCTGACTTTCAAGTAAATAAATAAATCTTTAAAAAAGATGCTTCATACTGTGTTTCAACACATCAATTTCCAGTTTCACTTCTTTGTGATTAGAGTGCTGGTTAACACAATTCCGTTTTAAAAACTTTAGAGAGACTTTAATCTCGGTTTACTTCAAAATGCTTAACTATTCACTTACTATCTACGTTTATGACTAATTTTTAAAGTGATGTAAGGCGGCGTGTGATCATCACCTGGTACATGCTTACCGACCAGTCTCTTCTCAATGCATGCTTCACACTCCTTTCGCTCCTTAGCATGCCCCTCCTTCATTTGTCCTAGGCTCAACTTCAGTAATTTCTGAGTTCTAACAGCTTTGCTCTGTCAGTTCAGCAGTTACATGTTCTTTGGCTCAGAAAAGACACAGTATGTTTTCATGGTTGATGTCATCTTCGGCTGATATGTAACAACACTGGGGTGGACATTTGGTGCAGTGGTTAAGATACTGTTTGGGGGGCCGGTGCTGTGGCGTAGTGGGTTAAAGCCCCCCCACCCTGAAGTGCTGGCATCCCATATGGGCACTGGTTCAACACCTGGCCGCTCTACAACCGATCCAGCTCCCTGCTGATGGCCTGGGAAAGCAGTGGAAGATGGCCCAAGTCCTTGGGCCCCTGCACCCACGTGGGAGACCTGGAAGAAGCTCCTGGCTTCTGGCTTTGGATGGGTGCAGCTTTGGCCATTGCGGCCAATTAGGGAGTGAACCAGAGGATGGAAGACCTCTCTCTCTCTCTCTCTTTCTGCCTCTCCTCTCTCTGTGTAACTCTGACTTTCAAATAAATAAATAAATAAATAAATCTTTAAAAAACAAAGAGACTGCTCGAGACACCTGCGTCCGTAATGAGTGCCTGGGTTCCAGTCCTGCTCTGTTCCTAATGCCAGCTTCCTGCTACTGTGCACCATGGGAGGCAGCAGGTGCTGGCAGCAGGAGCCAGGAGCTTCTTGTGGGTCTCCCATGTGGGTGCAGGGGCCCAATCACTTGGGCCATCTTCTACTGCTTTCCCAGGCCATAGCAGAGAGCTGGATCGGAAGAGGAGCAGCCGGGACTTGAACCAGCACCCATATGGGATGCCAGCACTGCGGGCAGTAGCTTTCCTCGCTACACCACAGCACCGGCCCCTCTCTGCTTTTAAGTAAAATTAAAAATGCATAAAAGTTGGCATTCCCTGCTGTGTTCTAATTTCCCTTTTAAGAAATTATGGTTCCAGGTTACGTAAGGCCCACCGTTGGATACTGACAGAATTACTGAGAAGGGAACCAGAAAGCAAGAATTAGATATTAAACAATAAACTGCAACTCAACATCTTTAAGCAGTGTTTCCCATATGCTGCTGTTCCAGACCTTGGGCTGTGGGTGGCTGTGCGGCTCCTCGCTGCAGGCTGACATCATGGGCAGTCCCCGCGAGGGCACACTCTCCCTCCACCCCACGGGGAACTCTACCGCTTCCAGTAATGTCACCCCTCCTTCCTACCACAGGGCTCCCAAGCCACCTCTGCCCGGGGTAGTGGACTCGTGTGTCCTGTGTCAGGCTCCCAGTCAGAGCAGGGAAGACTGACTAGCACGCTGCAGTCAAATGTGGCTGGGAAAGCTGCGTTTTCCAGACCAGGTTCTGTGTCTTTGACTAAGGCTTCCGACCTTAGCCAGCGGCGTGAGCCCAGCGAAGTATCCAATAATCAAGTCCTAGAGCAAAATCCACACCACGGACACGCAGGAAACGGAAACACTTCTACGGAGCAACATTTACAAGCAAACGCAGACTGTCCTAAATATGCCTCCAGGGGTCAAATGGGAGAGTATCATTTCTGAATTATTCTTTCCCAAATCATCCATTCAGCTAACGTGTGTATCACTGACTGCTTTAAACCGGCCACAGCAAAGCCGAGCACCCAGCTACGGCCACACAGGAGGAAGTGTGATGAGATCTGCACGAATTCGAAAGCTCACCTGAAGACAAGAGTTGGCATCTTTTCCCCTGCCAAGTGCCCAACCCCCGTCCAACGGCTGGCTCTGAGCAAGGACCTCGAAGACCAGGCACAGAACAGCTCCTGGACCAGTACATTCAGGAATGGCACCCAGTGGACGTGGACCCTCTGGGAAGGTTCCCAGGTCACACTTCCCTCCCACGGGCCCTGCTCTTCTGCTGCCCACGTCTGCCCACGGGGACGCACGTGCTGCAAGGGAGTAAGTGTGGCGGCTGGCTGTGGCTGCGGGCTCTTCCCAGGACCTCTAGGGTTGGGACTTTGCTGGGTGTCACTTGTTCTGCCGGCCCGCAAGGTCTTGGGAGCCAGGACCCTGCCCGGGGCTTGGCCTAGCGGTTCCTGGACAACACCATGGGACAAGCAGGTGGGGACCTGGGTTGGTCTCTGTTTCTCGCGTTTACCGATGGCGCTGACGCACCTCCGTGGGATCTGCACAGATACCGTGTGACAGTGACGTGTGCCTGAGGCCCCCTACGAACTGGACACAAGTCCTTCAGTCACCCCAACCTTATTGCAGCAGAAACAGAAACACTGGGGGCGTGACATGGTAAGACCCAATCGAGGAGTTCACGGTTCATTTTTGAAGGCATTTTCTGCTTCCCGTCTGCTTCTAGAAGTGGTACTCTTGGAGTTTAGGGTTATTCAGTGTCACTGGCCAACTCTGGATCGTCGGTGAGTTAGGGGCCGCGCTGCTGCTGAAACAGCTGGGCAAGCCCACGCCGACCACGTGGAGAGCAGCCTCTCTCTCCCCCGGCGGGCTGGCAGGTGCCTTCTCTGGGGGGCTGCGGTGCCGGGCTCAGCACTAGACAGACGGCGGGCATGGTGCTGGTTTACAAGCTGCCCGCAGCACGGCTAGCACCCGACTTCCTCGGGAAAGCGCGTGTCTTCCTAACGTGCATGTGCTCCGTGCGCCACCACAGTGAGCCGCTGGCGAGGGCGCGGTGGCGGCGCTGTGCTCTGGATGGTTCTGGGTTGTTTCCGTGGCTTCGGGGAGCATAGGCTTCTTGATCATTTTTAAATAACTGGAAGAGGGTGCCGGCACTGGGGCATAGCGGCTAAAGCCGCCACCCACAACACTGGCATCCCATATGGGCGCTGGTTCGAGTCCAGGCTGCTCCACTTCCAATCCAGCTCCCTGCTAATGCGCCTGGGAAAGCAGCGGAAGGTGGCTTGGGGCCCCTGCACTCACATGGGAGACCTGGAGGAAGCTCCTGGCTCCTGGCTTCAGATCACCCCAGCTCTGGCTGGTGTGGCCATTTGGGGAGTGGGCCAGTGGATGGAAGATCTCTCTCTCCTTCTCTCTGTAACACTGCCTTTCAAATAAATGAACAAGTCTTTAAAATAAATAAACAACCAGAAGGAGAACACTAGCACTTGATGAAAGGCAGGGGTGCCCCGTGAAGTAGGCTGGGCACCTGCGCTGGCATCTCAGCTCTGCCTCTCCTCGCTGTGTGATCTCAGGCACGTGGCTTAACCTCTCTGAGCTGCCTCACCTGTAAGACCTGCAGAGGCTCTGGGGAAGAGCTCACATTCACAGGGCACTGGACGGCACTCAGAGGGCTCGTGGTGCCGTGGTTCAGCTGGGGTGGCTCCGTGGTGCAGCTGTGCACCGCGGTGGGGGGGGGCAGGTCTGACCCCGGTTCCCTTGCACACTGACCGTGTCAGGGCTCGGCTTTCTCCTGTGCTCACTGGGGAGGAGCACTGCTCTCACGGGGGTTAACGACTTCCAGTGCAGGTGCGAAGCACTGACCACCACGCCTGGCACTCTATGTGTCGGAAATTTGTGGGAAAGCAGGTTCTCCCGTACATTGTAGCAGAAAGAAACAACCAGAAAAGCTCTTCCCAACAAGGCCATTCCTCATGCTCTGCAGAGCGCCCCGGCTGACAGTCCTCTCGAAACAGAACTTGACATTCACACATGCAGCACTGGGCCACAGAACTTGACATTCACACATGCAGCACTGGGCCACAAAACTTGACATTCACACATGCAGCCCTGGGCCACAGAACTTGACATTCACACATGCAGCACTGGGCCACAGAACTTGACATTCACACATGCCGCACTGGGCCACGCCTAGCGGCGGCCTAGACACCCAGCCAGCACAGCCCGCGGACCCAGGGGCCCCCACGACGCTGCCCGGCACAGATGGGCGCCCAGGGGGCGGCCTCCGCCTGGCTGGCAGGCACCTACCTTGCAGTGCGTGGTGCTGACGGGAAGTCCCACGTTGGAGGCGATCACCACGGTGAAGGCCGAGGCCAGCTCGATGGTGAAGCCGCTGCGGGGGGCGGGGGCAGAGAGGGCTCAGCACAGGCCCTTTGTCAGCCCTGGCACGAGCCACGGTCCCGTTTCCCGCCCCCGGGGGCCCACGCGGCTGGAACTGGGTCATAAACGCCCGCTGTGCGGGAAGACGGCCCGAGCGTCCTCCTCACTCATCCTTCTCCACGTCAGCCTTCTTACAAAGACTCTTATTGAAATGAATTTCAAGGGATTGGGGGAGGGGAGGCAGGAAGCTGAAAGGCTAGCAGGCAGCGCCTTTCCGGATGCTGCTTTTTAGAAAAGAGAAGCATCTCCTGTGACGTGCAGCTCCACGTTTTGGCTATAGTCCCAAAGCATCTCAGGGCCACACGGTACCCGCCCCCCACCCCCACGCAGCAGGCAGCAGGTGCACCCCCACGGGGCCGGGTGCGCAGTGTCGGGGCAGGTGGCGAGGCTGGGGCCATGGTTGAGTCTGCAGCCTCCTGTCCGCTTGCTCCCTGGACCTGAGGGACCTGGTGGGGGGCGGAGGCTGGGCCCCTCTTTCGCTCTCTGCGCTGATTCAAGCCCCCCCCCCCCCCCCGCCCCGGTCCTTCTGGCCCTCCTGCTCCATGCTGCTGAGACGGGGCAGGGGAGTGCGGCCAGACAGGGCGCGGATGTTGGCCCTGTCTTCTCTGTGACACTGGGCCACAGGGTGGCTACGCCGAGGGGACGGCCCACGGGCTCACCTGGATGGCGTGATAGGAGTGAGGTCCTTCCCCATGGTCTGGATCACTCTTCTCCCCCAGACCCAGAGGCCCATGCAGATGCCAACTCCTCCGTAAAACAGCAGCCAGATGGGAGTGGCGGCTTCCTGCATCACCCCGCCTTGTTTGTAAATCAGCCACAGAGCCACAAGGGGCCCAATGGCGTTGCTGGGGGGGGGGGGACAAAACAAAACAAAAACAGAGCCCGTCAATCACCCCGGTAAGCGTGGGGGCGCCATCCACAGTGACTTCTCAGCCCGAGGACAGCTGGTGGCTCACGCACACGACCTGGTGGCCACACACTGACCGCCTGCTTCTACTGGGGTAAAATGCATTGGGTCCCAGTTTCCCCATAGCTTTGCCAACACTTGTTATTGTCTGTTTCTTTTTTTCATACTAGCTGTTGTAATGAGTGTGTGACTCATTCAGGTTTTTTTTAAGTACTGGAAAAAAAAATCACAAGAAATGGACACAATAAGCAAGTTCTTTTTTTCTCTCAAATTTCTTTTGACTGCTACCCTGTAGTGTCGCTAACAGTATTAGCTACTGGTCCTGTCTGGGGCCACAGTTGGTTGCTGGTCATTTCTGCTCACCACCACCCCCACTTTACTGCCCAGGAAACTGAGGTCGAGGTCAAGGTCATGTGGTGAGCCAGAGGCGGCCCGGGTGTGAGGTGGGCGCGCAGTCTGAGTGCACACTATTGTTGCTAGAACCTTGCTTCTCTCAGGCGACACCCCTGCTCAAGAGCCCCGACACCAGGGAGGGGTGTGTGTTTACGGCAGCTGATAAGATACCAGCTGGGACGCCAGGATGCACCTAGGAGCGCCTGGGGCTGACTCCCAGTTCCAGTGCTGAGTGCAGCTTCCTGCCCGTGTGCACCCTGGGAGGCACCACCAAGCACTCTGTAAAGAATCGGTGACTGGGGCCAGTGCTGTGGCATAGCGGGTTAAAGCCCCACCCTGCAGCACTGGCATCCCATATGGGCGCCAGTTCGAGTCCCAACTGCTCCACTTCCGATCCAGCTCTCTGCTATGGCCTGGGAAAGCAGTGGAAGATGGCCCAAGTCCTTGGGCCCCTGCACCCACGTGGGGGACCCAGAAGAAGCGCCTGGCTCCTGGCTTTGGATTGGCTCAGTTCTTGCCGTTGCAGCCAACTGGGGAGTGAACCAGAGGATGGAAGACCTCTCTCTCTCTCTGGATCTACTTCTCTCTGCAACTCTTTCATATAAATAAAATAAATCTTAAAAATAAAAGAATCAGTGATGAGGAGGAAGCGGGCTGGCCAGTGGGGTTGGCTGGAGCAGGGTGGTGAGACACATTGCTAAGATGAGACAGAACAGGGCATCCACATAAAATACTCCGGAGAGGCTAGTGATGTCACTGGGCTGGTTTGATTCCCAGCTGCTCCACTTCCAATCCAGCTGCCTGCAAAGGTACCGGGGAAAACAGTGGAAGATGGCCCAAGCACATGGGAGACCCGCATGGTGTCCCAGGCTCCTGGCTTCAGCCCTGGCCATTGAGGGCATATGGGGAGTGAGCCAGCGGGTGGGAGACCTCTCTCTATATAACTCTACTTTTCAAATAAATAAAGAAAGAAACCTTCAAAAAAAAAAAAATCCTGGACACGCCCACAAGACACTGGACAGAACCTAAGACCCAGGGGATTGTCTGGTGACAAGGCTTCTCTCACTGAGGACAGAAACGCGGGTGCACACAGGCAGATGGTGGAAACCCATGGTTACCTATGTGACCCGATAACCAAGACCACAGCAGAGACACCGGTCCTGCGTGACGGAGACCCTGACAGTACCAGCGAAAGCATGTGGACAGTGACAACCCGAGGGGCCCCGTCCCAGCCACGTTCGACAAAGCCTGGCTCGGGTCCTCACGGAAATCCCATGGTACAGACGGAAACCAAGATCTGGGGACAGAGACTTCTCCAGGGCCCCAGGCCCCAGGTGGGAAGTGGAGCTGCTGGACTGTCGCTCCCCCTCTTCGTGGAGGAACGACACTAAACCCTGCCTAGGCTTCATATCCGAGTCACGGCACCATTATGTCGCTCCCCCTCTTCGTGGAGGAACGACACTAAGCCCTGCCTAGGCTTCATATCCAAGTCACGGCACCATTATGTCGCTCCCCCTCTTCGTGGAGGAACGACACAGGACCCTGCGCTGTTCTTTCTGTCTGCTCGGCCCTCCCCGGGTTTGCTGCTGGTTCTTCCCGGGTTGGCTACTATCCCTTCCACCTCCGTGGAAGGGCAGTTCCCCCTGGCCGCATTCCCCACTTCCGCAGGGGAGCGGCACACCGCCGGCCGGCTCTTCTCGGGGGCTGCACAGGTGTTCCTTCAGCTAGATGTTCCCCATAGATGTTCCTGGTGAATGCCGTCTCTCTCCTCCTTTATAGTCCTCCTCTGCCAATCCCAACTCG
This sequence comes from Oryctolagus cuniculus, assembly GCF_051225735.1. NCBI lineage: Eukaryota > Metazoa > Chordata > Mammalia > Lagomorpha > Leporidae > Oryctolagus > Oryctolagus cuniculus. Next base: position 95,094,515 of record NC_142868.1, read on the forward strand.
GCTGCCCACACGCCGAGTACGCTGCTCTCCAATCAGGAGCAAGTCCTACAGTTTATTGGTTGAACTGGAGGCAGCTGTGTGGAAGCTGTTTACTTCTCTCCCAGCGCCATATTGTGGGAGAGCAGATGCATAGAATAAGTCTTAATTCCAGTAACTTAGTCCAGTCCGGATTGCTCCCCACAGATCCCCCTTTCTTTTTATTTTTGGCGTTGATACGCGCCTGTCTTCGGTGCCCTGCAGCACACACTCTGCTCTACTTGCTAGAGTTGCCACAGGCTCTTACAAGTCCTATCAATCAGGCAAACCGAATCCGGGTCCTCTCTTCGCCATGTTGTGAGGAGGTTTTTAGGCGCTGATGCGTGCCTGTGTTCGGTGCCCTGCAGCGCATGCTCTGCTCTGCCCGCAGGGGCTTACAAAACCTATCAGGCAAACCGAATCCAAGCCTTCTCATTGCCGTATTGTGGGGGAGACTTATTAGTGTTGGTTTGTGCCTATCTTCGGTGACCTGCAGCTCATGCTTTGGTCGAGCTGCTTGCTGGTGCTTACCGCCTTAAATCAGGCAGACCGAATCCAAGCCTCCTAATTGTATTGTGGGGAAGCCTTACTGATGTTAATTCGTGCCTGTCTTCGGTGACCTGCGGCGCATAAGCTGCTAGCCACCGCAGGTGCTCATCGTGCTCATCGCCTCACTTAATCAGGCAGACCGAATCCAAGCTCTCACAGTGCAGTGTTGTAGGGAGGCCTTTCTATTTCTCTATTTCTCTATCTCCGGGCATTCCTATTTCTCCCATTTTACTTCTATCTGCCAACATTCCCATTTCTCTCACTCTACTTCCAAACTTCTGTTTCTCTTATCCCCGCAGCTTCCCGCTGCCCGCCCCGAGGCTACTTCTCGGCGGCTTACCAGCTGAGCTGCTTCAGCCCGCGCCTCTTTCATCTGCGCAGCTTCCCGGCTTTGCGCGGCTTGGCTTCGCGCGCTCCGCGGTCTCCACGCCCTTCGCGTCTGCACCACGGCCTACGCCAGCCCCGTTCCCTATCTACTTGTGCCCCGCACGCTCTCTCTGCGCATGGCAGCCTCCGCGAGTCACACAGCGTGTAGCTTACGTGTCCGCCACTAGCATTCAATCTAAGTTCCCCGGGCTAGCCTGGCGAATTCAACCCAGCATACGTCTCCGCCCCACGGTTTGGCTTCCGTTTCAGCTTCTGGTTTCAACTTTTCGCCCCCTATTCCCGGGCTAACTTGAGAACCCCAAAGTGGCTTTCGTGTCCGCCTTGGCCTGCCCCCCACGGCTTCAATTTCCCTAACATTTTTCTCTACCCGGTATGTTTCCCCAAGCTTTCCTCCAACAATACTCCTCCCTCATTTCTCCTGGCCTCTCCCCACAGTCCGCGTCCGAGTCTGTTTGTTCTAGCTTTCACCCTCGCTTTCGACCTTAGAGATTTCTCCCAGCTTCCCCCCGTAGTCCGTATCCGAGTCTATGCCTAGGCTTTCAATAGCTTCTTCCGGCTCCTTTTTCGTCCGGCTTTTCCCTAGGCTGTTTGCTAGTTTCTCTCTCCGATATTTTCCCTAGTTCTTCCCGTTTCTTCCCTCTTAGGTTTCCTATCTGTCCTAGGTTTCCTATCCGAGTCACGGCACCATTATGTCGCTCCCCCTCTTCGTGGAGGAACGACACTAAACCCTGCCTAGGCTTCATATCCGAGTCACGGCACCACTTGCTGCTCCTCCGCACGCGGAGGAGCCGCACCGGACCGGGCGCTTGTTGTTCCCTTTTTTTACAAGTCCTTTCTATAGTAAAGTAAGAATAAGTAAACAGCGAACTCCCAAAGCAAGAATGAGTAGAGAGAAATGAGAAAGAACGAAGTAACGAACTTCCCCGCGAACTCTCCAACGCACTCTCCAACCAACCCACACCACCATGCCGTCTCTCTCCTCCTATATAGTCCTCCTCCGCCAATCCCAACTCGGCTGCCCACACGCCGAGCACGCCGCTCTCCTCCAATCAGGAGCAGCTCCTGCAGCTTGTCAAGTTGGTGAGAGGCAGCTGGGTAGAAGCTGTTTACTTCTCTCCCAGCGCCATATTGTGGGAGAGCAGATGCATAGAATAAGTCTTAATTCCAGTAACAGTATAGTCCGAATTGCTCCCCACACTGGACTCCAGGAGGCGGCTCTGCTTCCTGCAGGGCCAGGCCCGGTGTGGGCCCCGCCAGGTGAGGCGGGGAAGAATGCCTACTGCACTGCTACACCCGGCGCCCGGGTCTACACCCGCCGAGCCCACAGGTGGCCTGGACCCGCTCCTGGCGGGGACTGGAGGAAAGGCTCAGTTACATGACTCTGTCCCCAGCATGCAGCCCCCCGGCATCTCACCAAGGAGCCCAATCCCGAGAGATGGCGGGGGCTGGCCCCACACGGTGACCCCCCCAGCAGCACCCTCCTGGCCAGGCCTCTGAGCCTGAGTCCCTCGCGGCTCCCGGCTCTTTCACTGTCACACCAGACCTCCGCCTGCCTGTGCGGAGCCAGACCCTTGCTTGCACTCCTCCCAGTGGGACGGCAGGTGGCGCGCTGCCCGCGCCGACTCACCTCACGTCGTTGCCGCCGTGGGCGAAGGATCCGAAGCAGGCGGTGAGGACCTGCAGGAAGTGGAAGAGCAGGTGGACCTCAGCCGTGTCCTTCTCCTCCTTCTCCTCCTCGGCCGGGTCCTCGTGCGGCGGCGCGGCGTCGGCCAGCTCGGACGCCAGCTTCATCTCCACGCCGCCCTCCTCGGCCTCGATCTCGGCCTCCGCCACGGCGTTGCAGTAGCTCGAGTAGCTGTCGTAGCGCAGTCGCTTCTTGGAGTAGGACACGGCGTCGCCCACCAGCTTCTCGCTGTCCTCGGGGGCCGAGGGCGCGTCGGCGGCCTTGAACGTGGCGTGCACGGGCAGCCCGCAGATGGCGGCCGTGTAGCAGGTGTAGCTGTTGTTGCGGCGCAGCAGGCGGTAGCTGCTCTCCGGGGCGGGCTTCTCCTCCGGGCCCCTGTCGCTGTGGATCTTGTGCAGCAGGTCCTTGTACAGCCCTGAGTCCTTGTGCACCGTGTGGTACACGTGCCCGTCGCTCCTCGCGTGCCCGTCAAAGCCGAACGTGCCGTTGGAGATGGGGGACTTTGCAGAGCCGTGAGTCATGGAAAGGGCCCTTCCTGAAAGACATTTTTCTTTTTTCTTTTTCTTTTTTTTTTTTTTTTTTGACAGGCAGAGTTAGAGAGAGAGACAGAGAGAAAGGTCTTCCTTCCATTGGTTCACCCCCAAATGGCCGCTACGGCCGGTGCGAAGCCAGGAGCCAGGTGCCCCCTCCTGGTCTCCCATGGGGTGCAGGGCCCACACACTTGGGTCATCCTCCACTGCACTCCCAGGCCACAGCAGAGAGCTGGCCTGGAAGAGGGGACAACCGGGACAGAATCCGGCACCCACATGGGATGCCAGCGGTGCAGGCGGAGGATTAACCAAGTGAGCCACGGCGCCGGCCCCTGTCACCCTGCTTTCAAATAAATAAAATAAAGCTTAAATAAATTTTCATAACTGACTACTTATTTGAGAGGTAGACAGAGAAGGACAGAGAGGGAGTTCCACCCACTGGTTTACTTCCCAAACGCCTGCAAGGGCTGGGACCGGGCCTGGACCAGGCTGAAGCCAGGAGCTGGGAACTCCATCCAGGTCTCCCTGCAGTTTTTTCTGTCCACTCCATTTTCTAAGTTGACTATGAAGGACACGCAGTGGCTTTAGAATTAAATTAAAACAACTGGAAGCCTACAGCAAGAGGGTAAAAGCTGTAACACCATCTTTAAAAATGATGTGACTTAAGTCTTCTAGGAACTGCCACAGCCCGACGGAGACTGTCTTTAGAAGGGACTTATTTCAGGAAATTGCATTCCGGAGTCAAAGCTCAGCTCAGGTAAAGACGGCCATTGCAGGCGTTTCTTACAGCGTCACAGGCCACACTGCTCTCCTGGGCCAGTCCCAGATGGCACCTGTGGCAAGCAGGTGCCAGGGCCCCTCCCCGCCAGGACCTGGAGGGTGCTGGGCATAGAGGCTGCAGCTCACTGGTCGCCGTCCACTGCTCCTGCAGCTAACGGGCAACCTTGGGTGTTCAGGGGGTTCCTAAGGTCTCTGAGTCTGTGACGGTACCACTTCCTCCCCTCCACGCTGAGCTGTCTCCTCACGGGCTGCAGGGCAGGGTGCGGGTATGCTCTGTGGGTGGCAGGCACCTGAGCCAGCTCGCCTCCCCCAGGGAGTGGTCTCTGGGCCCTTTCCAGCACCCGCCCCCAGCCCCCTGTGGCCTGTCTCAACTACACAATGGGACTCCACCTGCGAGCACTGGCAGCAGGCTGCCCAGGCTTACCATAGGCGGCCCGGGGGTGGTGTCCGGCTGGGGCACCCTCGGCAGTGGCAGCTGGCTCCCCGGCGGGTCCGGTCAGAGGGACGGTGCTGTCGTCACTGGCCTTGGCGCCCGGGAGCTCCTTGAATGCTGGGGACTCGGCCTCCTGGACTTGACCGAGACTTTCGTCAGATGCTCGCGACAAAGCGCTTTCTTTCTGTAGTTTGTCTAAAGAGGTACAGTCGTAAATGAGAACCTGCAAAGGGATTCCTGTGACCGGAAGAGGGATGTGGACAGGATGATTCGAACAGGTCACGGAAAATGGAAGCAACTTGATTTGGGCACCAAAAAAAAAACAAAAAGACTGCACGCTCCAAGCACAGTTTTTCCCGTGAACTCTTTGGAGGCTTGCTCAGTTTTCGTGTCTGTACCTAAGATAAACTCAGCTTTTCATTTCAAATTCCACAAATACCTCCATGGCCCCTCACATCTTTATCTGCTGGTACTTACCCGGGGGCAAGAAACAAACAAACAAAACTACAGACACGGAAACAACATCCGGAATTCCGTCAATTTTCTGGAGAATGCTGGCCAGAAAATCCAGCTGTCGGGGACAGGCAGGTCTCCTGCTGTGGTATTACAGCCAAAGCTGAGAGCAAAGATTTTAAGGTCTCCTAAGGATCTTCAAAAGCCTCACGGAAAATGTGCATTTTGAAAACAAAACAAAAACTAAGCATAGATTTCAAAACTGTCTTGCACTCAAATAAGCTCATCTTTTAATTCCATTTTCCACAAACATTTTGAAGTCCCCTCATGTGAAATGAAGGTTGGTTAGCTATCAAGGAAAGGCCCTAAGGATGCAGCATGGGGCTCATTTTATCCTTCCTGTTTGAGTAAGTCAGACGGACAGTGGGTGCCTGGGGCAGGTGTGGGGGGCTCGCCGTGGGCAGAGACCATGCTTATTCGCAGCACAGAGCAGGAAGTAGACTCCGTCAACTGCTCTTAATCCACCAGCACTGTGGCCTCCCTAGGAGGCCTGGGGATGTGTTAATGGGGTTTTCCAAATTATTAGCTGGTCAAGTTAACACGCAGCAGACTGACGACCCGGGGACCCGAGACTCGTGTCAGGGTCATTGCCACCCTCACTGGCACGAGAACAGCCCATCACCCGCCCGCCCTGCCCAGCCCCAGCCTTGACCCCCAGGGAACTGGCTGCTGTGGTCCCTGTGTTAGGTAGGAAGTCAGTTATGAGCTTGTGTGTGTGTGACATAAAGGCCTAAAGAGAAGACATCTATGTCCAGCATCTGCATCTGCATCTCAGTCATCCTGACAATGTTTCAGGGGCAGCCCGGTATTCACATCCTGCCCTGCCCTCTTCTACCTGATAACCTGCCAGGTGGAGGTCCCTGCCCCTTCTGCCTGACAAATCTTCCACAATCTCCCAGATGCAGCCCAGTATCTGCATTTCAAACACCCTGCTCCCGATCCCCATTCTCTAGGGGTCCTGCTCACCCTTCCTCTGAACCCAGGATGGTGCCAGCTAGGCTTCCTCCTGTCTGATACCTTCAAGGGAAAACTCAGATAGAAGTTTTTCTATTTACATCCAAAAAGCCCTTTGTTCCAAGAGAAGCAGAGGTGGGGAAGCAAGACCCATCTCCTTAAAAGCCCCCGGCCTCAACTGGACTGCGCGCTCAGCCCTCTGCCTCTCTGCTGAGCTGCCCGGCTGGCCTGGTCAGGTGTAATCTCTCCACTCAACCATGTAACCCCCCCCCCCCCCCAAGTCTCTCAGGCCCTGTCTGGAGAGGTGCCCATCCGTTCTTACGGATGTCCCTGCCCTAAGAAACCTTGCTATTTTACCTCCCACTACTCTCTGTCTCACGCCTGAATTATTTCTTGCGCGAAGACAAGAACCCTGCAATTTCTCCGGTAACACCTGCACTCGGCCTGTTTCAGGAAGTCGAGTGGATGAAGTCAGTGGCAGGCCACTTTAGCTCAGCCGGAGCCCGTTCCCACCCCTCCTCGCCGCCTGGCGACGTGCCGCAGCTTGTTCTGTGCACCACCGGGGTTAGTTCCAGTTTCACTGATTGCAAATGAAGGTGCCATGGATACTCTCGGACAGATATTGGCGCGGATGTGGAAATAGGCAAGAGTGGCGCGGACACTGCTCAGGGAACGTGCACGGTCACCCTGCTAAAGAGCTGCCTGACCTGGGCACGAGCTCCGGCTGCCCGGCCTCCTGGCTGGTGGCGCGTGCCTGTAACCAGCACACTCTGGCGGTGTGCAGGGACGGCTCACTCTGAATTCAGCCTGCGTTTCCCGCATGGCTCGGTGCTGAGCACCTGTTGGGTGGGCTTACTGGCCCTTCTCGTGTCTTCTTGGGTGACATCTTTCTAACGGGCTTGTCTGCTTCCTGGAATCTGTCTCTTCTGAGTGCAAGCCAGGGGCTTTGCAACTGCTTTCTCCCTGTCTGTGCACTGTCTTTCCCATCTCTTCGTCGTGTTCCCCATGGAGCAACAGTTCCTGATTTCGATCAAGTACAATTCATTCATCTCTTCTTTGTGCATTGGTTTTTGATGCTAGATCTGAGAACTCTGAGCCCAAAGCTTTCCCTCTGTTTTTCCCTCCCTGAAAGTCTCCCTGTTTTCTGACTTTGCATTCTGATCCATGGCACATCTTAGTTTTTTTATAAGGTGGAGGGCTTAGATTAAGTTTCCTTTTTTTTTTCTTTTTTTTGGGGGGTGCGTGAATGTCTAATCCATCTGACACCATGTTGAAAAGACCCCTTTCTCCACTGAACTGCCTTTGTACCTGACAGGTGTGGGGCTACCTCTGGACTCTTCTGCTGTAATGCACAGATTCACATTTTCACCACCGTCACAGCCCTGCAACTTTCTATCAGTCTTCCAAGTCTTAAAATCAGACGGTGTGAGCCCTTCAAGTGAATCCATTTTCAAAACTATCTTGGCTATTTTAGTCTTTAGAATTTCCACATATAAGGGTTCTTCGAAAAGTTCATAGAAAATGCTTATGCGGAAAAAATTATGGATGGATTTCCAATGTTTTTTGCACCAAAATAAACTGCTCTTTTTATCCAATTTTCCACGAACTTTGAAGTACCCGCAATTTTTAAAAAAAATTTTTTTTGGAATAAATTTCATTTTTAGTGTAGTTTTCTGTTCATGACACAATTGATAGGAAGGTACAGACAGTGCCATACAGCCTCTGCCCCTGTACCTGCCCAGTCATTAACACTCCTCTATTCGCTGTAATTACTGACGCATCATTAGTATCCAAAGTCCGGAGTTTAGATTAGGGTTCATCTTGATACATTCGGTGCGTTTTGACAAATGGCTAACAACATGTACCCATGAGCATACCGCCCCTCCAAAACTTTTAAAGCAGCTTGTCGAAATCTACACAACACCCTGCTGGGATCTGCATTTACACTGAGAAGAACCGACGTCGGTGCTGTACTGGGCCTTGTAGTGCACGAGCGCAAACAAGGATTTTCAAATCCAGACAGATGCACGTGGTCACACACCAGTAGGCACCCCCTACAGCCCAAGGTGGGCGTGTCTTTTCTCTGTGGAGGGAGCCTTGCAAAAGCTTGGAGGCTTGGAAGGCTGGTGCTAAGAAAACATCTCCAGCTGACGTCCTAAACCACCTTCTCCTTTTTAATGCAGTGTCTTTATAAGGTCAAACTGACGCCAATAAAACCCATACATGTTGAACGTACACATGGGGGGATGATCTGTGACAAGTGAGGACCCCCATCCTGATCACCCCATCCCCAGTGCTCCTGAAAAGTCCCCTTGCACCCCTGTGCTGTGTCCCCCAGACCCCAGCTGGCTCAGGCAGCCAGGGATTTCTGTCCCCATAGAGTAACTGGTGTGCTCTCGTCTTCTGGAAAACCCCATGCAATCTGAACAGGACCGTGGAGTCACGCGCTCTGCGTGCTCTCACGGCTGGCCCCGCGGCTCCCTGTGAGGCCGGGGTGGCAGACAAACCACCACCGGCTCGCCTGGTCACCTGCTCAGGGACACCTGGGCTGTGGGTTGCTGCCAGTTTTCGTCAGCTATCGCTAGAGTGTTTTCACGCGAGGCTCTTTGTGAACACCTGCTTCCACATCTCACGGGCGAATCCCTAGGAGTGAAGTTCCTGGGTCAGTCTGGGAACTCCCTGGGAAGACTGCGGGGGCCGAATTTCCCAGGCGCTCCGACCGTTTGACGTGTCGCCGTGAAAGCTCTGAGCACAGCGCAGGCCTCTCTCCCCGGAGCCACTCTCACTGGTGAACTCCACTGCGTGGCCCCTCCCAGGTGCCAGCGGCGACACGGACCTGGCTGCTCTCCTGGCTCCAACGCTATCCTGACTGCCACAGAGCAGTCAGCTCTTTTTTTTTTTTTTTTTTTAGAAAAAGCATTTACAAGGTTGCTGGACAGGGGAGACAGGCCACGTGCCATTGCAGCTCTCCACAAGGTGGAGGGCCCCTGTGCACCACAGGTGCGGGCCCGGGGCCCAGGGCGTCTCTGTGGGTCAGACGGACATTGGAGCCCTTACCTGCGATCTTCCTCCTCATCCAGGGACACACGAAGAGCCACACGAAGAGGGCGAAGAGCAGCGCCACGCCGGAGGAGATGAGGACGATTGCCCACAGCGGGAGGACCAGGCCCAGCACTGGGGAGGCAGAGGGGACAGCGGCGGGGTTACGCGGGCTCTCCCAAGGGCACGCCCTGCCTCACCGCCTTTTCCTCCCCCAGCTCTGTCCAAGATTGACCCAGGTTCTGCATTTCATACAACTCGCAGCCAAAAAGCCACGATGCTGTATGTGAGGTGTGTATACTCAGCGCTTTGTGAACACAGCCTTTGGATCTAGGCTTCCCAGGGTGGGACAACGGCACGCTGACTTAGGTCTTATCTGGGTGTCTAGGTGGCTGGCTAAGCTGGGAGTCCGCCCTGCTCTGTGCTGAGGGACAGCCAGACACCACCCTGGGAGCGGCTTCTCCCTGTCCCAGCAGCCGTCAGCAGCCCCGCCACAAGGGGGCACAGTGCCCTGAGCACACGGGCGAACCTCGCTAAATCAGCTTAGAAATGAGAGGTCCTTGAAAGGACACTGGCATTCACACAGAACTCTCCCAAGCGTCAGCTGGCAGAATTACAACACAGAAGAGTTTTTCGTTAGTGCACAAGTGGTGCTCGCTGGGTAGCAATTCTGTTAGCAAGCATCAGATCCAGGGTGCTGTCCCATGTTCGGCACCACCTGTTGGTTGCAACAGGCACGCCCCACACACGTGTTCACAGGTGCACGGCATGGGCACTCCTGCTCCTGTGTGACCGCATGGCACACCCACACAGGCGTTCATGGGTGCACAGCGTGGGCACTCCTGCTCCTGTGTGACCGCACGGCAATGCGCAGGCTAGCACACCTACCACCGCGCCAGCTGCGACAGTGCAGACCAGCAGAGCAAGACACGCGTCACGGGAATGGGGGATTGCTGTGGTCCCCAGACACAGGTGAGCTGGGTCTGCACGGGACACAGCGCAGCGGCACCTGTCCATTTACCTTTTTTTTTTTAAGATGTATTTATTTGAAAGGCAAAGTTTCAGAGAGATGGAGTAAGAGAGAGAGAGAGAGAGAGACAAAGAGAGAGGGAGCAATAGAGAGAGAGAGAGAGAGAGAGAGATCTCATCTGCTGGTTCACTCCCTAAATGGCCACAGTAGCTAGGGCTGGACCAAGCTGAAGCCAAGAGCCTAGAACTCCATCCAGGTCTCTCCCATGGGTGACAGTGGCCTAAGCACTTGGGCCATCTTCCACTGTCTTCCCAGGCACAGTAGCAGGGAGCTGGATGGGAAGTGGAGCAGCCAGGCCTCTGACTGGCACTCATATGGGATGACGGTGTCTCAGGTGCTGGCTTAACCCGCTGTGCCACAGTGCTTGGGGAGGGGGGGAGCATTTATGTTTAAAAAAGACAACCACCCCCTTCCACATGTGCACACAGGGAAAGTTCTAGAAAGACGATGGCTGCCTCTAGGGGAAGATGGGAAACAAGTGAGATTTTTGCTTCTTACAATGCATACTTTCACTGGTAACTTTAAGAAAGCACAACACAGATGCCACTTTAGTAAATGGCCAAAGATTTCTTCTGAATTTTAACGCAGTGAACCCTTTAAAAGGCCTGCTCTTCCACTAATGTTTAATGATGCAGGCCTTGTTACACTGTTACCAATGCACACATCCCCATCTGTGCACGGTGGCAACATCAGGGGGCTGTGAAACCACTGAGGGTCACAAGAGGTGACACAAGAGGCAGCGACTTACTCTAAGTGGGAGGTCAGAGTTCAGGCAGATACAAACCAGAAACAGAAGGCCCGGGATGGCCTGGCTCAGTGCCAGGGGGCAGCCCCAGAGCTGCTGGGAGCACTCAGACCCATTGGGGCCCAGGGGGCAGCCCCAGAGCTGTGGGGGAGCACTCAGACCCACCGGGGCGCAGGCGGCAGCCCCAGAGCTGCGGGGGAGCACTCAGACCTACCCGGGCGCAGGGGGCAGCCCCAGAGCTGCAGGGAGCACTCAGACCCACCCGGGCCCAGGCGACAGCCCCAGAGCTGCGGGAGCACTCAGACCCACCCGGGCCCAGGCGGCAGCTTTCTGTCCTCACGCTGCGTTCTGCCCCCAGGTGTTTCTCACCAGCCTGAGTGGGGAGCGCTTCGGAGCAGCGGGCCGCAGTCTGCCCCATTCCTCTGCTGAAGCAAGACAGGCGAGGGCTGCCCCCGGGGGCGAGGCGAACCCTCTGGGCTGTGCACTCTCTAAGATGCAAGGGCGTTTTCATTAACAGGCCCCGTTTTTTCTGTGCCTGCTGGAAAAGCCCAAGACAGAGGGAGAGGGGATCACCACACTCCCCTGCCCCCAACCAGGGCCAGGCAGGACTGCGAGGGGCAGTCAGGACCTGAGCTCAGTGGCCAGGCCTCTGTCCCCTGCTTAGCTGGCCAGACGCACCATCCCCTGCCCTCTGCACCACCTGCCAGGAGGGAAGACAGTCAGGTGGAGGAACAGAGGCGGGAGTCCAGGAGAACTGGGGGCGGGGATTGTGAGAGAGAAGAGGAACAGGTGCCAGTAACGCAGGCTTTAAGAGCAGGAGGCGCCGCCCTGGTGGCAGGCTCCCGGGGGGGACAGCTCGGTCAGTCACGTTGCATGGCTCCACACACTGGTAAATCAGGGGTGGGGAATGCCTGGCCCACGGGCTGCACGAGGCCCGCTAAATCGTCTGGTCTGGCCCTCCCATGGCCACCGCAGGCGGGACTTAGAATCCAATAAAGCTACACAGCTGGCTGACATGTCAGCTGGCAATGATGCTATAGACCTCCACACGGCCCTGGGCAGAGGAACAGATGCCCTAGCCTTGCACTAAACACACAGAACCAAGCTTCATGGTCTCCAACACTTCAGTGCAGAAAAGGGCGGAAGGGGGGGAGGGGGGAGAAGAGGAGGGGCAGCAGCGGCAGTGGTGCCTCAGCGCCAGGCCTGGGCACATGTGAGGCTGCGTTTGCAGGGACAGCAGAGGGAGCAAAGGCCGCTGTTCAAACTTGCTCAGAGCACCCGACACCCAGGCCCTGCAGTGAGGCAGCTGTGCGGACGGCACAGGAGGTGAGCGTGCACCAGAATCTCCACAGAGCTCCCTGGGAGAGCACAGGCCGCTGGGCTGGAGAATTTCCCATTTACGGCGCTTAGGGTTGGGCCAGAGAATCCGCCATCTTTTTTCCCTTTTATAGATCTCTTTATTTGAAAGGTAATTACAGAGGCAGACATCTTCCATCTGCTGGTTCACTCCCCACAATGCCCACAATGGCCAGGGCTGGGCCAGGTGGAAGCCAGAAACCTGGAACTCCATCTGAGTTTCCCACATGGGTGGCAGGGACTCGAATACTTGGGTCATTCTCTGCTGCTTTCCCAGGTGCATTAGCGGGGAGCTGGATCGGAAGTGGAGCAGCTGGGACTGGAACCGATGCTCATATGGGATGCCGACGTTGCAGGCCATAGCTTAACCCACTGTGCCACAACGCACGCCCCAAGAATCTGCACTGATGAGCCGCCAAGTGCTGCTGCTGGCGCAGCTGGGACGCAACTGGCCCAGGAGCTCCCCTTCACCTGAAGTCAGATGTCCCTCCCAGAGGCCTCTGCGGCTGACAAGCCCTGCCTGCCTGCACCTCATGCTGTCCAAGCACTCCACAAAAGCCTGGCCCTGCACATCTGAAGACCCTGGCATTACAAATAAACTTCCGGCTTGCATCCAACCCAAGTAAGCACTTTCTGCCCGAGTTATTCTGGGTCTGGCAAGTTCGTTTTTAAGGACGAAAACGCAAAGACGACTTCCGGAGTGCGAGCTCCGTCTCTGAAGTTCAGGAATGACTCATGAGAGGTAAGTCATGTCTGTTGCAAATCGAGCTGAGGACATAAACAGCTTCAGAGCCATTCAGAGTGGGAGGCAAACACGACACTGGACCTCGACACCCAGCACCTCTCCGGTTCATTCCATGCCTAGAGATGCTGTTTGTCCGGGTCTCTGGGAGCTGAACTCGGGCAGAGTGATGCTGGAGAACTTCCCTTTCTCCTTTCATCACCAAGGCCCTTTATATGAAAATGTCCCAGGGCCAGAGCCGTGGCTCACTAGGTTAATCCTCCGCCTGCAGTGCCGGCATCCCATGTGGGCCCCGGATTCTGTCCCGGTTGCCCCTCTTCCTGTCCAGCTCTCTGCTGTGGCCAGGGAGGGCAGTGGAGGATGGCCCAAGTGCTTGGGCCCTGCACCCCATGGGAGACCAGGAAAAGCACCTGGCTCCTGGCTTTGGATCAGTGTAGCTCCGGCCGTAGAGGCCATTTTGGGGGTGAACCAACAGAAGGAAGATCTTTCTCTCTGTCTCTCTCTCTCACTAACTCTGCCTGTCAAATAAAGAAAAGAAAAGAAAAGAAAACGTCCCAAGGGGGAGAGAGGATAGCGACAAAGGCAGAGCTCTGCTGAAAGGAGCGGCTGGACCGAGTGGTGCTGCACTGACCACCTGCGCCCCCCTGTGGCACAGGCTGGCAGGTGCAGAGGCCCCAGCGAGTAAATCCTGCGTGACTCAAGTCTGCTGTGAGGCCAAGAGAGCCCCTGCAATGCTTCCGTGGCCTCGGACTCAGCTCCCGGGTGTTCCAGCAACACCCCTGGGGAACCAGTGCGTTAGCAGAAGCCTCTTCTGACTGACCGGAGGAACGCACCAGGGGCCTTCAGGGTCATGACTGCCTCCCCCTTGCTGCTGCTCCAGGCAGGTCCCCCCACCCCCCAAACGTCTCCCAAACATGTATGGGGAGAAACAGAGAGAGGGGACGATTCGGGACTTCCTGGAAACTTAGCACCAAATGGATGAGGCTAACGGGGACTGATGGTGGAGACGCTGTTCCCTGCCTGTGCTTCATGACAAAGGACGAGACGCGGCCGTGCGAGGACACGGCACACCCCGACCGCCCCTCGTGCCCACGCCAGGATGGGGGCTGCTCTTCCCGTTCAGGGGTTTCTAATATTCCTAACTAAAGAGAAAGAACCCCCCCCCCCCATGCTGGCCGGTTCACGTGGCAGCTTCCCTAATAGGGCGGTACGTCCACAGGTTTGTGGGGAAATGGGGTTCATGGGTGGGGGCTTGGAGCCTGGGTTCTGGCGCTGGCTTCACTCCCCATTCCAGGTTCCTGCTAGTACACATCCTGGGAGACAGCAGGTGAGGGCTCCCGCCACGTGGGAGACGTGGATGCAGTTCCCAGCTCCCAACATCAGCCTGGCCCAGCCCTTGCAGAGATGGGAGTTCTGTCTCACTATACATCTATCTCCCTGCCTCTCAAATAAACAGATACATTCTAAAGACGGGCTGAAAAGCTAAGTTAATTGTTGCACAAAACCGTTTGTTTTAACCCACGCATGGTGCTTGCAAAATTCTATTCACTTGGTGACGACCTCTTGTATGGCAGTCTCAACACTTCCTGGGCACCAGAATGAGCTTATCTTTTAACTCCAAGCCCACAAACTTTTTTTTTTTTTTGCAGTATCTTTGAATACTGGGAGACCTTTGACAAGAGTTAAGAGAGATGATGAACGTGTGGAGGTTGTTAAGCTTTGTCGTTAGCATCCTGTGGCAGGTGCTATGTGAGCGGGGTCGACCTACGGGGTCGACCTGCGGGGTCTCCCGTGTCAGTGCAATGTCACGACCAAGACCCTGGGACTCCGTGTTGTCATCCCACAGTCTCCCACCTGCACTGCGGGCAGAGCCCAAGTACCAGTGTCCCCGGGGAGGCAGGGCCCCGAAGAATGAGTTGGTGAAAAGCTCAGCTCAGCCACCCCGGGAAGCGTCCGTGTCATCCTTGGTTGCCCCATCCGTATCTGGTTTCATGTCCCCGACAACTATCTACTCTCCCAGGGAGATGATTCTCTTAGCACACGTGCAACAAAACTGCTGCAAAAAGATGACGAAAAGAAAAACGAGAGGCGGAAAATCCCAGCCGGGGACGGACAAAGCCAAGTCCTTGCAGACACACACCCAGCCAGGGAGCAAGACGAACACAGAGCAGGCAAAAGCAAAAGGCAGAAGCAACAGGAAACCATCTTTAGTTGTCACAGGGGCGGGGGGGGGGGCATCCACAGCCCTCATTAGCTCAGGGCATCCGACACCACCCCGGGGTGGGGGTGGGGATACGCAGTACTGAGGCCTTCCCTGCTTTGTGTGTGGCTAACCTGAGATCCAAGAGCTGACTTAGGTGAGGGATGAGACCTCGCCTGTAGGGGGCCGTCCACAGCTCGGCTCTGTGCTGCCTGCACCTGCAGCCCCACGCCCCAGGCCCCTCCCACGCTCTGAGGTGCAGGGAGCTCCACGGCAAGGCACTGCCTCCTTCCTGACTCCTGTGTGTTTTTACTGACCCCAGAACACGTTAAAAAAAAAAAAGCCTGCAGCAAACACACTTCCTAGCCCACGAGTTACAGAACCCAGAGGGACCACGGGAGCTGTCCTGGGAGGCTGGGACGCCACCTCTCTTGGGCTGTGCTTCCGTGTAACTCACAGCAGCTGCGAGGCCGGCACCCCCTCCCCCCAACATCACTCGAAGCCAGGAACCCCGATAAGAAGTATTCAGGGCAGGTGCCAAAGTTAAAGGCTGTGTGGGCATCGTATCACACTGATTTTTCATGGCTGATGTAGACAATATATAATTATGTATATCAAATAAAATCTGAGTAAGATTACACTGAGCAAATCCACAAGGATCCCCCCGGGCACCCCCTCATATTGGAAGGTGACCCTTTTCAACTTTACTATCACGCGCCGTTTAGCAGAGATTTAACTTTTGGTCAGAGGAAGGGAGACTTCTCTGTGCGATGTGGCCATCAAGGACATGAATGAGATGACGCACAACACAGACAGATCTGCTGACCCCCACCTGTGTCCGTGGTGGTGGGTGTGTTTCGGAGGCACCTGTCACAGACAGAGAAGCCCTGCCTGCCGAGACAGGCACCCAAGTATTTCAGAGAAAGTTGCCAGCTCACCACCCTGAAACGTATGCATTTAAGAACACTGGAGGTGCTGGCCTTGTGGTTCTGAGCTCACACGGGCAGCCCACACAGGAGCGCTGTTCAAGTCCCTGCTGCTCTGCTTCTGACCCAGCTCTCTGCTAATGCACCTGCGAAAGCAGAAGAGGATGGCCCAAGTGTTGGGCCTCTGCTACCCACGTGGGAGACCCGGATGGAGTTCCAGGATCCTGGCTTTGGCTTGGACCAGCATGGCTGCTGTGGCCACTGGGGGAGTGAACCAGAGGATGGAAGACCTCTCTCTGTAACTCTGCCTTTCAAATAGGTAACTAATTTTTTAATAAAGAAAAAGAAAAAGGAATACTATACATGCTTTTGTTTTGCCAGAATGTAAGAGAAAAGAATTCATTTTTAGCTGACACCCCCTCGCCACCAAAGCAACTCTAGACCCTTATTTAAAAAAAAAAAAAAAAAAGCCAAAGCAACCAGAATGGGACCTGGGAGTCACTGCTAAAAACAGAGCCCCCTTGCTTTTAGCCACGTGGGAAGCCAGCATGCAGGCTGCTCTGAGGACCGGTAGGGGCTCTGGACGCTGACCCCCTCCCCCTTCACCAGGGGGAGGGTGGAGGCTTGGGGGAGGCAGGGGGCAGACCTGGCTGCTGCACCCTCCCTGCCACCTACACCTCTCTCCGGGCCCAGCAGAGCCCGCCTGCGCGTGCTATCAGTTCCCATTCTGAGATGCAGAGAGGTTGTGTTAAGCTTCTAAAGCAACACAGCGGGGCAGGCGGCAGAACGGGGATTTGACTTTCGTTTGAAACCAAAGTTCTGATGCCCGTTGCACCTCCCGCATCTCCTGGTCATTTAGCACGCTAAATGCATTCACTACTCTCTGCTACTCCGTCACGACCACAGGAAACGCTTTCCTGCCGCTGGTCAGCGATGCCGACTGAGTCGCTACTGCGGACGTGCGAGCTCTGCTCCCGAGGGAGCCTTACCTGGTGCTCCTGTGTACATGATGGAAAACACATTTATTGCTATGGTCGCAGCATAGAACACGGGAAGCGCCCGGAGGCCGTTGGGAACGGGGTCCTCCTGTGTAACAAGGGGACAGAGTGGCAGGTCAGGACTCATGCAACACAGCACATGGCCACAAGAGGTCGTCTCCAGCACGGGTGTGGCCCACCCCTTGCACCCAGGGGCCAGGGCCAGGCTCCACAAGCTGACGTCA
Source organism: Oryctolagus cuniculus (assembly GCF_051225735.1). Classification (NCBI taxonomy): domain Eukaryota; kingdom Metazoa; phylum Chordata; class Mammalia; order Lagomorpha; family Leporidae; genus Oryctolagus; species Oryctolagus cuniculus. The sequence goes on from NC_142868.1 coordinate 95,111,620, forward strand.
GAGTTAGAACAGGAAGAATCGCTAGGGTGAGTCAGCTCAGGGGGCCGAAGCCCTCTAGCGAGATTCAACTTTGGCCCTGGAAGTCCACGTTCAACAACTACGTTAAGGGCCAGTGCTCTGGCATAGTGGGTAAAGCTCTACCTGCAGGGCTGGCATCCCATAGGGGTGCAGGTTCAAGTCCCGGCTGCCCCACTTCCTATCCAGCTCCCTACCAATGCACATGGGAAAGCAGAGGGAGATGGCCCCAGTGCTTGGGCCCCTGCCACCCATGTGGGAGACCCAGATGAGGATCCTGGCTCCTGGCTCCCGCCTGGTCCAGCCCCAGCCATTGTAGCCATCTGGAGATTGAACCAGCAGATGGAAGATCTGCCTCCCTCTCTAACTCTGATTTGCAAATAAATAAATCTTCAAATAAATAAATAAAAATGTTGAGACTCAAACCCCTGAGGATTCTCTACATCACTCTTATTACACAGACATTTTAACTATATTGAAATGCATAAAGCAAATGCATTTCCAGGTGCTATGAGTGTCCAAATCTTCAACTATGAAAAGTTCAGGAGTGGCGGGCTCTTTGTCTGGGACGATGTTATTTATCTACAAACATAGGCTTCTTCTATGGCATTCCCTAAACCAAATGCTGTAACGAGAATGGTGCCACGTGCGTGTTAGGTTAAATAACGTCTGAGAAACTACTGGAACTGTTAGAGCTCTCAGCAGATCTACGGAGGTGTTGAAAGCAAAAACGCGGGCTACAAACTCTTGGACACCGTGCTAGCGCATAGAGGGTACTCAAACAGCTCAAGATTTTCTAACCGTGCGAGCCAGCCTCACACGTTTGTATGGGCATGCTGCCTACCACAATTAAAAGGAAAACTCGCTCTTAGAGTTGACGTGGGCGACAGAAGCTTGGCTGAGTCAGCAGAGTCCGTCTCACAGAGCCATCTCAAGTGCGAACAGGTACGCAGACAGCACGGCTCACGGAGAACGCATTCTGGGGCGTCCTGAGCAGCCCTGGTCACGAGGCCTGAGCCGAATGGCAGCGGAAGATCAGGGCAACGAGAGCAGGGGCAGCAGTGGCCCAGCTGCGCGTGTGAGAGAGCCATGGCCAGACCAGGCCAGGCAGGGCCAGGGGCAGCGAATCTTGGGCTCAGCACGGCTTGGAGGGACATGGCCAGCAGCCTGACCCATGCTCCATCACGTGGAAAGGGCCCAGCCGCAAGGCCAGACACCGGTTCCAAGACATCGCTTTCTTGGGGGCAAGAATTGCTAATAAAAGACTTAGGTAAACATCTGAAGGTACACAGTACTGAGCCTGTGCCTGTAATAAAATCACCTTACGTCTTTTAATAATAGATTCTCAAAACTCAAACAGGAGCTGGTGCTGTGGTGTAGCAGGTAAAGCCATAGCCTGCAGTGCCGGCATCCTATATGGACACTGGTTTGATTCCTGGCTGTTCTACTTCCTATCCAGCTCTCTGCTAGGACCTGGGAAAGCAGTAGAAGACGGCCCAAGTGCTTGGGCCCCTGTACCGCGTGGGAGACCTGGAAAAAGCTCCTGGCTCCTGGCTTCAGATCGGCTCAGCTCCAAATGTGGCTATTTGGAGAGTGAACCAGCGGATGGAAGACCTCTCTCTCTGCCTCTGCCTCTTTGTAACTCTTTCAAATAAATAAATTAATTTAAAAAAACCCTCAAACAGCAAACATCTGGTGGAGCCCTGTCTCCTTTCTCCTTCTGCTGCCTCCTCTCCCTCTCCTCCCTCCCAGGCATCCATCCTCTGCCACCCAGGCCAGCACCCATCACTCTCTCTGAAACATTTAATGAGTGTCTTTTCCAGTGCCCAGCTCAGTGCTGGCCACCGGACTACGGAAGTGACCAAGGTGGTCACAGAACAGCAACGAGTGGAGAAACAGACGCCCACAAGGTGCCACCAACAACGAGGAGGAAGCGCCGGGGACAGGAGACCAGGAGGTGGCCCAGGGAGCCACACCTGAAGACTGGGGAGGCGTGTGTGTGCCAGCGAGGACGGATTCCACATCGAGGAAATGAAGAGGCTGGCAGGCGAGACGGGGTGGCAGCTTCCAAGACGTAAGCAGATATCAGCGTGGCTGGCGCCCAGGGGAAGGGGGTGGCAGCACTCGGCGGGGGCATGCTTGCGCTTCTCCAAGGGAACACGCCTTCGGTGGGGCACGGGGCAGGGCTAAGGCCGAGGAGCCGCCTGTCCACGTGTGTCCCCGAAGTGCGGGCAAGCGAACGCCGGAGCCGGTCCCCTCCTCCCTGGGGCATGCGTCCCAAGGGCCCCCCCCCCCCGGCTGCCTCAAACCTCAGAGAGTCCCCACCCCGAGACGCCAGGGTCCTTGGAAATGTCTGTGGAAAACCGAAGTAAAAGACGAAGCTTGTTTTGGTGCAATGCGTTTTGAAACCCTTGCTTCTCGAAAGGTCTCCCAAGAGTCCCTGGGCGGCGCGTGTTATGAAAACAGCTCCCGTGGACTTCCGAAGGACCCGCTCGGAAACAGACTCCCTACCTCTTGATTCCACTTTGTACAAACATGCTGAGGTCGGAAATGTGCGCTTGCCTGCTTTTCCCTAGATGTACACACGTCCCAGGGGTGGAGTTTAATTTGGAAGTCAGGTGCAGCAAAGGCTTAACCACAGCAATAATGCTACGGACCAGTGCTCGCAACGCTCTGGACTGGAAGCCACGTGAACTCCGTGCACTGCACTCACCCTTCCCCCTGCGATGGCGCGACGGGACAAGCCCCACGGGGTGGAGATCCCCCAGCGAGGCGAGTGACCGTGACACAGCACGCGCTCTTACGCAGGGCCTATCTGGACACAAGCACTGGCACACCGACCCTGAGAACTGGCTGGCTGCCTGAGCGGCTTGCAGGTGGGTGGCACACACGGCACGCAAACACTGAGTCAGTGGGAGGCTTTGTGTCCTGGCAGGGCTGGGGCCCGAGCGGGATGGGGGAGACTGCACCCTGCTACTCAGAACGCTGTGCCATTGAACTTCTGGGATTCTCCACTCAGTACGTACAGACCGTGGCTGACTGGGTAACTGGAACTACGACGAGCAAATCCCGGGCGAGGGGCGCTGCTGTGTGGTGCGACAGTCTAAGGCAGGCGTCTCTGCCACGGGCCTGAGAGGCAAATGGGCTCGCCTCGCTGGTGCTGAGTCTTGTTTTACGTCTCAGGTGAGTATGCCCAGTAGCCTACTTCCTTCTTATCCTCTCCTCAAAGTAGCCAGTGCTTCAAGCTTGCCTTCTTCAGACGACGGGAGAGCGCTGTTTGCTCCCGTGTTGTTGGAATCCCAGTCAGTTCCAAAGTCTGCACGCCACCTCCTTCCACCCGTTTAACATTCAGAAAACAGCGACCTTTCCTTCCTGAAGCCAGCACCATTCCTGGGAAGGCTGATGGGTGAACTAAATCCTGGAGCCAATCCTGCCACCCACGTGGGAGACCCGGAAGAAGCTCCTGGCTCCTGGCTTCAGCCTGGTTCTGCCCTGGTCACTGCAGCCACTTGGAGAGTGAACCAGCAGATGGAAGATCTCTCTCTCTTTCTGCCTCTCCCCCTTCTCTTTGTAAGTTTCAAATAAATAGTAAATCTTAAAGAAAAAAATACGAAATCTTGAAGCTGAGCAACACTGTCTGTAACTCTGTTTTCTGGAGTAGTCCCTGGGTGAGTAACCTTCTAGCTACTAACTCACGCCAGGGTGCTGTTGCCTTAACAATGCACAAATAAGGGGTCGGTGCTGTGGCAGAGGGGTAAAGCCACCGCCTGCAGTGCCGGCATCCCATATGGGCACCAGTTCGAGTCTCAGCTGCTCCACTTCCAATCCAGCTATCTGCCGTGGCCTGGGAAAGCAGTAGAAGATGGCCCAAGTCCTTGGGCCCCTGCACCCACATGGGGGACCCGGAGAAGCTCCTGGATCCTGGCTTGGGATCGACGCAGCTCCAACTATTGCAGACAACTGGGGAGTGAACCAGCAGATGGAAGACCTCTCTCTCTCTCTGCCTCTCCTCTCTCTGTGTAACTCTGACTTTCAAATAAATAAATAAATCTTTAAAAAAAAAAGGTTCTTTCTAAAAAACAAAACAAAAACCAAAACCAATGATGTACAAATACAATTATTCCTCCCACCCCCCCACCATTCATTCCTACTGAGTAGGACCTGCGTTAGCTCTAAAGTTTAATAATAATAATAATAATAATAATGATAATACAAAAATCGCCTCACTTACCTTTTTAAGGATGAAAATTCTGATCAGTATGAACAGCACGCCAGACATGAAACCAGATAAGAGTGGAGATATAAACCAAGAAGCAACTGAATAATTGAAGAAAAATCTAATGAATGTCAAAATCCATACGTAATCAAGGTCAGATTCACATAAGACGATGATAACCAGCAATCAGCACACACTAATGAATGTGCCCACAGTCATTGGCCTTAATGCCTGGCTGACGTCACGCGGTGCGGCCGCACTCCAGATGGGAGCAGCGGCCAAGCGCCCGGCTGCGCCCGGATCAGCCCCGGAGCAGGCCCTCCTCATCAGCGCGTGTCCCACAGGTCACCTCCAAGGCCTGCTGGTGCTCTCACTCCTGCCTCTCCCTTCGGCCTCTGTGTTCCCTACTCTGGGGGCACACGGGGGCCCCTGGGGAGCTAAGCTCTTACCACCCCCAGGGTTCTGGGCTACTCAAGGGTTTGGAGGGAGCTCGGCACACTGGCGTTTTTCCATTGTGTGCCCAGGTGATTGGGAAGTGCAGCTGGAGCTGAGAACCACTCCTCCAGAGGCCTGGGACCTGGCCACTTTCCTGGGGGCCTCCCTGCCGCTAGGGGCAGATGGGACCTCACGAGCAGAGTGAGGTGCAGACGTGCCGCTGGCTCCCTTTGACGCTCCCTCCCTGACTGTGAGCTCTCAGACCTTCCTGGGGCCCAGTCTTTCTATGACGTCCAGACTGGGTTCAGTCCAACTCACTGCTCTCATGCTTGGGAAGAACAAACAGATTCTGGTTTTCAAAGCTGATGAGAGCAGAGGTTAAAGACGCCCGCACATAACAGCTCTCACAATCTCCACTAACAGGACTTCAAAGGGAAAATGCACTCCCCATACCAGCTCTTCTAAAGCTTAACATCCGAAGGGGCCAACACTGTGGCGTAGAAGGCTAAGCTGTCTGCAGTGCCGGCATTCTATGTGTGCACCAGTTCAAGTCCCAGCTGTTCCACTTTGATCCAGCTCCCTGCTAATGGCCCAGGAAAGCATTAGAAGAGGGCCCAAATCCTTGGGCCCCTGCACCCATGTGGGAGACCCAGAAGGAGTTCCAGGCTCTTGGCTTCGGTATGGACCAGTCCCAGTCCCAGTCCCAGCCATTATGACCATTTAGGGAGTGAATCAGAGAGTGGAAGATCTTTCTCTCTCTCTCTCTCTCCCCCGCCCCCCTTTTCTCTCTGTATCTCTGTCTTTCAAATAAATAAATAAATAAATCTTTAAAAAAAAAAAGTTGGGTCTGGGGCCAGCACTGTGGTGTAGTGGACAAAGCCACCGCCTGCAGTGCCGGCATCCCATATGGACGCCAATTTGAGACCCGACTGCTTCACTTCTGATCCAGCTCTCTGCTATGGCCTGGGAAAGCAGCAGAAGAGGGCCCAAGTCCTTGAGGCCCTGCACCCGCATGGGAGACCTGGAAGAAGCTTCTGGATCCTGCCTTCAGATCAGCTCAGCTCCGGCCATTGTGGCCAATTGGGCAGTGAACCAGCGGATGGAAGACACCTCCCCCCGCCCTGCCTCTCCATAACTCTGCATTTCAAATAAATAAACAAATCTTTTTTTTTTTTTTTTTTTTTGACAGGCAGAGTGGACAGTGAGAGAGAGATACAGAGAGAAAGGTCTTCCTTTTTGCCGTTGGTTCACCCTCCAATGGCCGCTGCGGCCAGTGCACTGCGGCCAGCGCACCGCGCTGATCCGATGGCAGGAGCCAGGAGCCAGGTGCTTTTCCTGGTCTCCCATGGGGTGCAGGGCCCAAGCACTTGGGGCATCCTCCACTGCACTCCCTGGCCACAGCAGAGAGCTGGCCTGGAAGAGGGGCAACCGGGACAGAATCCGGCGCCCCGACCGGGACTAGAACCCGGTGTGCCGGCGCCGCTAGGTGGAGGATTAGCCCAGTGAGCCGCGGCGCCGGCAATAAACAAATCTTAAAAAAAAAAATATGTTGAGTCTAGTATATGGTATGCTGGCTTATAACCCAGGATCATGTCCTTATTAAAATAAATAAATAAAGCTTAGCATTTGAAGTGGGGGAAACCCGATGAAAAAATCACTTTGGATACAACTTACTCTAAAGCACGTAAACTTTCCTCCTCACAGGTAAAAGAAAATGGCAATTACCAATCTTGACGAGCTCCATCCACTGCACGCCTTTCGTGCCGATGGCGACGAGCGAGAATCCTATGGTGGCGCCTACGATGCAGTGGGTGCCAGAGATGGGCAGCCTCAGGAACGACGCAATCAGCTGCCACACCGCCGAACCTGCGGACGGGAAGAGCAGCGAGAGTTACCCCAGAGTCCAGAGCCTCACACCGGCCCCCGGGGATGGCAGTCGGGGGCTGCTCTCCGTTCCAGCATCGCCCGGGGATTTGCTTTTCTGTGCACTGAGGTCTGGACCAAAAAATAAATAAATAAAAAGCACAAAATTAGGGGCCCGGCATTGTGGCACAGCAGCGGAAGCTGCCACCTGCAACACTGGCATCTCACACAGGCACTGGGTCGAGTCCCAGCTGCTCCACTTCCAATCCAGCTCCCTGATATGGCCTGGGACAGCAGCGGCAGATGGCCCAAGTGCTTGGGCCCCTGCACCCGTGTGGGAGACCCGGGTGGAGTTCCAGGCTCCTGGCTTCAGCCTGCACCAGTCCCAGTGCCAGCCATTGTGAGCATCTGGGGCGTGAACCAGTGGATGGAAGATATCTCTCTCTCTGTAACTCTGCTTTTCAAATCAATCAATCTCTGTCGTGAGGTTTGGCCAAAATGAGGCAGGAGAGGGGAGGCTCCAGGGACTACAGGGAGTGGAGGCAGTAGGTATCCTGGAAGGAGGTCTTGCGTCTTGCAGCCTGTGTGCCAGGGTTCAACACCACACCGCTCCCTGATTTTCTTCTTGTCCGAGAAGTAACTGTGACGATGACCCCGACTGGCCCTGCGGCCTGGCCCCTGCCCTCTGCTCGCAGGCTCCATTCTGCCTGCTGGGAGGCACCCTCGGTTCCGGCTTTGCGTCTCTTCGCCTCAATTCCACCGCTGGGCTTAGGCTTTCTCCCGGCTCCAGGTCACGTCGGGGACTCGCACAGGGAGTGGGAAGAGCGGCAGCTGGGAGGGCTCACTTGCAGGGAGAGTTGTTGAAAGGCTCACCCGGAACTGCAGGGAATAAAGGGCCCGGCTGATAAGCCAGGAGTGTGGATCAATCCCGGACGTTAATTCTGGAAGCCTGGTTGCTTGGCTGCGGACGCAAATGCAAGCCGGCCCCCATTTCCTTCAAAGATTTCTGAGTTGGGGAAGGATCACTGTTGGTGGTGAGGGTCCCAGTGCGTGAGGCTATGGGGACAGCTGCGTGGGCGAGGGGTGGGCATGCTGACCTTTGAGGCCAGCTGTGACCTGGGGTCTGGCTGCAAAGCATGCCGGGAGGAGAAGTGGAGCGGTGTCACCAGTCCTGTGCTGCCAGCCGGGGAACAGGTTCCGCGGCAGCACCGAGGAGTCCCCGGGGAGAATTCCTTCAGCTCGGCATCTGAGCCCGGCTGGCCCCGGGGGAACGGCTGTTTTAAAAATAGAGCCCCGAGCCGCCAGCTGAACACCACACTCTGTGATTTATATTCTTACAAACATTAAAATAGCCTGGGGATGGAAGGGAGTGGGATAAACTTGCTTCCGTCCTCAAAGCCTCCATGCTCTGTGTGGCTGACTTCAGAGGACGCGTCCTGCAGCAGGGAGTCTGTGAGGACAGGTGGGGGCGTGGGGACCGCCTGCGAGAGCGAGGAGGGAGACAGCCGCAGCGGGAGGGAGACAGCCGCTGGGAGAGGGGCACGGAGACCTACAGTGGGCGTCTCTTTAACCTCTGCACTGAATTACTGTCAAAGAACAGCGAGGCCTCCCTCGCTGTTTTCCATGTAAGATCATGGCACCCTGGGGCCGGCGCTGTGGTTAAGCCTCTGCCAGCGGCACCGGCATCCCACATGGGCACCGGCTGCTCTGCCTCTGACCCAGCTCTCTGCTACGGCCTGGGAAAGCAGTGGTGCTTTCCCAGCCACCCGCATGGGAGATCCTGAGTTCAGATGGGTCCAGCTCCGGCCATTGCGGCCACTACAGGCGTGAATCAGCGGATGGAAGACTTCTTTGTCTCTCTCTCTCTGTCTCTGTCTCTAACTCTGCCTCTCAAATAAATAAAAATTGTAACAACAATAAAAAGATTACCGCAGATCATCGCACCTGATGGAAGAAAGGGATGAGGTGTGGGGTGAGGGTGAGACTTAAGCTAGGGAAGTGTGGACACGGGCAGGGCCAGGTGCAGCGGGGACGGGGAGGTAGAGGCAGGTGCGGAGAAGGTGGAGGATGCGCGGGGGCGGAGGGTGCTTTGGAGGGCTGTGCGCCTTGCACAGTGGCTCAAGAAGACGGCCTGTGTGTGCTGGTGTGGGCTGTGAATTCTCAGGGGAGCTCTGCTTCCACACGGAGCGGACCGCCTGTTGGCCTCGGGCCAGGCGTGCGTCTCAGGAGCTGAGCCGGAGCGGCAGTTCAGGGGACGGTCAGTCTCCCACCCGACCCAGTCTGACCTCTCAGCATCGCGAGGCACAGAGGCCCGCAGGCTCGGGGAGCGGTTTCTGGAGGAAGAAGAGCAAGGAGAGAACAGAACAGGATAGAAGGGTGGGGAGAGACAAGGGGCAGGAGAACTCGGAGGCTGGATTTCGAGAGAAAGACCGGGAGGAGTCGGGTGCGTGAACAGAGCGTGTGCTGGCTTGGGCCAATCATTGTGACACCACCATCCTCAACCTGCACAGCTCCCCTTCGCAAGGACACCTGGGAAGTGCACACAAATCCTGGACAAGGTGGGCTTTGGGAATCACCTAGCCACACGCCAGAAAGAAACCAAAGCAAACAACACCACAGTTATTCGAGCAAAACCCCAAACTGCTTTGGTTAAACCCCAACCCCAGCTGGTCAGCGTCTTTGTGTCTCTTGGAGAGAGCCGGCACGCAGGTGCCGGGACGGGGAAAGCAGATGAGCCGTTGGCTGTCCTCATCGGACCTCAGCAGCGCCCGTGAACTCTGACCCCAAAGCGTTCTGTGTCTTACGCCATCACTCTGCGGAGTACAGCCACCACCCCCCAATGGAAAGGACTTCTGTCAAGGCTGGACCTCTGAAATTCCCGCACACACCTTGCCTACACCATCTTTACTGGAACAAGGTGAATTTCAGCTGGAATCGCAGGTGTCCAGCACGACCATCGAGGGTGAGCGTGACAAACGAAGCTGTCTTCTAAGGGTGATTTCAGTGCTGCCGACCGTGCTGAGAAACACGTCCTCCAAGGAGGTCAGAAAACACTCAGCGATCTCAACAGCTGCTGGGATCGAGACGGCGGCCCCACTCCTGACATCTTCACGCGGCCAGGTAACAGGAGCAGCCAGCCGGCCGCGTGTGGGAGCACACAGCCGCGCGGACGCTGGCCTGCTCCTCAACTCCTCAAACTCACGTGCTGCCCAAGATCGCCAGGGGCCCCACGGTCTCGACACTGGCAGCCTAATCACCCAGAGACCTGTGGCACGCAGCTGCGTCCCTGGGGCACAGCATCTTACCTGCGGGGCAGGACTCTGCCTACAAAGGGAGGAGCCTGCTGAGAGCTGACAAGGTTGCCTGATGGACATGACGTCAGCTGTACTCCCGTCTTCCTGCCTGGAATTTCTGTTTAAGATTTATTTATTTGAAAGAATTAGAGAGAGACAGAGAGAGCAGATGGAGAGAGCTTCCATCTGCTGGTTCACTCCCCACATGGCTGCAATGGCCAGGACTGGGCCTTGCTGAAGCCAGGAGCCAGGAGCTTCTTCTGGGTCTCCCACACGGGTACAGGGGCCCAAGGACTTGGGTCATCTTCCAGCAGAGAGCTGGATCGGAAGAGGAGCAGCTGGGACTCGAACCAGCGCCCACATGGGATGCCGGCACTGCAGGCAGTGGCTTAGCCCGCTATGCCACAGAGGTGCCCATTCTACCACTATCTGCCCCTGCCTGGAGTTTTTCTCTGCAGCTCGCTCCAGGGCAGGAAGGGAAACACCTCCACTGAGCTTCAATCGGCGGTCCTCTGGGTCCCCTTGGTGAGGGAGACATCAGCCTGGCTGACCAATCTGCTTATCAGCATGGTTCACTCACCTCAATATGTAGACAACTTGCAACTACCAATCACAGGCCAGACAGACAGGTGACCAACAGACTACCTTTTGGCTGGAAATAAAACAAACACACCAAGTGGAGCTCCCAGAGGCAGGGATTAAAAAAAATCAAAGCAAAAGCCAAGGAAGGGATTACAGATGCTGAAGGCCAGAATTTCTTGAAACACAAGCATCTAATTAAGTCTCATTTGGTGACAGCTGTACAACTTACACCGAGAATACAAACTAAATTAGTAAATACTGTTTTCTGACCTCAAATTTTCAAAACACTGCATCCTAATTCAGAGAAATCCTGGAAAAAAATAGAAATCAACCTTCAAGGCAATTCACACGTAAGCCTTTAGAGCGCAATCACTTAGACAAATTATTTCCTGAATAACTCTGAAAGAAGTCTAGAGCAACTGCAGGCTATCCAACAACCCCTTCTTTTTGTACTTTATGAAAAGTGTTCACTTAGCCAAAATCCATCTTGGTAGGTGGGTCTGCCAACAACCTGGGAAAATAAAATGTTTGCTTGGTTTTTGAACACTTTTTTTTAAATCAAATAAAAATCAGAATGCAACTATATAAGACGGCGAGTCTGAAACATCAAACTCACTCTTGATGAACAGGAAAGCAGAGATCACACTGATGGATAAGGCACAGGTAGTGGAGGAAGGCCGGGGCAGGGCACGCCTCCCGCCGGGAGCCCAGGAGGCGGCTACTCACCAACCATGGCGCTGACTTCTCCGGCCATAAGCGTCTCTACGGTCTCGTTGTACAGGTTCACATCAATGATGCCTTTGCGGATGGTCTCGCCCACTTTGGCTCCCAACAACATGGAGCCGGTGGTTTCAAAGATCGAAGCCAAGATGCATGCCTGCCTCAAGGTCACCACGCCGGATCCCACGGCTGTGCCGAACGAATTGGCAACGTCATTCGCCCCAACAGAGAACGCCAGGATGAAAGCTATGATAAAACCCAAGATCACCATCCACAGGTACTCCTCCATGGCCATGCTGACACAGTGGGCTCCGGGCACTCCTTCTCTCTTGCAGGAGTTATTTTACACAAAGCTGCAGGTGACAAACGTGGTTAAGGCCGAGAGTCCCCGTAAACAGCGCGTGTGCTCTGGAACGTGCTGGGCCACGTTGGAGCCCAAACAAACTGCTAACTGCTGGTTTTCAAGCGGCTGTCAGTCCAGCTCATTGGGTTGTGTTCAGTCAGCGGGAAAATGCATTCCATATTTTCCCTCCCGATCTGGGAGAGCTGGGATGTCTCCTCCTGCGACAGAAAGGAAACAAAAGACATCAATTAGCCCCAGCAACCTGTAACAGTTTGTTCTTTCAGAAACGAATGTTTTAAGCCTGCTAATGGGATCTAACTTCAGCATGTGACAGATCTAACCCTAAAGCAATTCAAGGAAGATTATAATTAGGTTATCCCCCCTCCCCAAACCCAATCCCCTGCCATGCCTCGAAAGACCATTACCACCATAACGGCCCCCCAAAAATCTGCCTTCTATGCTGTCAGAAGTTGAAGCAGGCTGAATGTTAACAGACTGGGTAACTCGAACTAGGTTAGCCACGGCCAGTGGATAGTGTATTTTTTTTTTTCATGCAATTTGAAAACCTATTTGGTCATTCTTTTCAGAGAGGAGCAGCCGCCTCTAACGAGCTGGAAGAACAGGGAAGTCCTTGGTGGGCCGCTCCTCGGCTGCGGGTTCTGTGGCTCCACATTCACACACGGGGAGTGAGCACGTCGGCACACGTGCTGCCTGGGGGACGTTCCAGCCTCTGGGACACTTCTCTGTCACTCACCGAGGGCGGCAAAGGTGGGAACCAGAGGAGGGAGAGGAGGCAGGAGCAAAGCCCAAGTCAGACCCTCAGTGCTGCTCCTCGGTGCCCAGCTTGCTCCGGGAACGCCGTCCCCTCCACCTCACCCCTACCCCAGCGTGACCAGGGAGACCCTCCACGTCCTCTCCCCTGCCCACCCTGCCCTCACTCCTACCCTGGCGTGACCAGGGAGACCCTCCACGTCCTCTCCCCTGCCCACCCTGCCCTCACTCCTACCCCGGCGTGACCAGGGAGACCCTCCACGTCCTCTCCCCTGCCCACCCTGCCCTCACCCTGCACACCTCCTGTTGCATTGGCTCTTTGCTATTCCTTGAAAACACCAAGCACACTCTAGCCTTGGGGCTTCTGCAGCTGAGGATCCCTTTGCCAGGGAAAACTTTTCCCCTGACAGCTGCACCGCTCACGCCTCAAATGTCACTGACCCTGTCAAGGAGCGGCCCCTCGCCCGGGCCGTCGTCACCCATCACCAGAGCAGCCCCTGCATTCGTTCATTCTGGTCCGCAGAGGGACCTCCAGCAGCACACGGAACAGCGCGTGGCAGGTAGACGCCTTTACAGGTTTGCTGCATAAACGAAGCCGCAAGCTAGTCAATAACTGGACAGTCTTCCTGACTCCTCTTGCTGAGACGGGGAGAGAGGCCACAGATTCCACCAAGAGCTTCACAACTGCGGACCCGGTGCTCTCTGCACGGTGTCAGGAGGCACACCTGCCCAGCCCTGGTGTTCCTTCCTAAACGCTTCTTGAATTGAACTGAACAGAGCAGGCTCGCTACCCATGTACAGTATTTTAGTCAACCAACAGTAAGGTTATCTAGGGGGAACAAAGCAGGACACAAAAGTCAATGTCAGCAATGCACATGCAGGGTCCAGCGCTAAGCCACACGGGTAAAGCTGCTGCCTACAGTGCCGGCATCCCATATGGGCACTGGTTCACGTCCCAGCTGCTCCACTTCTGACCCAGCTTTCTGCTGTGGCCTGGGAAAGCAGTGGAAGATAGCCCGGGTGCTTGCACCCCTGCCATCCACGTGGGAGACTAGGATGCAGTTCCAGGCTCCTGGCTTCAGATTGGCCCAGCTCTGGCTGTTATGGCCATTTGGGGAGTGAACCAGCAGATCGAAGAACTCTCTCTAGCCCTGACTTTCAAATAAATACATAAATCTTAAAAAAATGCACATACACAAATCACAAGATGACACCCTGACATTACAACAGAGGCAGATACGGAGCAGAAGGGCTACGGACTGCACATTTCCTCCCAAACTGCAGGATGGTGCTTCAAAAAGTTCATGGAAAATGGGATTCAAAGTTTATTTTGGTGCAAATTTTTTTTTAAATCCTTGCATAGAGGAATCTTGCAAAGAAAAGGTCATGCAAAACATGTATTATGAAAAAATTACATTAAAAAAAAAGGGGGGCCGGCACTGTGGTGCAGCGGGTTAAAGCCCTGGCCTGAAGCGCTGGCATCCCATACAGGTGCCAGTTCTAGCCCCAGCTGCTCCACTTCCAATCCAGCTCTCTGCTCTGGCCTGGGAAAGCAGTAGAGGGTGGCCCAAGTCCTTGGGCCCCTGCACCCACGTGGGAGACCCGGAAGAGGCTCCTGGCTCCTGGCTTTAAATCAGCCCAGCTCTGGCAGTTGTGGCCAACTGGGGAGTGAACCAGAGGATGGAAGATTTCTCTCTCTGTCTCTTCCTCTCTCTGTAACTCTTTCAAATAAATAAAATAAATCTAAAAAAAAAAAAAACTACACATGGATTGGATTTTTTTTTTTTAAATTTACTTGAGATGCAGAGTTATAGATAGACAGAGGCAGAGGCAGAGAGAGAGAGAGGTCTTCCATCCACTGGTTCACTCCCTAAATGGCCGGAAGACCATGTGGGTGCAGGGACCCAAGCACTTGGCCCATCTTCCACTGCTTTCCCAGGCCATAGCAGAGAGTTGGATTGGAAGAGGAGCAGCCAGGACTCGAACCGGCACCCACATGGGATGCCAGCACCGCAGGAGGAGGCTTAGCCTACCTCCACAGCACCAGTCCCTGTACATGGATTTCAAGATTTTTTTGCACCAAAATAAACTTTTAAAAAGACTTAATCAAATCATTCATTCATACAAAAAACAGAGTGACAGAAAGATAGAGATCGATCTTCCATTTACTGGTTCACTCTCCAAATGGCCTTAACAGCCAGGGAGGAGCCAGGCTGAAGCCAGGAGCCTGGAACTCCACTCAGGTCTCCCACGTGGCTGACAGGAACACAAGTACCTGGGCCATCCTCTGCTGCTTTCCCAGGCCATTAGCAGGGAGCTGGATCGGAAGAGGAGCAGCTGGGACTTGAACTGGCACCCATATGGGATGCCAGCACTGCAGGCCGGAGTTTTACCCACTATACCACAGCGCCAGCCCCCAAACTTACCTTTAATTCTATTTCTCCACAAACTTTTTAAAGTGTCCTCATATGTTTTTCAAATGAAAACAAAACATAACAAACAAATCAACAAACAGATACCTTTGCATGTGTATGCACTGCTGTCCGCATACAATGACACAGAAAGTGTGCATGGACAGACCTGAGCCAGGGCAGCCGCAGGACGCACTCAGCCAAGGCCCTGGTTCCAGCTCTAAACCAACCAAGAACAAGGGGCGTGTAGACCCCAACTCCAAAAGATGCCCTACTGGCCTGCTTCCTCCAGGTCTCCCACACATATGGGTGCAGGGGCTCAAGCACCTGGGTCACCCTCCTCTGCATCCACAGGACATTATCGGGGAGCTGGATCGGGGGAAGTGGAGCAACTGGGACTTGAACCGGTGCCCACAAGGGATGTTGGCATCACAGGCAGCAGTTTAACACTGCATGCCACGACGCTGGCCCCAGGGGTATCTTATTTCTATGTTGGGCACATTATGTCTATACATGGAAGCCAAGATAAAGCATATTTGGGGCCAATATTATCTGCCTTAAACAATGAACAAATATAGATGAAGCCTTGGTTGCCGGCAGGGCAAACAGGAACAAAGATCAGCCGTTATCTACAGACGGCTTCCTTTATGCCTGTCCCTAGACACACGACTGTGAGATAAAAGGGTATGGTCTGGCCACCTGTGGGGCTCAGAGCCCACGGCAGGAAGCAGGCATCCAGACATGTGACCATGGTCCCTGGTAATCGCGCCACACAGGTAGGAGCCACAGCGACATGGCAGCACAGATCTGGGCAGGATCTTGTCCCGGGGAGGGGTGGCAGAGGCAGACCTGAGGTCTGAGACCACAGGGGCACTTTGTCCAGGCCCCTCTCAGCGTGTGGGTTTCTCTCCTGCAGAGTCACACCCTAAGCAGAAAAGCTTGCCACTTCTAGGAGACCGGAACAAGCTCCCTGTCTCAACTGTGCTATATTTACACTTGTGTTTTACTACAAGCACTAATGCCTTGCTTTTCCTCCTTTTCCATGAATTTTCAGCAGCCATGACACAGTAAGACAAAGTGCTCAAATGGCTACAAGATCTTCTGTGCAAACCAGGCCACTGGCAGGCCAGGGGACCACCAGGCAAAGGCCCAGATGTGGCCTTGCCAAGAATCCAGAAGGCCCAACTGCTGAGTGGTGGAGGTCTGGGCAGGTAAGGTACCTGGCACCGGCTGTTTGAAAGCTGGATGTCAAAGTGGGGAAACACTGACTTAGGGGGCTGTAAGGTCAGGATAACTTGCTGACTTCGGAAGAAATAGGGAAGTCAGATCCCTACCTCACGCCAGAATATTTAAATGTAAGGAAATGGAGACGTGAAGAAGACGAGAAAGCACCAGGTAAACACCCACTGGAGAAGTCTAGATGTGACTTCATGAGTGTGAAAACCACGCAGACAGTGAGGTCTCACGGGCAGCACGTGGAAACGCTACCGTTCAGTGCTATTTAGAATTTCCAGCCAACGTCTCAGTTTTTTCTAATGCTCCTTGTAAGGGTTTTTCTCAAACAGGCTAATACTACCGTATCAAAGCATGAAGGGGAGCAGCACTGTGGCGTAGCGGGTTAAGCTGCTGCCTGCAGCACCACTATCCCATATGGGCCCCAGTTTGAGTCCTGGCTGCTCCACTTCCAATCCAGCTCCCTGCTGATGTGCTGGAAAAGCAGAAGATGGCCCAAATGCTTGGGTCCCTGTACCCACATGGGAGACCCAGAGGAAGCTCCAGGCTCCTGGCTTCAGTCTGTCCCAGTCCTGGCCATTGTGGCCACCTGAGAAGTGAACCAGCAGATGGAAGCTTTCTCTCTTTCTCTGTCTCTCCCTCTCTCTCCACAACTCTGCCTTTCAAATAAATAAAGTCAGTCTTGGAAAGAGAGTTGAGAAAATCATGAAGGAGGGTTGGAGCAAGCTTCTTAACTCCTCCCCCACTACAAAAGCTCCCTGCGTGGCTGGGACTTGCAGGACTGAAGGCTACGAGATATTCCTCAGTCTTCAAATGCTGCCCACCCCCTGCACTTGAGGAATGGAGACTTAGAGGTTCTGAGCCACTGGGCAAGTTCCTCCTCCCTCACGTGCAACGTACTAGCGAGACCCTCACGGCTTCTCACCGCTCCTTCAGTGCCTTCTAAGCAAGATGTGCAGCTTCCTGCTCTGCCTCCCACCACTCCGATCCTCAACCCTGAACCAGGCCCGGTGAGGCCACAGGCAGGACTTCCAAGGTAAGATCTGCTCTGGAATGCCATCGGAGGGGACACCCAGGACGACTGCCACCTCTCCAGGCCTGCCTGCGCCGAGTCCACGTGTGCTCAGGTCTCCTCTCTCTCTCATGGGTCAGTCACCTTCTCTTCCCATCTCCTTTCTGAGCGCCGGCTCAGACATTCTCAGAGCCATCTCTGGACAGATCTGTGCACGGCTCAATCCTGGGAAATAACACTGAATGGCACTTATTACATCTACGCAGAAAGCAGGAGCAGGCATTCGGCCCAGCATCCTCCCTGCCTGCGACCCCCATCCGAGTGGCTGGGTTTGACACCTGGCACTGGCTCCTGACTCCAGCTTCCTGCTAACACAGACCCCGGAGCGAGGACCCAGACTGGACTCCCAGCTCCCAGTTCCAGCCTGGCCAGCCATGGTTACTGCAGGCATTCAGGGGAATGAACCAATGGAAGAAAGATCCTCTCCCCTCTCTGTCTCCATCTCTCTGCCTCCCCAGTAAACTAAAAAATAAAATGATCCAGCGTGGCCTTGGCCTTTCCAGGCCTGATCGTGTGGAGGGAAATCTGCTCTGGTCTCAGTCTCACAGGTCAATCACTTTTGCACCTGGCTTGTCCAGCCCCACACGAGGTCTGCTGTTGGCTGTGCCTTAAGTCCCGACTTCTGGCTGGGGCCCTGGCAGCTTCAAGGGACCGTCCACAGCCAGACTCCTTTCCATTGCAAGGTCCATGGGGGTGTTTTTAAACCGGAGATTTCAAGGGCTGTGGCCACCTGGGGAGTGAACCAGCGGATGGAAGATCTGTCTCTCCCTAACTCTTTGAAAAAATTAAGTAAATATGTGCATATATGCGTATACATTTATACATATACACTTTCCGCTTGAAAATTTCTAAATATCATTGAAAACCTAGTAGCGTATTTGTCATAGAAAATATTGAGTTTCCTACTTTCGCATGTGTGACATCTACTGAACCTTACTGGGCCTGGGGAGAGGCTGACGGCGCTTTGATGGACAGGAAGGAGGCACGGGGAAGGAGGAGGAGTGGCAGGGGCAGAGGGGATGAAGGAGGGGCGGAGGGAGGGAGAGCAGGCGAGGCCATTGGCAGAGCAAAGGCAAGACAGATCAGACTTAGGGCTCGGGGGACACTGAAATCGGAAGTTCCCTCAAGGGGAACAAAGAGCAGGAGCGCTGAGCCCAAGAAAGGGCGCGGGGCATCCGAGGGGAGCGCGGGCGCAGAGGGAAGCCCCAGGCTGCAGGGGCGGCTCTGGCACGGCTGCCTGCTCCTCCAGCCCAGCACGAGGAAGGCGAAGGCACAAGGGCCCTGCTGTCAGAGGCCCTGGGCGCCTGGCTGACTCACCCGCACCGCCACCGCATGGAGGTGTATGGCAGAGGTATATCACCACGGGCCACGCATAAACAGAGTCCCTGCGTGGGGGCGGTGGGGAACCTGAGCCCAATCCCACTTCTGCTGCTAGCCAGCGTGCAGGCGACCTTGGGTAACCCCTGGGACACCTTCGGTAAGAAGTGAGCCTCAGGACACACGCCCCTCCAGGAGTTACCGTGAGGACCACAGCTAAAGGTGCCAGTGCTCACGAAGCTGTGGTGGGCCTCAAGCGATGTGCAAGTCCCTGCTGTCACCACAGCCACAGGCGGCTGAGGTCCCAGAACCCTCCCAGCAGGCTGCTCCTCCCTCTCCCCGCCAGGCCCCCGCCTGCCCCCTTTTACACAGGAAGCCTCCGTCCTGCGGTTCCAGGATGGAAGTGCTGACAGGACTGCACTGACACCTGAGCTTACGGCTGGGGCTCAGCAAGACCGACAGAAGCCAAAAACCACACGTAAAAGGTGATGTTCATGGCCGGCACCGCGGCTCACTAGGCTAATCCTCCGCCTTGCGGCGCCGGCACACCGGGTTCTAGTCCCGGTCGGGGCACCGGATTCTGTCCCGGTTGTCCCTCTTCCAGGCCAGCTCTCTGCTGTGGCCAGGGAGTGCAGTGGAGGATGCCCCAAGTGCTTGGGCCCTGCACCCCATGGGAGACCAGGAGAAGCACCTGGCTCCTGCCTTCGGATCAGCGCGGTGCGCTGGCCGCAGTGCGCTGGCCGCAGCGGCCATTGGAGGGTGAACCAACGGCAAAGGAAGACCTTTCTCTCTGTCTCTCTCTCTCACTGTCCACTCTGCCTGTCAAAAAAAAAAAAAAAAAAAAGCTGATGTTCACTTCTGGTGGTCTTCCTTCCCTTTACTGCGAGCCACGCCCCCAGCCCCTAGGACATAATTAAACTATATAATTGAAAAAAAAGGGAAAGAACGAGACACTGAAGTGACACTGGGCAGTCCAGCCAGTCCAGCAAGGCTCGGGGACGGCTGCCACGGCAGGTTTAAAACAGTGGCGTAGTAGGTTAGTCCTCCATCAGCAGCACCGGCATCCCATATGGGCGCCAGTTCAAGTCCTGGCTGCTCCGCTTCTGATCCAGCTCCCTGCTATGGCCAGGGAAAGCAGCAGAAGATGGCCCAAGTGCTTGGGCCTCTCCCACCCTGGGCCCCTCCCACCCAAGCTGGAGAACCGGATGGAGTTGCTGGCTCCTGGCTTTGGCCTGGCCCAGCCCCAGCCAATGTGGCATTTTTGGAGCGTGAACCAGCAAATGGAAGATCTCACTCTCTCCCCCTCTGTAACTCTGCGTTTCAAATAAATAAAAATAAAATCTTTTTAAAAAAACAACGAACGAAGAACTTCCAAAGTTGAACTGCTAGGTGGTCACTGAAAATCACATAAATTCAGAGCTTCTCATGGCTCTGGGACACAGTGATGCCAAGTGAAAAATCAGTGCACAAAGTGACGCGTGCCAACTGCTCTTTTTTGAAAGCATCCAAAATGTTCTACCATGAGCATTTACCATTTTTTTTTTAATCATAAGAAGACCCTTTGAAACACTGCAGAGGAAAGTACACTTTAAAAAAGAATACGGGCCGGCGCCGTGGCTTGCGTGGCTAATCTTCCACCTGTGGCACCGGCATCCCGGTTTCTAGTCCTGGTTGAGGTGCCGGGTACTAGTCCCGGTTGCTCCTCTTCCAGTCCAGCTCTCTGCTGTGGCCCGGGAAGGCAGTGGAGGATGGCCCAAGTGCTTGGGTCCCTGCACCCGCATTGGAGACTGGAAGGAAGTACCCGGCTCCTGGCTTCGGACTGGTGCAGCGTGCCGGCCATAGCAGCCATTAGGGGGAGTGAACCAACGGAAAAAGGAAGACCTTTCTCTCTGTCTCTCTCACTGTCTATAACTCTCTCTCTGTCTCTCTCTCTGACTGTCTAACTCTGCCTGGCAAAAACAAAAAACAAAACAAAAAACAAAACAAAAAAACAGAAAACAAAAAATAAACAACAAAACTTTGACTGGCGCTGTGGCATAGTGGGTAAAGCCACTGCCTGCAGTGCTGGCATCCCATATGGTTCAAGACCCCGGCTGCTCCTCTTCCAATCCAGCTCCCTGCTAATGTAACTGGGAAAACAGCAGAAGATGACCAAGTTGTTGGGCCTCTGTACCTGCGTGAGAGACCAAGAAGAAACTCTTGTCTCCTGGCTTCAGATTGGCCCAGCTCTGGCCACTGCGGCCACCTGGGGAATAAACCAGTGGATAGAAGACCTCTCTCTCTCTTTCCTCCCTCTCCCTCTCTGTAAATCTGCCTTTCAAATAAATAAAATCTTTAAAAAAATTCACTACCCAAATATGCTTGTCTTTGAAAAGAAAAGGGGTTCGCCATGAAGGTACCCCTGCTCTCCGCCTGGGGCTTACTGCCTGCAGCACAGACATGAAGATACCTCCTACTCCTGCTTGTGTCTTCACTTCCAAGGACACCCCCGTGCTCTGGGAGCCGAGCACTGGGCAGAGGGGCCTCGGCACAGCTCTGCAGTCGCCTGTTCTGCCCCAGTGTGTGGGATTCTGAACATTCTTCCTTGTCTCCTTGTCCTATGAGAGTCCTCCTTCTGCTTCTCTTAAGGTTTGGCTACCAGGACTGAACTAATAATAATAATAATTTAAAAATGTCCTGATGGTGCCAAGTACTTTGCATTTGACGTCAATGCTTACAAGAAGCAACCTCTAATTACTATTATCACTATTTTGGTTCACAGCATCCGAGATGCATGGAAAGGACTGGTTGGGTTTTGGTTAAAGGCGTGATTGTCATGACTGAGAATGAGCTTAGGTAATGAGTAGCTAAGTGCGTGCTCCAGTTGTAGCTGGTCCACAGCCCAGGAGGAGGCACTCAACAGAGCAGAGTGAAGAAACCAGGAAGGCAGCCCCTCAGGCCTTGTTACGGTGTGCGACCCCTGGCGGCCCTGGCTGGGGCTGGGGGCGGGAAGAGGATGGGGAGCGGGAGAATGCTGCAGCACCTTTGTCCTCAAGGACGCTCAAGGGCAGCCTTGCCCAGCTCTGTTATCCTGCATCAAGCAGAGAGCGCAGGATGGCGAAGAGGCAGCTCACTGCCGGTGCTGCGGCGAGAGGGTGGAAACTTCTGACCCTTTCCTGAGCATGCAATCAGCAGCCCGCGCGTCACAGATTTATTTCGGTCCTGGCCTCCGTCTCACGTTTCCGTGTTGGACCCCGAAGGCTGGGCCCTCCCAAGCCCTTCTCCACTCCACGCCGGGGCCTCACTCCCGCCACACCCACCCTCCTGCCTGCATGCTTCTCCACTCTGACTTCTAAGTCTCCTTCCAGCTCGTAAAAGCTTTTGTGCTGTTTCGATATTTTCTCTGTAGCCTTTTGCTCTCTGGGAAGGTGTTATATAAACCTGCTGAGTTAAATACATTTTTAAAGCATAAAGAAATAAACAGCAAAAATAACTAAAATGAGGTAAAAGACAAGGAATTAGGGAGCTCTGGACAGCTTGTGGAAACT
Organism: Oryctolagus cuniculus; assembly: GCF_051225735.1. Taxonomy (NCBI): domain Eukaryota; kingdom Metazoa; phylum Chordata; class Mammalia; order Lagomorpha; family Leporidae; genus Oryctolagus; species Oryctolagus cuniculus. The sequence continues at coordinate 95,133,418 of NC_142868.1, forward strand.
GCAAGACCACCTCAGGAGGTGTGACTCTGAATCTGCCTTCAGGTTACTGTAAGGAAGCTTTCATTCACACTTGCTGTTTTACATTAAATCGCCCTCCCCCACAGCTAAGCTCCACTCTGGATACCCACATTACATCAGAGCCCCTGCTGCGCCCGGCATTCCAGCTTCCTGCTCACACACACTGCGAGGCAGCAGTGACGGCTCGAGTACCTGGGTCCCTGCCACCCACACGGGAGGCCCGGATTGAGTTCCAGGTTCCTGGCTTCACCCTGACCTAGCCCTGCCTGTTGCAGGCATTTGGGGAGCGAACCGGCAGACAGGAGATCTTTGTCCATCTCTCTGCCTTTCAAAATTAAATAAATAAGTAAGTAAATAAGCAGTACAATGAGTCCATGAAAAAGCTACGACATGTACCATCTATTCTGACTTAATTTGAGGATGTAGCGCAAAGAACGTCTTCCATGTCATAGCATTTGGACAGGAGAAGAATTTATAATTTTAAGGAGCAGAGGCCGGCGCCGCGGCTCACTAGGCTAATCCTCCGCCTTGCGGCACCAGCACACAGGGTTCTAGTCCCGGTCGGGGAGCCGGATTCTGTCCCGATTGCCCCTCTTCCAGGCCAGCTCTCTGCTGTGGCCCGGGAGTGCAGTGGAGGATGGCCCAGGTGCTTGGGCCCTGCACCCCATGGGAGACCAGGAGAAGCACCTGGCTCCTGGCTTTGGATCAGCATGTTGTGCTGGCAGCAGCGCACCGGCCGCGGCGGCCATTGGAGGGTGAACCAACGGCAAAGGAAGACCTTTCTCTCTATCTCTCTCTCTCACTGTCCACTCTGCCTGTCAAAAAAATAAAAAAAATTAAAAGTAAGAAGCAGAAATTAAACAGTTTCACCATAATATTAACAAGAAATAAGCAAGTGCTAAGCTGACCGCAGATCTGTATGGACTTGATAAGAACCAGCCATGGCCCGCACACACCCTCCTCGGGACCTTATCAGCCCTACACTGACCCCCAAAGTGTATATAAACTGCAGACTGAGGAGGCCCAGAGAGAGTCTCTGAACAGACTCTCCTGAGAGCTGCAGAGCGAAAGCTCCGAGCTGACCTCTGGCCACAGAGTTCTCCCAGCCAGCCCTGAGCTGGCCCAGTGCCGAGGCTCTGAGCTCGCCGACGCTGCAGCTTGCTCGCCCTTCGAGACCTGCGTTCTTCGGCTCAGAAGCACCACCTGTGCGGATGCTGTGCGACTCTGCCCTCGGCGGCTAACGACGCACCATGAGGAGCACCGGAGGTTCTCTAGGAACCTGGAGAGGTCTGTTTGCCCAGCGTGCTGTGTGACTTCCCCACAGCACAAGAAAATCCTTACAGGAACCAGCACAGCCTCGGCGCCGTTCCTGCGCTCGTGACAGTAACTGGGGCCAGCGCTGTGGTACAGCAGATTAAGCCACCACCTGAGACACCAGTGTCCCACAGAGCACCAGTTTGAGTCCTAGCTGCTCCACTTCCCATCCAGACCCCTGCTAATGTGCCTCAGAGAGCAGCGTAAGATGGCCCATGGATTTAGGCCCTTGCCACCATGTGGGAGACCCAGATGGAGTTCCCGGCTCCTGGCTGCATTGTGGTCCATCCCCAGCCGTTGCAGTGGTTTGGGGAGCAAACCAGCAGATGGAAGCTCTCTGTGTCTCTCCCTCTGTATCTGTAACCCTGCTGTTTAAAAAAAATGAGGAAGAAAAAATTTCTAACTGAATGGGCTACTGCTCGCTGACATGTGCTCTGGCTGGAAGTGTGGCATTATTGCAGTAGAGATTTCCAGTCAATCCCCATCTTGCTAGCTTGTCTCAGGAACAGCACGGGACCAGAACAGCTGCATTTCACACGCTTATTCCTACCCTAAGATTGGTAAATAAATATTCAAAAAAAAGTAAGATAGGTAAGTCTTCTAAACATTTCCCCATTCTGTATATACTACCCATGGATTCCCCCAGAAAGTCTTAAGTTTTTATTCCCCACTGACACCAAACATAGATTAATTTCTGTGAGTAGATCACTCAGGGAATGTCTGCAGCCTAGGATCACTCCTTCCAGTTCTGTGCCCTCGAGGGTGGCACAGTTTGGCTCGGTTCCGGGAGTGATAATAGGGAAATATTTTCCACCAGTTTAAATGGAGCTCGGATGTCAACAGATATCATGGTCCTTACAGACCTATCTGCTATTTTTAGTCTGATTCTACTGGAGACTCTGAAAATATGGGTGGCACCTGTAAACCCCACCCTTGCTATTACCATTTGTTCCTTCTATTAATGCAGTATCAATATAAACAGCGGAGCTGACAGGTCAAGATTAGAATCTTAACTATTTTCCCTGCTCAATTTACAACCCCACACTTCTTGTAGTCATTCCAGGAGATTTAAAAAACGAAAACACCAAAACTGTGTTTATTTAAGAGGCAGTAGGAGAGCGCTCGAAACGGTGCTTTCATCCACAGCTTCCCTCCCCCAGCGCCTGCAGTGGCTGCGGCTGCGCCAGGTCTGTGCCAGGCCAGAGTCAGGAGCTGGAACGTGGTCCAGGCGGCAGGAACCCAAAGACTGGAGCCGTCCCTGTGCCTCCCAGAGTCTGTTTTAGCAGGAAGCTGGGGTCAGGAGTCGGAGTGGGATTCTGGAGTCTTGACCTCTCTAGGCTGAACACCTGCTCCTAGGCAAATAATTACAGACGAGTAATCACAAGGCTGATGTGCGTCTCCCTCCGCAGAGCAGTGTGTGTTCAGGTTTCTGGAGTGCTTCATCAGAGGGCTGGCGCTTGGTTCAATCCCACCGATCATTTGCTAAAGCAGTGGTGTAAAGGGGCCACACAAGGCAACAAGAGCACAGAAGTGTTTACGGGAGTGGAGTCAGGTAGGCATTTGGCAGGTCTCCCACGGGGGAATGGCTGAAACGGAAATCCTCCCCGCCTTGCTGTCAACCTGCCTTAGCACCAGCGTGTCAGGGACACAGACATCAGGCGGTGAGCAGGACCCAGCTTGCTCTGGCACTGGCCACCAGGGGCGGTCGGGGCGGTGGGGAGAGGCCGGCCCTATGTTCATAACACTGAGATCTGTTTACTAAATCGGAAACCATAATCATGGAAATAGCCCTTTAAAAACATAAAACAGGGGGCTGGGCCCAGGGCTGTGGCAAAGTGGGTCAAGTCTCCTGCCTACAGTGCCAGCATCGCAGAAGGGTGCTGGTTTGGGTCCTGGCCACTCTTCTTCCAGTCCAGCTCCCTGCCGTGGCCTGGGAAGGCAGTAGAAGATGCCCAAGTGCTTGGGCCCTGCACCCACGTGGGGGACCAGGAAGAAGCACCTGGCTCCTGGTTTCAGATCAGCTCAGCTCTGGCCATCTGGGGAGTGAACCAGTGGATGGAAGACCTCTCTCTCTGTGTCTCCCTCTCTCTGTAACTCCTACCTCTCAAATAAATAAATAAATAAATAAATCTTTTTTAAAGAGAGAGAGGCATAAGAGAGTTTCTAGGATTTCTTGAAAGCCCTGCCTCCCTTCGGCTGGCTGCTTCTGGCACTTCACTCCTGAAGCAGGCGCACAGCCATCTTGAGCAGGTCATTAGCTGCCTCGCTCCAGTTCTTCCTCCAGACAACCTGGATGAGGCAGGATGCTGGGATGCAAATCCAGTGGGCTTCCTTACAAAGAACTAGAAGGCAGCCCCATTAGGGGCTGCGTCATGAAATGTTAAGTCAATTAGGCAAATGAAGACAAAGAAACACACAGCTATGCTGTCTTTTGCCATCGCCTCCTTAACTACTTGTGTGTGTGTTTAAGTCACTGTCTAGCATCTTTCAGCTTGCAGACTCTCCTTTAGTATGCCTTGTAAGGCAGGTCTACTAGCAACGGACTCTCTGCCTCCACTCTGGAAGGCCCTTGGAGCACTCTGCTTTGCTGTCCTGCAGCCTTCAGCTAAGTCAGCTGCTACTCTAGCAGAGTTCCACTGCACGTGGCAGTCTCTCCTCTGGCTGCTTTCAGGATTTTCTGTCTCCACTTTCTGACTGTAATGCATCTGCATGGATATCCCAACAGCAGTTTGCTGAGCTTCTTGGATGTGTAGAATGCTGGTTTTTGTTTGTTTCAATCAAATTTGGAAACTTAGAACATTTTTCAAAAATATAAAACTATTGTTAATTAGTTGAAAATACCTAAATATTTTTTCTGCCCCTTTCTCTCTACTTCTGGTACCCCTCCAGTACACATAAGGGTGTCTCACAATTCTCTGTGGCTCTGTTCACTTCTCATCATCCTTTTTTCCTATCTTTGGCCTGGAATCTCTTTTTTTTTTTTTTTTATTGTCGCTCCCCCTCTTCGCGGAGGAACGACACAGGACCCTGCGCTGTTCTTTTGTCTGCTCAGCCCTCCCCGGGTTGGCTACCGTCCCTCCACCTCCGTGGAGGGGCGGGCCCCCTGCCACTTTCCCCACTTCCGCAGGGAAGCGGCACACCGCCGGCCGGCTCTCTCGGGGGCTGCACAGGTGTTCCTTCAGATAGATGTTCCTGGTGCATGTTGTCTCTCTCCTCCTTTATAGTCCTCTTCCGCCAATCCCAACTCTGCTACCCACACGCCGAGTATGCTGCTCTCCTCCAATCAGGAGCAAGTCCTGCTGTTTATTGGTTGAATTGGAGGCAGCTGTGTAGAAGCTGTTTCCTCCTCTCCCAGCGCCATATTGTGAGAGAGCAGATGCATAGAATAAGTCTTAATTCCAGTAACTTAGTCTAGTCCGAGTTGCTCCCAGTTGCTCCCCACAATTTGACAGGTAGAGTTATAGACAGTGAGAGAGATAGAGAGAGAGAGAGAGAAAGGTCTTCCTTCCGCTGGCTCACCCCCCAAATGGCCACAATGGCCAGAGCTACACTGATCCAAAGCTAGGAGCCAGGTGCTTCTTCCTGGTCTCCCACGTGGGTGCAGGCGCCCAAGCACTTGGGCCATCCTCCACTGCCTTCCTGGGCCACAGCAGAGAGCTGGATGGAAGAGGAGCAACCGGGACTAGACCTGGCGCCCATATGGGATGCCGGCGCCGCAGGCAGAGGATTAACCAAGTGAGCGACGGCACCGGCCCACAATCTCTATTCTTCCATCTTCAAGTTCACGGAAATCTTCTGCCAACTCAATTGATTGTTAAGCCTCTCTATTGTTTTTCATTTTTGGTTATTGTACTTTTCAACGCCAGAATTTTCTGAAAAAGATTTTTTTTCCAATTGTAGCAAGAATCAGATAACGTAAAATTTGCCATGGCAACCATTTCCAAGAGCCCAGTTCAGCGGTGTTTCGCAGGTTTACGCGGCTGTGCAGCCATCACCGGCACTCCTCTCCAGGACCTCTGCCTACTCTCCAAGTGAAACTCTGAACGCACGGAACCACAGCTCCTCACTGCCTCCTCCACCCCAGCCTCTGGCAGTGTTCTGTCCACAGGTGGAATTCGGCAGTATTTGCCCTCTTGTCACTGGCTTATTTCACTTAGCATAATGTCTTCTGGGCTCATCTGTTCCAGCAGGTGTCAGAATTCCCTTCCTTTTCAAGGCTAAATGATATCCCACCGCAGACAGACTGCATTTTGTCTACCACCTGTGAACATCTGGGCTGCTCCCACTTCCTGGCTGTTAGGAACGACACTGCTGTTACAATGCGCATGCACATAGCCCTTTGGACCCTGCTTTCGATTCCTTTGGCGCCATCCCCAGGTGTGGAAATGCTGCATCATAAGGTGACTCTGTTTTTAGCTTTTTGAGAAACCGCTGTGCTGTTTTCCACAGCAGCCTAACCGTTCCACAGCACCACAAACGGTGTCCGGGATCTCCATCTCTCCACTCCCTTGCCAGCACTTGGATTTCCTGTTGATCTCCTTCAACAAGTGTGAGGTGATACCTCCCTGTCACTTGACTATCTTTTCTTTCTTCTTTTTTGAGACAGACATTCCCTTCCCTATACTTAAAAAAAAAAAAAAAAAAAACAACTTCACTTTTTGAAAGGCAGAGAGGCAGATCTCCCATCTGCTGGCTCACTCCCTAAATGCCTGCAACAGCCAAGGCTGGGCCAGGCCAAAGCCAGGAGGCGGGAACTCCGCCTGGGACTCCCAGTTATGTAGATCACCACCTGCCGCCTGCCTCCCTCAGTGCGCATCAGCAGGAAGCTGGGTCAAGTGGAGAAGCCAGGCTCTGCCATGCAGGATGTGGAATCTTGAGCACCGCGCGAAACGCCTGCCCCTGATTTTCACGGCTGAGCAGTGATGCAGAGCATCTTGTCACGTACTTGTTGGCCATTTGAACATGTTCTTCAGAGAAATACCTATTCAAGTACTTTGCCCATTTGAAAACCAAATTAGTGTTTGTTTGTTGCTGTTGGGTCATATGCATTCTTTATGTATTTTGGAGACTGACCCCTTATCAGACACAGGAACATGACTTGCAAATATTTTCTCTCACTAGTTTTAACTGTGCTGTAGACCAAATTTTCACTTTGGGTACCTGTGCTTTGAGTGTCCTATCTCCATTTTTTTAAAAATAACTTTTATCTCTTTAAAAATATTCTCTGATGGATTACCACCATACCTTCTTTTAATACCACAGTGATTTCCTTCCGTCATTGGTCCTATTTACAGGGCTGTTATAACATTTACAATGTCATTGCTAAGTTCAGTACTGGGCACCCTCAAAAGCGGTCTCTGTTACCTGTCTCCTTCACCCCTGTGTGTGGACCACAATATCCAGCTTCTCTCTCTGTCTCATGATTCCCTGAAAACTGGGTCTTTCAGAGAAGTCGCTGTAGCGGAGTTGGACACTGATTTCTTTCCCTCACCCCCTACTCCACAGGGGTTGTGTATTTGGCTGAACTGATCCGCCAAGTCCACTTCTCCCGCGGTGTGCAGCTGCTGATAGCCCTGCTCCGGGTTTTTTCCCTTGTTTTTCTATTTCAATCTAGCTTGTACAGGGTCAGCTGGGGGATAGCACGAGCCACTTATTGGCCGGAGGTCGTGCGCAAGCCCCCTCTGCAGCTCTGGGAGTCTGTGTCCTGTCTGTGGCGGTACCCTCAGGAATCGTGTGTGTGTGGAGAAACTCAGACCCATGTGCCAGGAAAAGTGATTTTTCCAGATATATGGCTTCTGTTAAGGTGGCCAGGATCTTACTGCTCTGGCAGAGCCGGGTCCACCCTGATCACTGGAGCCGCTGCACGCTCCCTACCTCCTATCTAGTGCAGAGACACAAATGGAAGCGTTCTCGGCAAACTGCCTCGCGAGGACCTTTCTCCTCAGGACAGCGTGCAACCTGAACAAAGCGCCATTCCAGCACTTAGTAGTCTGATGGTCAGGCTTCTGTAACGGGGGAAGAGAAGCTGCTTCTGACGCTTTTCTCTCCAAGCGCCGAGTCCGGCCTTACTTAATTATTACTGACACGTCTCACAGAGCCTGAAGACACTTTGACTTGAAGATCAGAGGAAAACTAAGCAGATGTAAACAAAAGCGGAGATGGCGAGAATCAGGCCTGACAGCAAGAGGTGCGTGGCCGGGTGCTGGCCCCATGCGTCCCCGGGGGACACTGAACTGTCTGCACAGCGGGCAGGGGCAGAAAGGGACAGAACATTCCAGACATTCTCTCTTCCTGTTCCAGCTGCCACTTTAATTTCCACGCAGATCTACAGCAATCACGGTTTGCCTGAAACCTCTAGGAGAGATGGGCTCATTTATAATTCCCAGCGACCCCTCCGTGCTCTCTCCTGCTTTTGCTTGTCTTTGGGACAGAAGCCAAACACAAAGAAAACAGATGAATGGACAAACAAACAAACAGGAACAAGGAACGCGGTCCAAATTCCTAAACTGAGGTCCATTCTCCTCTCCCTTCTCAAAGGCCTCCGCTTTCCCTCGATACGTTTTCTGCCTTGTCTTTGAGCCACTCAATCTGCAAGGAGATTCTGTTCACCGAGGTTTAACCCCTATGTGTTTACGCCGTGTTGGTTAAGGTGTGTCACACACCTGTGCTTGTGTGGTACGCGGGAGAGCTGGGGACCCAGCGTGACCTGGGGACCTGCCTGGCCCGCGTCGCAGTGTCCTGCGTCAGTCCTCACAGGGAACAGCACCCCATCCGGCGGTGAGATCAGAAGGAGGCAAGAGTGGAGGGAAAGAAAGGTGGGGTTGGGAAGAGCACTCCTCCTTAGGGCCAAGAATGGGGAGAAGCTTGGCCGGCGCTGTGGCTCACTAGGCTAATCCTTCGCCTACGGCACCGGCACCCCGGGTTGGGGCGCCGGATTCCATCCCGGTTGCTCCTCTTCCTGTCCAGCTCTCTGCTGTGGCCCGGGAAGGCAGTGGAGGACGGCCCAAGTGCTTGGGCCCTGCACCCCCATGGGAGACCAGGAGGAAGCACCTGGCTTCTGATCCGTGCAGCGGCCATTTGGGGGGTGAACCAGCGGAAGGAAGACCTTTTCTGTCTCTCTCTCTCTCATTGTCTGACTGCCTGTCAAAAAAAAAAATTAAAAAAAAAAAAAAAAAAAGAGGGAGGAAGCCAGCTGCAAAACAGGCTCTGAGTCCCAGGGAGTCCAGGTAAGGCTGGGAGTGGCAGGCGGAGGCGGGGCCAACCCATGCTAGCACCTGATGCTAATTTCCTTCTAGTTTCTTAAGACACTGCCTTTAAATGACTTTAGGTGCATTCAGTTTGGTCTCCATCTAAACCCCTGTGCCCCAATTAAACCTGGGGCAGATCCCACTGCCTTCAAGGTGCAGGCTTAGGAGTGTAGTTCAGAAAGAGAGACCCTAAATAAACAGTAAAAGCACTTCTTCCCATGTGTCTTCATACAAACAAGCTTAGAGGGGGGCTGTTAGGGGCGGGGCAAGTATCCTACTGTTTTTGTTCAAGATTTTATTAAAGCAACTGTCACCAGTGCTGAGTTACCTGAAATAGCCTCCGATGAAGGCCACGAGGACACCCTGGCAGCAATCACCGAGGGAGCCAGGACTCTTAAAGCACCATTGCCTTCCCCAACACTGGTCATGTGACTCCTCCTCCCTGTCACCCTCATCTCTGTCCCTTAGGACTGCTGTGCCGAGGGTCCCGCACCCAACATAACTGGGTAACCTCATCAAGACTTAATCTGTTAACTGACCCTACACAGCAGTGTGGGGAGGCTGCTCCCAAGAGCCAAGATTCCAAGTACCTGCCTTAAAAATAAGCCGGCATTCCACATGAGTGCTGATTCAAGTCCCGGCTGCTCCACTTCCAGGCTGGGGAAGCAGTGGAAAATGGCCCAAGTGCTTGGGGCCCTTCAACCATGTAGGAGACCTGGACGGAGTTCCAGGTTCCTAGCTTCAGCCTGGACCAGTCCCAACCACTGAGGCTATTTGGAGGGTGAACCAGCAGATAGAAGCGCTCTCTCTCTCTCTCTCTCTCTCTCTCTCTCTCTCTGTGTGTGTGTGTGTCTTTCCCTCTCTCCAACTGTTTCAAACACAAATAAATAAATCTTTTAAGAAAAGTCAGTTTCCCATTATCAAAATAACATGTACTCATAAAAAATTTGCAGAAAAGTAGATAATAAAAGAAAAATCCTGCTGACCCATTGCTGCAAAATAACATCATTTAAACATTTATTTATGTATCATTTATTTACTTTATATGCAAGGCAGAGAGACAAGGACAGAGATCTTCCATCTGGTAGCTTACTCCCTGAATGCCTAGAACAGCTGGGGCTGAGCCAGGCCAAAGCCAGGAGGTCAATTCAGGTCTCCCACCTGGGTGGCAGGGACCCAAGCAGTTGAGCCATCATCTGGATGGGAGTAAGAGCCAAGACAGAACCCAGGGACTCCAATACGGGACGCCCATGTCCCAAGTGGACATGTGCCCAGTGCCCGCCCATAGCATCAGTGTGTTCAATGCTGCATCGTGTTGCAATATATGGCAACACCATAAATCATTTAATCAGTACCTTAAGAGGCTGCTTCTCGGGATATTTTATTGAATTACTGCCAGTAACTGTTGCAGAGTAATAAGTAAAAGGGGTTTTTCCTGCCTTTGTCTTCAAATTTTTTTTGACTAAACAACTATATAACAGGACAAAGTTTATCCCAAACCATTTAACCCTCTTGTTTTCACTGCCACATATGTGAGCTAACTTTATGGACAGATTGATTTTAGAAATAACATTATTATTCCAAAGAAGAAATGCCACAAAAGAATGATTATTTAGTAATTTCTTTGTAAAGAAATAAAAAAGGCCTTTTGACTGACAGCATTAAGAACCAAATAGACCAGAGACTTGGAATTCTTCCTATTGGATATATGAGAATACTTCTAAAAAAGTTTCACAGGAAAATTGATGAAAAAGTTTTTTTTGGTGCAAAAATTTTTGAAACTCCTGTACAGTTTTTTTATAATACACAATTTCCATGGACTGTTTTGAAGACTACTTATATAGTAAGAGTCCATGAATTTTAAAGAAACTCTATTTGTAGACTCATTCCTGGGGTGTGTGTGTGTGTGTGTGTGTGTGTGTTAAGATTCAGCTCTCTCTGTCCTCTGGACATTGGGACATTTTTATCTTGAGTTGCACATACTCTGAAGATGGACCTGGCTGTGGGGAGGAACAGGCCCAGGGCCCGCGGCATCTGTGCTGTGACAGCACGGCCCGCTGGAGCTCAGCCAGAGTGCCCTCGCTTGTCTTTTCTCACTTCAAGGAACGTCTAATGCCTTGCAAACAAGTTATTAATTACAGCCATAGAGCCCGAGGAGTCCACCCGCCCCTACCCCACCCCACCCCACCGGGGAGAGCTAAAATAGCCAGGAGTCACGGCGCCCTGGCTGAGGTAGGGTCTGTTCCTTGTCCCTAATGAGACATGTGCTCAGAGAACTGGCTCTTCATTCGGGGCACAGCAAGTCTGCAGTGTACTGGAGGCCACACCAGAGTGTATGACAGACCCACACTCAACCCAGGGATTCTCTCGAGCCAGAGCGTGAGGCACAACAGATGGCAGGGCAAAGACCTAAGTAAATGAAGACCCATTCGTATGATGTGCAAAAAGAGATGGGAGCAAGGGGGAGGCAAGAGGCCAGACAGGGAAGGGAGCCGGCAAGGGTGAGAAGAGCCACCCTCCAGACCCCGGTGGTTCACCACGGCACAGCACGGCACGGGGCAGAGCTGCTGTGGCCTGTGGCCCTGGGCACTTTGGCTTACTACTTAGGACTGTATTTGTATTCGGCACCTCCTATGTGTACCGTAGGGTTATCAGGACAGACAGGTCTCTGTCCTCCGCCCCAGTGGAGCCACAGCAAGCTGAGGAGCCATCACTCCGTGCCTGCAGTCCTCACAGGTCCTCCTAAGGTTAGGGCTTGGTGGAACCCCACGGCACTCCTGGGGTGGGCACCAGCCCTCCTCCCTACCCAGTTGGGGGCAGAGTGACACCCTACAGCCTCCTCCCTTCTGAAACGGCCTCAGGAAGACAGCTCCCCGGAGCCAGGAGGAGGGGAGCCCCCGCTAACACTGGCAACGGAGTAGGGTACACTGGTCTGGTCTGGAGACAGCACCACCGCTCTCCCCGTGTCTGCTTAGGGCCCTTGTGAAACGGGCACCGGCTGAAGGACTGAGAATGGAGGCAGGATTCTCCTGGCTACTATTCATCTCCTCCAGGTGACAAAGGGAAATCCCAGCGCAGAACGGGGCTGGAGGGCACTCGGAGGGGCTGTTTGCCTTCTGGATTCAGAGGTGACGTCAAAGACACCACGAGCACATAGAGCCGTGTGGGATGACTTCCGGAAAAAAACACAACTCAGCATCCAACTTCCCCATGTGAGTGTGTGCACCAGCAGCTCCACTCACTCAGTCCCGTGGGGCTGGCCTGGGGCACACCGTGAGAACCACAGCTCCAGCCCAGGCTCCCCGAACCTGGTCCTTCTGTTCTCAATGGGAGGGGGCCTGCGATGGCGCGCACACACACACACACACACACACACACACACTTGAATGACAACTGGAGTCCCTGGTCATTAGCTTCCCTCTGAGCTAACCAGGCTCCCTAACCTCTTATTATGGGTATCACTGTCCAACCCTTTAATCATTACTATTTTTTTTTGTTTTGAGGTTCTTTGTTGCGGCTTCTCCAAGTTTCTTTCGGTTGTGGAGCCATGAATTTGATCCAGAGCCTGAGTCAGAGACTGGCTGGGGTTGACTACAAAGAGAAGCACGAGTCAGATTCACACAACAGACTCACATTTATTGATCTCTAACACCCGGGCTTGCCTTATTAGCGACTCCTGAGTCAGGTTCTGCCGGGCTTGCCTTATTAGCAACTCCTGAGTCAGGTTCTGCCGCACTGCTTAGGAGAGCTTCAGGACGCCTCTCCTGGAAGCCTGAGGCTCTGCTCCAAGCACACTGACCAGCTGACTCAGTACCCCACCCCAGGTCAACTGCAAATCAGTTTAGGAGGGCAGTGAGAACCTGGGACTCGGGTTCAGATTTCCCCGAGGATCCTTTCCACGGAGAGGGAGAGAGAGATGCTCTTCGCAGGGGTCAGGTTTGCATCAAGTCCATCCACCGCCACAGGACACAGCCACTGAGTCTTCTGACGGAGGCGAGCGGGCTGGAGCAGAGGGCTTGGGGGTCAGCCTTCCCACCTCTCCCCACACCTCCCCTGCTGCTGCAAGGGAAGCCATCAGCTCCCCAGGGCCCGAGGGAGCTCACGCCGAAGACCCTCAGCCAGCCCCTCCATCCTGTCCCCCTCCCTCGTCTTCCTCTCTTCTTTCTCCTGCTGCTTTATGCACTGGGTGTCACGGCCCAGTTTCTGTGAACCGCCGAATGTGTGAGCACGTGGGTTTGTGCAGAATGGGAACTGTGCCCTCTTTGTGCATTGTGTGTGCTCCGGGTGTGATTAATACACGCTCACCAGCCGCGGCAGTCCCCGTATTTTCCAGAGAAATCGGCGTTCCTGCAGAGTCAGATCCCAATACCGCACACGCGCACACAGGCGGGCAAAGCTGATGGGGTTCACGCTTCCTTCCCTTGCAGGCAGAGCTGTTGAAACTCGGCATTTTATTCACAGAGCCTCTTCCTAAGCAACGCCCGCTTGAAAGAGAACATCCTAGGAGGTGATCAGTGAGCATTTTGGCTCCAAATCAGAAAGGTAACCTGTTGCATCAGGGAGTTCCTATTGAAAGCCCAGTGTTGGGGGTGGGTACACTGCAGGGGCTAAGCTGCTGCTTGGGATCCCGACCCCATTTCGGAATGCCTGGGTTTCAGCCTTGCTCCCAAGGCCAGCTTCCTGCTAATGCCCAGCCTGGCAGGCTCAAGTGAGTCGGTTGCTGCCACTCACACTGGAGACCTGAACTGATCCCTGCTTCGTGGCTTTGGCCTGGCCCAGCTCTGGCTACTGCAGACATGTGGGCAGTGAACTAGTGCTCTCTCTCTCTCTCTCTCCTCTCTCTCAGCTCTGGCTACTGCAGACATGTGGGCAGTGAACTAGTGATCTCTCTCTCTCTCTCTCCTCTCTCCTCTCTCTGCCTTCCAAATTAAAACACCACCACCACCAAAAACAAACTCTTGTGAGCTGGTTAAAATGCCTGCCTCCTAGGACGTGGGTCCAGTGCCTGTCGACGCCCGTTTCTGCCTCCTGACCTCAGCTCCTGGCAGTTGAGGAGCGGACAGGCAGGTGGGAGCTCGGTCTACCTCTCTGTTAGATAAACAAAGAGAACACAACAAACAGAAAAACCTCGCGTGGATACAGAAGGACCAGGGGAAAGATTTCTCTGCTTCTCTGAGCAGAAAGCCAGTAAAATAAACCTCTGCCACCAGTGGCCATTCCATCAGGACCTCTTGGCTTGTGTTTCAGCAGCAGGGGGACTAGGACGAGAGGGCAGCGGCCAATGGGCGCCGCTCTGCAGGAATCGGAGGCCACGGCGGCTGCGGGGTGGGGGCAGGTGCCCAGCACAGGCTCCTGGGCTCTTTCCACAGGTCCCAAAGCTGCGCGTGTCTCTCGGCACCTGGACCCCACTGTGTGACCACTGGGGTTGCGCTCACTGTGATGTGTCTCACCCAAGGTCACGGCCAGTTGGCAGAGAGCCTGTGCGCTGAGGGAGCTGCAGCCAGTGTCACCTCACCAGGCACCCGGGAGGGGACGCAGAGGGAGGGAGGCAGGCACACACCAGCACCCGCAGGATCCCGACCGGGCCCACGTGGTTGGGCTAGCTCCTCTTTCATTCCCTTGGATCTGTCTCTCTCACAGCACATAAATCAGTAAAACCAACACTCTAGGCGTGTTTACAAGCATTTTAGCAACTCATCCTTAAAATGCATGCTTCCAAGTAGCAGCAAAACCTACGCAAACTCCTGTTTAAATTAAACAACAAAAAAACAGGATCAATGCTAATCCACTTCTTATTTGCAAGACTGAAAAATTGACAATTGATGAATTCGCTGGAAAACCAATGTACAATGACCTACTTCTCCTACAAGAAGCACTCCACTGGGATTCTCAACAATTAAAACAGCAAGCACGCCGGCGTCTTGGGCAGAAGAATGTGTCACGAAGCACACTCTGCAACAAGAACTCTTTCACAGCTGAGGACAGTGTCAGAGGCTTGTTTCTGCCGTGATTTTAAATTGATCTGGACTGCAAATTTCTGCGCCACAAAAAAAAAAGTTCTACGAAAAGCTTCTTTCTAAAAATAGCCGAAGAACTCAATCCTGTTTTCCTTTCTTACATTCTTTTCCTACTGAGCCCACCACTGAAACGTTTCCTTTCATTGTTGCTATCTTATGTCATGTGCAGTTAAAATCCGACAACACCGAACAACAAAGAAGTCTTTAAATAAAGCTGTTCAAATAGGAGAAGGGCACTCGCAGTGCCTAGGGGGAGGGGCTGTCTGGGGACAGCGCCCACCCTGCCTGCTAGGACCCTCTCACCAAGATCAGCGTCCCAGGGCTCAGCTCGTCGGCACTTGAGTGCTGGAGAAACTCCTGCCTGGCTCTGTGTCACAAGCAAGGTGTCTGCACGCAGTCGTTAAAACACGCTTCGGACACTCACACGTAACTGTGTTCAATGTTCTGTGGCCCAGATGTCGGGTGAAGAAGAGTTAAAATCAGGGAGTTTCAGGGCCTGTGGCTAATTGTGGTAACTCGATTTTCCAGGGGCTGCTTTAAATCACCCTCTAAAACTCCCGTCTCAATTCAAGCACTTCTCTCCAGGAGTATGTGGGTCGATTCTTAAGCAGAAACTTGTCCTTGAAGAACTGAACGCCGTGCATCCACACCTGCAACACCACTGCGTCTGACACTCCCGTTACTTCTGCAGCATAAACCTGAAGGGCCGCGCAGTGGCGAGGGAGTCCACTTTGAACATTTCCCCTCAAGGGCAGGTTACCATAGAAAAAGAAAGCTCAATGGGACAAGGCACCGTAGCTGTATTTACAGGACTCTATGCTAATAATCAAATACTTTGACAGGTGAAATCAGTAACAACCTGCAGGCGGCTTTTGCAAAAAATAAAACTAAGAATCAGACACTGTCTTTCCCTGAGAAAACCGAGTAAGACAGGTTTCTTGCAGTAGCATACGTTTGAGGAGGAAAGCTTTGGCTCTCATTCCTACATTTCTCTGAAGTACCAACCCCAGAGACTCCAAATTTTCCCAAGAGCTTAAAAAAAAAAAAAAAAAAAAAAAGAGAGACTATGATAGGAACATTCAGAAGATTTCCGGAGCAAAGAACAAAGGCAGGTCTTCAGAACTCCCCCCGGGGTTACTTACAAGCAGCCTCAGAGGGAATGCGAGCCAGGGTGCTTCAGAAGTGCTCTGCCGATCACAAACACTCGGGACGTCTAAAACAGATACCCTATCGCACGAGGCCGCGAAGGCACGGGCCAGCCTACTCACTTCCACTTGGGTAAACACTTCTACAACTCAGAGAGCGAACCCTGGCTAAACCGAACGGCAGCCGAGCAGCAGGCAGGAACACGCCGATTTGAATCATGTGTGCCGGGATTTATTCACCAGGACAACATCGGTGTCCTCTTAATGGGAAATGTGGCCAAGGGGCGGGCCCTGGCGAACAATACGGGGCATCGTGGTTATGCTAATTATTGAACCCGGTCCAATAATGCTAACTTCTTTCAAGTTTTTTTTTTTTTTTTTTGCAAGTACTGACAAAAAGAGTAAGAGCTTTCACTTGATTTCTTCAGAGCGCATTCGAATACGGACAAAGCTTTGGCAACAA